>NW_012154173.1:13332703-13423730 GCF_000956105.1 Propithecus coquereli
GAGTTAAGTTATTAAAAAATGTAAAAGATTACATAAAGTAATAAAATGAGCTTGAATTATTCTATAAATGCAGCAAAATCCTCCTAAATCTGCTTCTCAAATTAGATGCTTTAACTTCTGCATTGTAATAAAAGGTAAATAATAGAAGTAGAAAAGTATACTAATATAGCTTATGAGCTGGAGATTAAAAAAAGGGTTCATATAGTTTTCTTTAAGTAGACATTCATTCATTCATACATTTGCACACTCAACAAACTGGACATGAGTGTACTAAATTCCAGGTATATACAAAATAGATCTAGTGCCTAGCCTAAAGAGTTTATGATCTGGTGGGAATATAGTCTTATAAATTTTAATAAATATAATTTGTTATGATGGAGGTATGAAGAACTTTATTCACACATTTAAAAATGTAAGTGTATATATATCAAAACATCATGTCATGCATCATAAATATACACAGATTTTATCAATTAAGAATAATAAAAATAAATAATTATTTTGCTGCAATGAAGTTAAAAAATAATTGTATGAAATATATAACTTAAAATGCTTAGAGATGGAAAATTTCTAGGAAAAATGTAACTTACTGATATTAAGTGGCATTTACCTGTAGTCCCAGCTACTCTGGAGGCTGAGGTGGGAGATTGGCTTGACCCCAGGAGTTTGACTCTACCTTGAGCAACATAGCAAGATTCCATCTCCAATAATAATAATAATAATCACACTATTGAAACAATAAAAAATAAACCAGTAAAGATATTGTAGCAGCAGTTAAAAACATAACAACAGTATCAAAAAACCATATAAAGAAAAAGCCCACGCAAGGTCCAGATCATTCCTAGGCACATGCTTTCAAACATTTAAGGAACAATCCATATACTTTATAGCACGTTCTAAGTAAATATTTGTTAAACATATGAATTATTGAATAATTACTGAATAAAGAGAAAAAAGCAAAGAGGGAATGCTGTCTACTTCCTTTTATGAGACCAAAAAACCTTGATAACAAAACCAGACAAGAACAGCACAAGAAAGAAAAATTATCTAATAACATTTATGAAATAGATGTTCATATTAGATTCACATTTATATATGTTTCTATATTTGTATATGGGTTTGTATGTCAGTATGTGCATAGAATATTATAATGTATCATGATCAAGTTGGGTTTAGCTCAGGAATATCAAGAGGCTTAAAATTAAAGACTATTGTTTTGATTCTCTACATTAAATATTAAATGAAACAAACATTTATCTCAATAGATGCAGAAAAATCATCTGATAAAACACTGCATTCTTTCATTATAAAAACTCTCAGAAAAATAAAAATAGCAGTGAATTTCTTTTACTTGATAAAAAGAATTATCAAAATTCTATGGCCAGTAGTATACTTAATGATGAACAGAAGAATTCCCTTTGAAGTTTGGAGCAAGAGCCGGAAGCTCACTCATCATTGTACTGAATGTATAAGCTAGTTATAGTAAGACAAAAAAAAAGGCATAAAGATTTTTAAAAAGGCAACAACACAGTCAATATTTACATATAATAGTTGTACGTTTGTGATTAAAACCTAAGAGAATCTAAGACAATCCAAGAGACTCTTATTAGAACTATTAAGAGAATTCAGTGCATTCTGAATAAAATGTCAACATACAAAAAATCTATTATATTAACATACAACAACAAAAAATTAGAAAAACTATAATTTGAAAGATCACATTTTACAATAGCAATACAAACTCTAATGTGCTTCAGAAAAAATCTGACAAAATACATAGAGTGGTTTCAGCTGTTAGAAAAAGAAAATCGTACTTAAATCCTAAGGACGTTTATTGGTTAGCGGAGAAACTGTCTGAAGGCAGCTCAACGACGTCAGCGATAGGTTTCCCACGTTTTTGCTCCTCCATCAAAGCTGGCTTCATGGGCGTGCGATCTGTAAAGTCACACAGGGCTCTACACTCACAAGGCCCCGTGCTTGGTTTAGTGCTGTCCTGTTGCTGTTTGGAAAGTCCTGATACTTTATTTTTGAACTTGTGTTTAGTAAATGAAATATGATGGGACTGTGGAACGTGTGTGAACGGAGGAGAAACGTGCTATATTAGTGTCTGTCTCTTGCCACTCGTTAGCATATCGTCTTTGTGATGTCACATGAGCACAGAATTCCAGCGGACCCAGGACGTCTGGGAGTTTGGCAAGACTGAAAATGAGCACAAGTTAAATGTGTTTCGTCTATGACTATGTGGGGGAAATGACAGTCCAGAGAGGCTACACTTTCCATTCAAACCAAAACTTTCAAACACAGAAAGAAGGCAGTGCTATTCTAAGAACTATGAACAACTGAGGAACCTTATCATATCCTATCATTTTCATGTTACTTTCCTTTAGTAGCCATTTCATTAATACTGAAAATGACAACATAGAAGGAAAAGGAAAGATAGGGCTACTCATTGTAGCTTTTCCTTTCAGTGCTTTCTTACTCATCCGTAAGTTGAAAGGTAGAGAGTGTTGGTAGGATGTGTGCTAAGTAAAATATCAAATAAATACAACTGAGTAAAGGCAACTGAGTTAATCTTGTACAGTGTTTCCACTGTTCTGGTAAGAACAAAATATGTATGTGTGCATGTATGAGCTACAAAATACAAATAGTGCAATTTTCTTGGTGACTGCATGTGAATCAAATGCTCTTATATTGCATTTAAAACTGGCATTACACAATATAAAGTACAATGGTAAAATTCAGGCTAATAATTTGAGATTTTAATTTTTCTTTATGGGGGAACACTGTTAAATAGCAACTAAAAAATACCATGCCAAGTTGAGAAAGAGTCCATGGAAGAAAGGAAAAAGCTTTATATTTTAGTACCTTTAATAACACTTTTTTCCCTGCGTTTTGAACAAGGGCTCTGCATTCTCAGTTTTTACTGGATTCTGAAAATGATGTTGCTGGCTCTGCCTATCACTCTTGGCTTATTGCATACCCTCCAGCCCTTCTCCCATAATAGTTGCCCCATAATTGCAAGATAGCTCTCAAAGTTCCAGGCGTCAAGTCTATGTCTAAGGCAGGAAAAAGGTGGAAGAGCTGGTGACAGCAAGCTTTTCTTCCATAGTTGTCGCCCTTATCAGGAATTTAAATGTCTTTGCAGAAGCATTCAGCCAACTTTGGGCCCCATGAATGCTTTTAGTTGCAAAAAACAGTGAAACAGTGAGCATTTGGCAAAGAGAAATAGAACCATGGAAGACAATATCTGGCAAAGAATACTGTGTAAGCCAGGGGTTAGCCGACTTCCGCCGTGTAAGGATCGGATGGGCTTTGGTGGCCATACATAGTCAGTCTCTGTTGTAACTACTCAACTTTGTTGGTGCAGTGTGAAAGACGATATAGACACCATGTAAACAAATGGGCAGGGATGAGTTCCAATAAAACTTCCTTTACAAAAACAGGAACTAGATCAGATCTGGCCTGTGGGTCATAATTTGCCAACCCCTGCATAGAGCTTTATTTTGCTTTGAATACCAAATGGTAGACCATGGGGTTGACGATAGTTAAGTAGCTGCTATTTATTGAATGCCTGCTGTGTATTCATCACCTGAAGCTGGGCATGTTGCCATCTCTAAGAAATACTTGTATGTTGTTATTAAGGAAGAAAGGGAAGAATTTTGTGGGGAAGGAAAGGAGCAGAATCTACCACAACACAAATGAAGACTTGACTAAGAGGAAAGAGCTAGAAATGCGTAGATGGAAAGCCTTCATATTGTCAAGATACTCACTTTACTCTAAACTTATCCATAAATTCCATGAAATTCTTATAAAAATTCCAGTAGACTTTTC
This sequence comes from Propithecus coquereli, assembly GCF_000956105.1. Classification (NCBI taxonomy): domain Eukaryota; kingdom Metazoa; phylum Chordata; class Mammalia; order Primates; family Indriidae; genus Propithecus; species Propithecus coquereli. The sequence goes on from NW_012154173.1 coordinate 13,336,535, forward strand.
ATGGAACTTGAGCAGTGGACCTCAAAATTCATATAGAAAACAAAGGATTAAGAATAGCCTAGACAGTTTTGGAAATAGATAATAGAAATTATAGGGGGATTTGTCCTACCAAATAACGATACTTGTAATAAGGCAGAACTAATTAAGATAGTGATATTAGTTCTGGCCAGGAAGAATGAACTAATCAAACAAAAGAGAAGATCTAGGTACAGATCTGTGCATATTTGTCAGAAGAGGCATTAAAATTGGGAAAGAATGGATGATTCAATACATGATGAGCAGAATGAGGTAGTTCACTGGAAAAAAATTTAGATTCCCACCTCATCCCAATCACAAAAATAAACTCCAGGTGAATTAAAGACATACATGTAAAAAGTAAAATATCAGTACTTTTGGTATAAATTTAAATTCGAAGCAGGAAAAAACTTAAGAAATAAGACACAAAAATCTTAAGCAAAAAGGAATATTTTGACGACTCTGTTTTTATTAAAATGAAAAACTTTTACAGAATAAAAGACATCAGAATCAAAGTGAAAAGACATTCCGGGGAGTGGTGGACATTAGCAAAGCATATAATGAAAAGATGGTTAGGTCTGGAATTTATAAAAACAACGGGAGAAAAGTGAGGGAATGATGTGCACCAGAAATTCACAGAAGACCCTGAGAGGCCCACGAACATATGAAATTGATTCGCAGTCTCACTAGCATCAGGGAAATGGAAATGAGAACAACGATCAGATTTTACTCATACTCATTAGATAGGAAGTAATTTTTAAAAAGTGAAAATGCAGGAGTTGGCAAGTATGTGAATGATTAAAATTCTCAACCGCTGCTGGTGGGATTTAGAATAGCAAATAATTGGAAACAACCTAAACGTTCATTGATAGAATAATAGTTTCTATCTGTCTATCTATCTATCTACCTACCTATCTTATCTATTTATCTGTGTGTGTGTGTATATATATATGTGTATATATATATATAGTGGCGTATTCATATAATGAAATTTCAGCTATTGAAATAATAAATTATAGTTACATGTATCAAAATGGATGTAACTAAAAACTAAATATAATGTGGTAAGAAAAAAGAAGTTGCAGAGTACTGTAAATATTATGACACCATTTAAACGAAGTTTAAGAACATTCATAACAATAGTGCATTTACATGTATCCATCCCTATTCAGCAAAAGCATAAAAGATATGTACAGGGATGAGAAACATCGAATTTAGGATAGTGGTTACATCTGAGGAGGCGGGAAGAAAAATAAGATGGGGTGGGGAGGGCAGGGTAAACAGTGGAATTTAGCTACATTCTGTAATGTTTTACTTCTTAAAAACAACCAAAAGATTTGAATCAAATATTGCAAAACATTGGGATTTGGCAAAGCTGATTGGCAAGTAAACAGGTGTTTATTTTTTCCTCTGTGTTTTTTGGTATCTTTGGAAATATTTCATAATGCAAATTTTAACTACCCTATGATGATAACTGCCTTTGACATATTTGAATATTTTGAAGGACGTATCCCATGCCTTGTTATTTCTATTTGTGTAAAATGGCATTGATTGCGAGTCCCTTTCAAGCATTATTTTTTGTTGAGGCTTCAGCCTTCTCAAGGCTCGTTCCGATAAGGCGGATGAGTACTAAGAATCTTACCATTCCCAGCAAAGAGGTAAGGTGTGGGACAGGTTAGCTGTCTTAAGCAATAGGAAGGTTCCTCATGGGACTACACTTCCACTCTAGTGACTATTGCTGGGATGATAGCCTTGTCCCAAGTCTTAGCTTTCTTGGCCAGACCCTGATATTGCTCTTTCTATTCTCCACACACTGTGCTGCACCAGCTCAGGTGGCTCTCCTAGAACCGTGCGACCTTCATGGCCGCTGCCTAGAAACGCTTGCTGCTGAGACCCACCATTAAATTAGACCATCTTGTGCTGCAAAACCAGCTAGGATCAGGTCTCATTGTGTCACGCCCCTCGGGCTTCTGCAGCAGACCATGCCTTGGGAACCGACTTGGTGTCCGGTTAGCTCCTGTGTCCATTCCCAGCTTGCTCCACAGCTAGAATAGCTGGGATGCTGCTGTGCATGCCCATTACTGCAGCATAATAATTATAACACCTCTCATCACACAAAAATATCTTAGAGAGGATGATGGATTATATGGTCACCATATTCATAGTTCATGTCCGATTCTGCATCTTTACGAAAGGGGGTTTATTTATTTATTTATTTATTTTGAGACAGAGTCTCACTGTGTTGCCTGGGCTAGAGTGCCGTGGCGTCATCCTAGCTCACAGCAACCTCCAACTCCTGGGCTCAAGCAATCCTCCTGCCTCAGCCTCCCTAGTAGCTGGGACTACAGGCATGCGCCACCATGCCCGGCTAATTTTTTCTATATATTTTTAGTTATCCAATCAATTTCTTTCTAATTTTAGTAGAGACGGGGTCTCGCTCTTTCTCAGGCTGGTCTCGAACTCCTGAGCTCAAACAATCCACCCGCCTCGGCCTCCCAGAGAGCTAGGATTACAGGCGTGAGCCACCGTGCCCGGCCCGAAAGGGGGTTTATACTCGTTGTTCTCCAAAGCAGCTTCCAGTAAAAGCAACAGCCTAAAGGTAAGCCTGCATTTGTGGGGCATGGAAAGCTTATTTATCTGTGAAGTCTCCAAATAAGAGGACATGCAGAAAAATCTAAATGTGACGTTATATACACTGGAGTCACAACTATTCATTGTAAGTTATGTCACATGATTTTATTATTTAAGAGTTACGAAAATCAACTTTCAAAATGTTACTTTATTTTATAAATTAGAATAAATTGCAGGTTGTCTATTATTACACTAAATGCTTACTTGCATTACAATGTACTTTCTTGATAAAGGAAGAGAAATGTGGAATCATAGGTGACAATTCTATTCTTACAGTTGTTTGGGCTAGAAAACTGGGAGTCATCCTTGACGGTGCTCTTTCACCCATACCTCAAATCTAACTCTTAGAAAATCCATCAGATCATACCCAAATCTAACCATACTGCCCCATCTCCACTACTCCTGCCTTGGTGGGACCCGCACTATCTTTCTCTTGGACCATTGCATTAGCCTCCTCCTAAGTGGTCTCCCTGCCTCAGCCCTTGGCCTTCTGGATCTAGTACACAGCAGCTGGAACGAAGAGATCACACCACTCCTTGCTTTGAACACATCAACAGATTCTTATCTGAAAATTAAAAGAAATTTCCAATATCATCTCCTCCCATTATCCTCCAGGGAGACTGGCTTCCTCCTTTTCCTGGAACATGTAAAGCTCCTGGCTTTGCTCTCGTTCCCTCTGAACTCATTTCTCCTGGGTATCTGTATGCTTCCTCACTTCCTGCAGATATCTTCTCAAATGCCACCCCATCAGAAAGTATGTCCATGGTGACCCTACCTAAAATAGCACCCCAATTCCCATGCCCCCTCTCACCGAATCCTCTAATTCCCAAACCTGATTAATTTTTTATAACACTTCCATCTCCTGATATATTATACATTTAGATATTTATTGTGCATTTTATCTCATGAGAGAGAGCAGCATACAACAAACAGTGGGGAGGGGGTCAGTGAATTGATTATAATCCTGGTTGTATTCCTGAGTCAGTGTCTCTCACATGAATAACACTTAATGTGTGTGCACGCATGCATCTGTTCCAATAGTACGAGGTAGTACGTGGCACGTGCTTTATTTGACCCCAGAAAATCCATGACTCTTTCTTTGTAGTTAAATGACAATATAGCAGGTGGACTTATTGGCTCTGATGGCAGTTGGCTGATTTGCCCTTCCTGCCACTCCCATTGAAAACTCTTGGAAGCATAAAAATTGATGCAGTGTTCCAACAACACTGGAAACTAGGAATATCAAATAATGGATTGCCAGACACTGGGAAGAATTTCAGTAACTACAACACAGATGGGGCTGGATTGGCAAACCATTAGTGGCTGACACTTACTTTGAAATTGCTGAAACAGAGCAGCAGGGCCAGACAGGAAGAGGTTCAGGCGCCCAGGTGTCCAGCGTGGAAGCTGGCTGCCGATATGAACTTTCTGCTGATGAAATAAAGATGAGATATAAAAATGACCATTAAAAAAATTAAGATCATTTTATTATTTTATAACACCACCTACACCCAGTGTCATGCAACATAATGTTTTATTTTTTCTAACATTTGTGTCAATGAGATGTATTTATAATATGTGATACATAGTACTTTATATAGCAGCTGTAATAGGAGTTGCTATTATCCTACACTGTAGATCATGTATTTTCGATCTATACATTTTGTGGATGTACTGTGGTCTACATATTTTTATCAGGCATGTCTGATATTTTTTGTTGAAACTAGATGACCATCCAAAGAAAGATAAGTGCTTTTCAATCATGCCATGTCTATGGGCCAATTCAGAGGTGAGGCTAAGCAGAGAAGACTTCCTTGTCCACATGGCAAATACTTTCTGTGAGTGACCACATCTATTTTCAAGACTGGCTTCATGCACATACAAACAACCTGTGCAGTCATTTGGGGCCCCATGCTTAGAAGCACTTGGTTTGAGGCTTTTCTGTTGCCACCTTGAAAGTCTTAATCATTTTACCTTTGAACTTGTGTTTTGTAAGTGAAGTCTGATAGGACAATGGGGCTTATATGTGAATAAAAGAGATACATACAATACTAGTATCCATTGCCTCTTGCTGCCTTACTCAAATATAGCATTTGCAGTTCCTGCTAAGTGGATTCCATGATGTGCTTACCTCGAACTTAGGGCTTTGCTCTTAGGAGGGCTCTCACTTGGTTGAATGTTCTGCCATCACCATCTTGAAATTCTTAATAATTTTATCTTTAAACCTGTGTTTTGTAAGTGAAGTTTGATGAACAATGGAGCACATGTGTGAACAGAGGAGGTGCATGTAATGTGTTTACGTGTCTGCTGTTTGCTGCCACACCGTTTTCATGAGCACAGGACTCCAGTGGACCCACAATGTGTGAGAGTTCAGCAAGCCCCAAAGAGAGTACAGGTGAGTGTGTTGTATTTACGGCTGAGCAAGTGGAGAAGATGACAGCCCCAAGAGGCTGTGCTTCCAATGAGAACCAGAACTTGCTCTGAATGAAGAAAGAACACAATGCCATTCTAAGAAACATGAACAACCGGGGAACACTATCATATCTTCCCTTAAAGTAACGGACTGAATTGTGTCTCCCCAAAACTCATATACTGAAACTCTTGCCCCCCAGTACTTCAGAATATGAGTATATTTGGATATAGGGGCTTTAAAGAGGTAATTAAATTAAATGAGATTATTAGAGTGGTCTCTACTCCAATGGCTGCTATCCTTATATGAAGAGAAAATTTGGACTCACACACCCATGGAGGGAAGTCCATTGAAGGCTCAGGGGGAAGGTGGCCATCCACAAGGCAAGGAGAGAGGCCTCAGAACAAACAAACCCTGTTGACACCTTGATCTTGGACTTCCAGCCTCCAGAACTATGAGAAAATAAATTTCTGTTGTCTAAACCACCCTGTCTGTGGTACTTTGTTATGGCAGCCTTAGCAAACCAATGCATGTGTTTCTTTATATTAGCTGGTCGCTTATGCTGAAAATGATGACAGAGGAGAGGGAAAGATAGGGCAACCTGTAATTTCCTTTCCTCTCAGTCCTTCCTGACTCATTAGTGAGCTGAAGGTACAGGGTGCTGGTAGAATGTGTGCGGATCAAGAAGCAGGATAAAAACAGCTGAGTCCATTGTGTGCAGCATTTCCATTGTTCTGGTAAGAACAAAATACTCACACATTTGTTTCTTTGTTGATATTAAGCATTAAGTAATGCAATGAATGTAAAGCACTTCCTTCAGTGTCTATACAAGATTGGTGATAACTGAGACTATTTTAATTTAAGCTTGAGTCTAATGAAAGAAAATAGAAAACACTCCCTTAAAAGTAAATACATATAATGTTAAGTGATGCAATATAAGGTTTAAAGTCATATAACATATCAATGAAAATTTGGAAGTTAACAGAAATGGTAGGCTAAGGAAAGGGTCCAGCATTTCTCTTCTGCTTTGGGATTATCAAAGATACTTTTCCAGACTTGATTCATCTAGACAATTTTTTACCTATGCTCTGGATCCATCCCTTCTTGCCTTTCTAAGTATGTTACTTCTTTGTATCCCTCTCTCCTAAATCATAAACTGCCTCTCCGCTGCATCGTTTATATTGACATGCATGTACATTCTAATGCCTTCATCCAAAATACTGCCACAAAATCAAACAAAGCAAGCTCTCTCTTGCCCCAACATCCTGATCAGTTTCTTTTGATGGCTCTTCTATCTCTACCAACCTTTAAAGTTTGAGGCATCTCAACATCCGGTCCAAAGTCCTTTAATCTTCCTTTCTTTCCTCCTTCTCTCTTGCCTTCTCCTTTTTTTCTCCTTTCTGTTTTCTTTCCCTAGGTGGTTTCATTAAATGCCATCTAAAGGCTGATAATTCCCAAGTCACATAAATGCAGCATAGACTTCTCCCCTGAGCTGTGGACCTGAAACCTAACTGGTAATGGATCACTCCACTTGAATGTCTTGTGGGCACACCCAGGATAACAAGTTTAATGCAGATTCTGCATTCCATTCCTAACTTCTCTTCCTCTTCTAGTGGGCTCCAGAATAACTAATGGCACCATCCTTAATCCAACTGCTCAGGACACAAACCTAGGTTTCATCTTTCTGTTTTTTCCCTATGATTTGTCATTTTGAGGCAACTCTTTTCATTTTCGCTGTCACCATTTTAATCACAGCCGTTATTATCACTTGCCTGATAGATTGCAAATCTCAATTCTTGCCCTTCTCTTCCACTCTTGCCCCTTGCCATCCCACAACAGCAAGGATACATTTTTAAAACACAAATTAGATGGTGAATTCCTTACTTAAAGCCTCAGCACTTTCCCACAAAGCATTGAAAGATCCAAACTACTTACCTTGACCTGGGAGTATGGTGACCATACATCCCAGTTGCCTAATTTAATCCTGGTTTTTGCCTGTTATCTGAGCATAATTATCAATAGTGTCCCCTTTGGATCAAAAATATCTCTTCTCGGATGATAAATTACATGGCCACCCTAGTGACCTGTCTTCTGCCTTCTCCAATCTCATCATATACTACTTTTAACCTTACACTTTATCCACTCTAGCTTAACTTTTTTTTTTAACCACACTGAGACTTTTCTCTTCTGCATCTTTTTTTCTTCTGCATAAAATGCTCCCCCGCCTTTTTTTTTCCCATTCTTTTGTTTCCAGTTCAAAGTCATCTTCTCAGAGAGGACTTCTTTTAGTGTGCCATACAGCATTGCTTCCCCTACTTCCTCATTCTCTAACCTGTTGCTTTGGTTAGTTCCCATAGCACTTAGTACGGTAAGCACCTTGTTTATTTTTTCACTTGTTTAGTGTATTTATATCCCTTCCTAGAAGGTAGGTTCCTTTGTGTAGAACCTTGTTTTGCTCTCTCTTATACCTTTAATGTGGTATTGAATAAAGAAGTATAGTTAATATGTGGATTCTAAAATCAAAGTTTTACTGGCTAGTAAGATGGAAAACTATAGGTGTACCTGCTAATTCACTAGAAAAAAAACTAAAAAAACAAAAACAAAGAAAACATAATCAACATAGTAAACTACAGGAAATAAAGCTAAAGAAAAATAAGAATAAGAAGCAAAAAGTGTAAAAAACTGACATATCTGTAACTAAACATATTAGTTATCACAATGAGCAAAAAAGTGGGTTAAATTACCCACATAAAAGTTGATTCAGAGTGAATTTAAAAAGTTTCCAGTTACATTTCGATTACAAGAAATATGTATCAAACTAAATTACGTGTCTGATTATTTTCACTTATTCAGATTCTAAGGTTTCACTTGATAAGTATTGTGAAAAGATCCAAAGAACAATTCCCCTTTGGGGTTATGCCCTTCAAATAAATATTCTTTTATCACGAATTTTCTTCACTTGTGATCAAACTATTTCCTAAAGTATCAGAAGCCACCAGGATGGGTTATAGGATGGGTTATAGGAAGTTTGAATTCAGACACACATATGTTTTTGACATGCAAGTGTGGGGCTGACTTTCTGGTGTGTAATTTCAAAGCTTTAATGTCTACTTGTGAATGGGTAGCCCAGCCTTCTTTTCTGGCCTCTGTCCATCAGCTCTGAGGCACCTCCATAAAGGTGCAGCCTGTGAGATGACGAGACAGGCCCTCCTGCCATGCAGTTGTATTACCTCTGCTTGTATTCACAGGAAATATTCTATTAATCCCTTAAATAACAAATGGATTCAGAAATCGTTCAGGGTTTAGGCTGCCTCCCCAAGCCACCCCCTTTCTAAACTCATGTGGCCTGTAACTCTTTACTGTCCCTGGACTAGGGATTCTATTTTTCTTCCACTACTAGATCTGTGATTACGAAGTGGCATTGATCTTGTTTTTCTTTCACTTGGAACTGGTGAGTCTGTTCTCCGTGTAGGGACATACTCAGAGGAAAAGAAAGTGTTTTTAGTTACTATTTCAGAATGAGAGGTAGGCAGAATCATGCTTACCCCCATCTCCCAGAGATGTCCATATCCTAATCCTGGAGCCTGTGAGTATGTGAGGTTAGGTGGCAAAGGGGAATTAAGATCACTATTCAGCTGATCACAAAATAGGGAGATTATCCTGGATTGTCTGGGTGGCCCAAGGTAATAATAAAAAGGATCCTTCAAAGTGGAGAAAGGAGACAGAAGATGAGACAAGTCTGAGACAGATGTGACTACAGAAGGTCACAGTGATGTGCTGTGAGAAGAACTTGACCCACAGTTGCTGGCTTTGAATATGGAGAAAGGAGCCACAAGCCAAGGAATGTGGGCAGCCTCTGGAAGGTGGAAAAGGCAAGGCAACGGGTTCTCCTGCAGAGTCTTCGGAAAGGAAGGCAGCTCTGCTGACACCTGGTTTCCAGCCCAGTGGAAGCTACATTTGACTTCTAACCTACAGAGCTCTTAAATAATGTTGATTTCCTCAAGCCACTAAGCTTGTGGTAATTCGTTACTACACCAATAGGAAACCAATAGAACCTAGATTGGAGAAGACCAATTTTCATTGGGAAACATTCCCAGAGTCAGTGCTTAACTTTTCACGATGTAAACTACCATTTAGTTTTTACTTGCATTCTGCAGAAATGTAATCATTTTACAAAGACTGATGTGATCTTCTTGCAAAAAACCATGATTTTGTGGAAAGTTCTTTTTTCACTTTTTTGATCTCTCATACTCCGACACTATGTGCAAGTGGAAGTGTTTAATTGAGGTAGTTATCTAAAGGTTACAATTTTCACTTAAATTCTCTTGAAAATTGAGAAAAAGTTACTTCCTGGGAGCTTGAATGGTCCACATTTAACATCATTTGTTTTAGTTCTTTCTTTTTTTGATTGTTAAATTTTTTTTTTATTTCAGAATAATACAGGGATACAACTGTTTTGGTTTCATAAATTGCTTTTGTACCGTTTGAGTCAAAGTTGTAAGTGTGCCCATCCCCCAGATAGTGTGCAATGTACCCGTTAGGTGTGAATTTACCCTGTTTCAATTCATTATCTTTCTAATTAGTTTTCTTCAGGATAGGAAAAAAAATGAACAGATGTTATGCAAATCATTTCCAGAGAACATATACATGCATATAATTTTAGAAGCAAGAGGGGAAACTGGAAAGGCCATTCCCACAGGACCATACCTGCCCTGTGGAGCAGCTGGAACTCTGGTCTTTGAAGAGCTCCACAGAAAAAGATCATGTAACTCCTCTTGGTGACTGAGGGGACTCTATCCTAATGTGCCTTTCCTTCCCCAATGTGTGTGAGTAAACGTATTTCAAATTGCTCCTAGGTACCGTTATTTGCACCCAAGGGAGTTTCTCTCACACAAAAGGTCATGCTTAATTAGAGTAGCACAGGCATGCTATCAGTCATAGCCATTGGGAAAAAAAGATATAAGTCCCTTGCAATTTTTCACAAAGGAAAATGTTATGTCTATAGTGGCACATTACCTCTACCTCTAAAACTGCAAATTACCTATTGGAACCTATCTCTCCACAATCTCAGGTTCCTCTCTTCTCTTCTGGATATATCTGTATCTATCAGCAGGTATTCTTCTCACACCTTTACAAGTGGTAACTTTTTCTCAGCTTAACCCTGAATCCAGGGTTATCTTTTTCTCTCATACCAGGTCCCACCCAAGCAGCAAGCATAGAAGAGTATCCAACAGAATGGCCCGTATCTTAGACTGGGTCCATGTCACTGCTGCTGGGCCTTGGGTTCTTCACTCAGGTATCACTAATTCCCACATCAAGCTTCATTCTTACTGCTTGGGCCTGGTGACTACTCACTCCCTGACCTCTAGAGATAAATTTGTCTCTTGCCTTTATCTCCTGGATAACTAAATTTGTCCTAGGTTCCACAGCCCTGACTGTGCTTATGTTACTGATTCTCACTCTGGAGGCCACCATGTGCTGGAATGACAATGCCACAGCTAAAGGAGACCATAGTACAGCATGTTTCACCTTCTTCTGGTAATGAGAATATCTCCTGGTAATTATGAAAATTACTAGGTGTATTAGTCTGCCAGGGCTGCTATAACAGAATACCATAGACTGGGCAACTTAGACAGAAATGAAATTTTTCACAGTTCTGGAGGCTGGGAAGTCCAAGGTCAAGGTTCCAGCTGATTGAATTTCTGGTGAGGTCCCTCTTTCTGGTTTGCAGATGGCCACTTTATACTCACACAGTCCTTGCTCTGAGCATGCATAGAGAGAGAAAGTGAGCTCTCTGGTGTCTATTCTTATAAGGACAACACTCTTATTCTATTGGGGCCACACTCTTATGACCTCATTTTACCTTACTCACGTCCTAACAAACCTCTCTAAACACAGTCATGTTGGGGCTTAAGGGTTTAGCCTATGAATTTTGGGAGCACACAATTCCGTCCAAAGCATTAGGGGAGTCAGTATTTCCACCACCATTATGAAGAATTTTGAAAAACGTGAGCCTTTTAAAACTAATAAAGTTCACTTGGGTCTAGGAAATTTTTACTGGCTTCCAGTAAATGACAATTTGAAACCATTAAAAGTCAGTTATTTTTCACACACACATAACTTTAATTGCTTAATGCTGCAGTAAAACTATACTCCTTTTCTAGGTTATGTTCATTTATCTGCCTTGGTCCTGATATCGTATGAAGCAAAGTCTATAAATAAGAGCTAACACACGTCCCCTGTCTCCAGCCCTTACCAGTTGGGGCCATTGTGTTTTAATCAGCATTCTCTTCCTAGTAGGGAACAAATGTAACTTCACATATGTATCTGGCATTATAGGTAATCACTGCCAAACAAGTGGAACCAGTACTCTTCTGAGTAGAAAGCATTGTGGACTTTATACAATAATCATATGTTTTATTTGTATAGTGCTTTACAGTTTATAAAGTGTTTTCATATTTCTGGTATTTGGACTTCACAAAACTATGACATAGATAGGACAGTCATCACTATCTCTATTTTGCTGGTAGAAATAGAGGCTCAAAAGCTACTTTTCCAAGTCAGTTAGTATGCTTCACAATTGGGACTAGAAACCAGTATTTATAAACTCTGACTTCAGTGTTCTATTACACCACTGCCCCCATAAATATGCTTGCATAATAAGTCCTGGGATAAACCCCCAAGTGCAACAGTGATGTCTACTTGGAGGAAAGGAAAGCTGTCATCCACAAGCCCTTCACAACCTTTGCGTGAGAAAGCTGGCCCCGTGATCCATAATGCCCCAGGCTCTGTATGAGTCCCCACACCTACAGCGCACTATTGCATGCATCCGTGGACATTTCTGTCTTCTGACTGGACTATACACTTCTGGAAGGATATGACCACATTTCTTCAGGATTTGGCACAGAGCAGGTGCTCAATAAATGAACAACAGCAGTAGCTAACATTAGTGGAGGGCTTCATAGGTGCTATTCACTATTTTAAGTGATTTTATTTAATTAATTTAATCTTCGCCAACACGCTATGAGCATGTATACACTCTTCATTGTACAAGTGAGGAAACTGAGTCACAGAATGGTAAATTACCACCCCAGATGACACAGCTTAGGACGCAATGTTACTCCAGAGTTCCTGCTCTTAATTATGCTTTAATATCACTAGTCAATAAAGATTTGCTGGGCAGATGATGAGTGGTCTGGAAGACCTCTTAGATGTAATGAAGTTCATTTTCTGTTAGACACATTTGCATGATAATCTCCTAAGATTCTATCATAATCTTTGTTGATGTCTCCTCTAAAGAACAAAATCTCCTGATGGTGGCATTGGATATAAGCAAATCATGCTTGCTGGGAAAGGAGAGTATATGTGAGGACAGAATTTGGCTACTAGATATGGGTGACGTTAAATTCTCCTGGTGAATCTCATTATTGCAGCTGCAGAATCGCCAACTAACCTGGAAGGTAAATATTAAATTGAACCTTGCTGCTCCACTCAAGGAGCAATTCACTGGAGGAACCTAGCACCTAAAGATGGTTCTCAATTCTGCTTCCCTATTAAGCTGTCCTTGTGCTGACCTTATGCCACAAATTCTCAAGTATCTGAGCAGTCCGGCTCAATTTAACTGCCCATTTGGGCAAACTTCAATGATCTCCCTGCTCACAGATTGAGAAGGGCTCTTCGGAGACCCAGATATACTTTCCTTGTCTTTCTCAGAGTTTTTTGTCTTGGTCTCAGATTTCTTATTTGTAAAATGAAGATAATAATAGTATCTGCCTTTATTAGCAAGGCCATGGGCTAATGTGCTACCACGAAGAAACCACCCAAAATACAGTGGCTCCAACACGATAATGTTTAATTCTTTCTCATTTAGCAGGCTACAAGGGGGAGGTAGTGCAGCATAGGTAGATAGTTCTGCTCTGTGAGATCATTCCAGGGAACCAGGTTTCTTCTTTCTTGTTGCTTTACCATCACCATGGATATTGTCCTCATTCGACCAACTGTGGCCATGTAATATTGCAGCTCAGTGGGGATGGGGAGAGAAGAAAGAGAGGGCAAAGAATTTCTTAATGAGGGATGTGACTGAGACATTGCACGTGTCATTTCCACCTCTATCCCATTGGCTGGGATTTAGTTACAGACCATTTCCAGCAAAGAAGGCTAGGAAATGTGCTTGGGAGCTGGGCATCTATATGCCTGGGTAAAACTTGGCGTGGGAAAGTTCTTGCCCAGAGGCTGATCTCTTGAACTTGGTCTTCCCAGCCTCCAGAACTGTGAGAAATAAATTTCTACTCCTTGTGAATTACTCATTCTGTGGTATTCTGTCATAGCAGCACAAGGTGAACTAAGACAGGCATATACCATTCAGTTAAAGTGTGAGTCAGCGGGGAAAAGGCAGGAGAAGTATAGATTTGGAGTGAATGCAAACATTTGATAGTTGAAGACCCAAACTATCAAATCATCTTGGAAGAAAAGACCTGGGACCAAGTTTTCGGGGTAGCCCCGCAGAGGCACTATGAAGATGAGGAGAAGGCAATACTGGAAAAAGGCAGAGTAATCAGGGAAAGACAGCACAGTGGAAAGAAGATTGGATTTGGAGCTAATCCTGATTCTGCCATTTTTTAACTGTTTGACTTTGGGCAGTTTAAGAGAACTACCAGTGGTAAGTTTTTTCGTAAGTATAAGGGGTTGGGCATGATGAGCTCTATGTTCCTTTAGAGTGTGAAGAGTTGATGTTCCTAGTTAGAAAGTGTGGGATAGTTTCAAGAAGGAAATGTTGATTAAAATTGTCAAATACAGTGACACTCTACCTATCTTTCCCCACACCCCTGCCTTTGTCATGCCACTTCCGATTCTAGTAACACACACACACACACACACACACACACACACATACACACACATTGATAAGCATGTCAGTAAAAGTAACTGCACAGTAAATAATGTTGCGTGCTTCACCAGAATTGAATGAAAGAAGTGTTAAATATTATAGTCTGACAAATTTTATTTGTCATTTCCTTCCTATGCCTAAAAATGCAGAAGTCACAGACTGGCAGACATAATATTCCAAATGCAAACATAAATAGGAAAACCATGTTTTCTATATATGGGGTACTGTTCACTTGGAGATGTAGGGCAAGGCCATAGGTTTGATGCACTTCAATACAATAAGACCTTTGAGGATTTAAAATATTATCTTTTGATTAAAGGAGATTTTGTTTTCATATGAATACGAATGTATTTTATTTTGCTGGGCTATGTCTATTTGTAGGAACTTTCCAGATTATAGTGCATTGGGTTTTTTCCCTTTTTCGAAATGAAATTCAAGGATCTAATATGTAAACACAATATTGAGTCTATCTACTGCCAAACCCCAGTGATCTAAAACATTAATCCAATTTCCTCACCAAAGGAAAAAAATCCAAACCCAGTGAGCATTAGCATTTGATGGAAAAATTAAATAGTTCTCAGCTGAATTAAAAAAATATCTTGTTAGCAACCAGTTTAGCAACGTATTAATAAAGTTCTTATGAGCCATTTTGTTCTTAATCTTTTATGGAAGGATAATTTTTCAATTTAATCCCTTTTTTATTGGGGAAGAGAAATTTGACTTTGGTTCTTCCATTTAGTAAAAGGGTCTCATTAATTAAAAAAAATTTCCCTCACAATTTATAAATATTAAATGGTATTATTAATTTTTTAAGAGACAAGGATCCTATCTTTGAAATAGTAAAAATTAAAGTAAATTTTACAAATCCTTCTTTAGAAGATTATTGGTACTTAAATCAACATAAATATATTACTTGTTAGGGTTATGGTTATATGCTCTGGGCTCAGAGATTCAAACACTGGCCCCATAACTTTTGAGCTGGGTGACTTTGGGAAAGTTACTTAAATTCTTATAGTTTTGCCTTCATTATCTATAAAATAAAGATAATAATAGCATCTATCTCATAGAATTGTTTTGAGAATTAAGTGAGAGAATACATGTAATGCAATTAGCACATACAAAGTATTGCAACTGTAATGCTACTTTCAGGACTACCGTTGTTATCTTAGGTAAGCAGAAAATTAAATAGGGAAATTATAAACCCCAGAAAGTCAAAGCTCAAAATAATCTCTTCAAGCTAATCTGAACATAGCTGGTCACATAATTTTTTTCTGATAAAATATCTGGAATGCCAGAAGTGAGTACACGTTTTACATTTAGATTCGTTATGTTTATCTTTATACTTTTGTGGATTGCTAGTGAAAATCTCAAAAGATGCTATCATAGAGAGATGCTATTAGAGAGAGCAAGGGTAGTTACACAATTGGTTGGAAAATTTTTTAGCAAGAAAAATATTAAAGAATACTTACCTGCTCTGTTTATTTACATATCTATTTATGTCTAGCCTCATTCTAAAAATAGTACAAGGTGGTAAGTAGAAGATTAAAGTTTGGTCAGTTAAACTTAATAACTGATAGGAATAGAAATAATATATTGCACAAAAAAGGGATGGGATAGAAAAAATATATTAGATATAAACATGAAAGTTCTAATTCACTTGGGGTGAGATATATTGAATTACTCAAAGGAAAAATAGAACCGAAAAGGCATCTATCTTAACCAAGTTCTCTTAGCCTTGTAGCTGTAAAGCTTAATTTAGAATAAGATAGTATTCCTGGGGCCCAAGGAAATTCAGTTATTGAAGCATTAAAATACCCCACTATAAGGTGTATAACAGCAAAGACCCTTGGATAAGTGAGATATCAATGTAATAAACTATGTGAAAGACAAGTTTTCATTACTAAATAAATAAAAACTGGTCTAACAAAGAGAAATTAGTTGTACACATATTGAAAATTCATGTCATCTTCAGCTGTGACCAAAGAGTACTATTTTTAACAAGCAAGCAAGCAAACAAACAAACAATAAACAAAAAGGATTAGTGATCTTATTTGTCTTAAAAATATTTGTGAGATTTTTGCACGTCCACATAATATATGTGCTTTTGTAGAAGACGTTGTAGGTTTTGGGGAATGCATAAATGAAAAAAAAGACATAATCTATTCCAGACTTGTTGGAAACAACAACAAAAAAAACAACAACAGCAACAAACAATTACAACAGTGTGGTAAGTATACAAAATTGAGGCATATACAAGGTGCTGCCACACGTGCACAGATGCACACACGTGTGCATATTTGTACAAATAAATTATATTGGTTCTGAACCTGACCTCATTTGTAAATTTGAAGGTAAGGCAGTGGGAAGTTACATCTCAATCCTTTCATTAAGTTGCGGTCCTACATATAGCACTTAATATTAGCAGAATAATTTGTGAGGAACGTTTGTTTCAATGGAAAGCTAAAATTAATTCTTCAAGCAGTGACCACAGATTACTTCTCTTCCTGACAAGATTTTCTAAGATTCTAAGATTACCTAATTGGATTTCATAGGTCTGATTTTCTACTTAAGTTCAATATACACTATTCCCTAATCTAATGATCTGTTGTTTATCACTCACTGTAAGCTAATGTGTGGTTGGGAAGTTAAAATCGATTAGAATGTTTGTTAATTACTATAATATGTAAAACTCTATTAAAATCATCTTGTATTGGCCTAAACCTAAGCCTAAGCCACGGTTTTCCAAGCTGTGCTCCATGGTCAAGTCAATTTGGTAAATGTTCCATATCACCTACCTCTCCACCCCCAAAGATTCATAAAGCACATTAGAATATTAAATGCTTTTGTAAGCATTTATTTAAAAAACTTGTTTACTATGGGGTTTCTCAAACTTAAGAAAGAAATAGCTTTCAAAGAACAGCTATTAATACATTATGGGATTCTGAACTTTTGTGGAATAGCATCTGAGATACTCTTGTCAAAGTAAAACAGTGCAAAACCAGCTGTGCTACCCCAGGATAAAAGGATGCATTTCAAAGTCAAATATGAATGACCTTTGAAAAACATGCCATTTTCGACTATAACATCCCTTTCCTTTCATGGTCACAATGAGTCAAATTTGCTATAAACGTATTCCAGTTTATCAGTGCCACAGCTTCAGAGCAATGAGCAAGCATCTTTATGGTAGAAGGTTGGTAGAACCCTGTGCAGGAGAGTTCTTTGAGGGATTTGTAAAGGGAGAAAGGATATCTTCCCTTATTCTCTGCATATGCAGGAAGTGATTTGCTTTGATTGGTCCTAAAAGAACAATTTATTGTCCAATTTGGGACAGTTTTGAGGGTGAAAGGGGCCCTAAGATTAGATGACTGTTGCTCTCCTGGCCCCCTCAGGCAATGAAGCATATATACAAAATGAAAAAAAAATCTATCTTTCAATCTATATATAGATATATAAGAGGAAATTGATTGTGGGAATTGACACACACCATTGTGGAGATTGAGAAGTCCCACAGTATGCCATCTGCAATACGGAGAATCGGGAAAGCTGGTGGAGTAATTCCCCAAAACCAGGAGCTTAAATGTCTGCAGGCAGGAGAAGATGGATATTCTAGGCCAAGAAGAGAAAGAATTTGTTCTTCCTCCATCTTTTTGTTCTATTCAGCCCTCAATGGATTGGATGGTATCTGCCCCCATTGGTGAGGGCAGAACTTCGTTACTGGTCTACTGATTTAGATGCTAATCTCTTCCAGAAACATCTTTCAGACACACCCAGAAATAACGTTTCACCAGCTATCTCAGCATCCCTCAGCCCAGTCAAGTTGACACATAAAGTTTAGCCATCACATATAGTGGCAGCTATCTTAGATGAAGAATATAAATGAGACGTGAAAACAGGGAAATGAAAAGATGAACAATGATTAGAATAATAAAACCTTGAGTCCAGAGTTGATTTTAAAATGGAAAAAAAGAAAACAAAATTCCCAAGAGATCCCAAGTTAAAGGATAAGCTGGATTTTCTACATGCAGGGTGATGTGGCAGAAAGAATACAGACACAGAAACGTAGAAGCTGTGCTTGAATACTGTTCATAGTGTGGCCAAATCACTTTTCAAATCTATTATCTGCAAAACAAAATATTGCTTGATACCTTGCAGGGTTGTGAGGACTGAATGAGGCAGTGTCTATGGAAGCGTATTGAAAATCATAAAGGTGCTACATCACGTATTATCTTACACTAAGTAACCACAACAGCTCTAAGGACTCCCTAGCCTCTCTTTTGGATCATCTGCTTTTATAAAATAAGCAAAGAAATTGAGCGTAAACATCAAAGTTCCACATTTCTGTTCTTGGTTACCCCTGTCTTAGTGTGTTTTGTGTTCTGTGACAGAATGCCACAGACTGGAAAATGTATATAGAAAAATGTATTTCTTACAGTTCTGGAGGCTGGAGAGTCCAAGTTTGGGTGGTCACATCTGGTGAGGGCCATCCCATGGCGGAAGGGCAGAAAGTGGAAGAGAGGCACCAGGGGCTGGAAACATTTTGTACCAACCCGCTGTCACCACAATTAACCTCCTCCCGCAACAACGACATTAATCCATTGATGAGGGCTCTGCCTTCATCACCTGATCACCTCTTAGTAGGCCCCTCCTCTCAACATTGTATTGAGGATTAAGTTTCCAGCACATAAACTTTTGGGGGATACATTCGAACCATAGGACCCCCAGAGAGGGACATTTTAAAAGTTTTTTGTGTCTAGGGGCTTTAAATAATCTCTTAAATCTAGGCTATAATAGCGAAACAAAGAGACACCAAACTGTGTAGACGTTAAACTGACAAACTACGTGTGCAGAACAGTCTAGATGGCTGACACCACGTTCCCACACCAGAGGACTCAATTCTGAGGGCTCAGCATGGTCCTGTTGGAAGATATTTCCACTCCCAGTGACATTAATGGGCTCACTCCTTGCCCGAGCTTGGGTGCCCCTTGTGTAGAGCACATCAAGGATTGTCTTTAATGACTCTGCCTTAAATAGCTAGATAAACAATATAAAAAACAGCCTAAAAAGCAAAGAATCAAGTGCAATTTAATATATGGGTTTAAATGAACTGATTTTAACATGTTTGACCTTTTCCCACCCAACCACTCCCCTGCTTTCCTCTCCATCCAACTCTTCCTCACTAAGAGAAAGAACCTTTGCATTAACCTCACTTATTCTATCATTTTCCACTTAACTTTGGGAATTTTCCAGATCCTGGCAGATATTCTATATCTTCCATGTTTCATCTTCCTGTTTGATTTGCATTCTGTAAAGGGTGAGAGTGAGAGTGATGAGCGAGGATGAGGAGTTACTTCTTTTTATCACTCTGGAAGGACAGAGCGGCACATAGTGGTTGCAGTGTGGGAACAAACATACAAGCTGGAAAATACTATGACTTCCAAAATAGCTACTTTTTAAAATTTCGATGTTACCAACTGTGGAAGTTCTGTGCAATAGGTTATTTATTAATACAATCCTCAAGTGCACGTACCTAGAGCTAATTCTGGCAAAACGTTTGCAAAAATCTCTTTTTTGCTTTGAGTTTGGTTCTCTATCAGCCTCTGGTTCTATTATCCAGTATTCCAGAAGAGAATGAAGTTTCCACCTGTCAGATCTTCCTCACCCTCCAAAGCATAGTCTATCTCTGAAGCCGTCAGAAACCCAACATTGAAAACTTCATAGCATGTGGAAATCACCTTTTATTTAGTAGACATGGGACAAGAGATGTGGAGATGGTCTGGCCGTGTTAGTCACAAGAAGGAATGGTTAGAGTCATGGGCATTTGTGCGCTAGAGTTGGCTCATATGGGCCTTGAGAGAATCCACTGATGATTGCATTTTTCCTGACTCTGAGGTCATTGATGTCACAATGGGAGCTTAAAATAGTCCATGATGGGAGTATTTGTGCCTTGGGAATTTGTACATGCTACAAATTGGGTCCTCCTTGACTCCCTCGAGCAGGTTCTTAAACAGCAGCACATTAATGGTATGGATTGTGCTGCATGTTGAACTCTGAAATGATCAAGATGTGATTGTGCCTTTTAACACATTTATTTTGTGATACACAGAGCCTTCTAAAATACCCTTGATCCTCTCACCCAGGGCTAAAGGCAGCACTGATTTCATCAGATTGTTTTTCTTTTTTAAAATTGTCATTTTCTGTAATTCTTCAAACTAAAAATAACTTTAGACAGATGAATTTTTTCCCATAGGAGAAGATGCATTTTATCCATTTGATATTTATCCTATAATTAAGTAAAGTTACAAAATTATGTGTTGGCCACCACAATGGGAAATAAATATCCCTTTTCTGAGGCTAAATTGACATAATGTTCTTAACCTGTTCCACGTTTTTTTTTTACTGCTTACTAGAGAAGACTTTATGTTACAGAGCACTGAGCCAATTAGGAAAATGAAACGTTTCTGGATAAAAATATCTAAAGAAGTTGTGTGTGTGTGTGTGTGTGTGTGTGTGTGTTAAAAGAGCACTAATTGCTTAACTCTTAGAAAGATGGATTTTAAATTTGAAAAGATCCTTGATTCGTAAAAACAAAGATATCAATGAGTGGATGGAAAATTCTGGGAAAAATAGGGCTGGTTACATTAACTTTGTTGAATTACACTAATGTAGTACACAAAAAAATGAAAGAGTCCACCATTTAATTCTTGTTCTTCAGAATCTAAAAAAGAAAAAAATGGCTTGGGTTGCCAGGAATTGAACACGGGAATTAAGAAACTGATTCATGAAACAGAGAAGGAATTCATGTGCCCAACACAAAGCAGATCTTCCAGTGTAGAATTATTTCCATCCTGTTCTTTGTACGATAAGCATGCTTGGTCCAGAGCCTTGTCAATTCTTATAACATACTCAATTATTTATCCATTTCCCTACAAGACAAATAAATTGGTAATTCATACTTGGATTTTATGAAAATACTATCACAAAAATATCTGGACATCTACTGACTATCAAAGCCAGGTACAATATCTTTTCCTCTTTGAATGAATTCAACTGAGTTGATTAAATATGTTTAATATATTGTAGGATTTACATTCAAAAATTTGTTTAGTTCAGAATGCTTTTTTGTGTATATTTTTGTTCAAAATAAGCTTGGCTAAAATGATGCTTTATATTTAAAAACTGGATTTGAATTGACTTTTCTCACTTTTGAATTGGGGATCTGTTAGCTGAGCTGAAACTATTGCTATTCTGTGAGAAGCAGGGCAACTTATGAGCAGTATAGATGCTATGAAATATAACAGAACACTCATTTGTTCCATGGTTTCCAAAGCAGGAGAGAGCAAAAAGCTATTTAGCTACATGTGATAAATTATTTCTGATGCCTATTTACTCAAGCTTCAGGCTATGATTTCAGCCACTCCTGCTGTAAATGACTTGGGCTAGACACTGGGGAGTCAGGGAAGGACTTTACCATGGGCTACGGAGCACTGAGCTCTAATAAGAGCTCCCATACGGCCTCTCTTCCATCTGCTGTAACTATTTCTACGTTTCTGCCTGCTCCGTCTGTTTTTTGATGGTGCGATGTGTCTTAGTGCAAATCTCCACCTGAGACTTGAGATGACCAGCGGGCAGGGGCTATACCTGTTAGCTTTCCCAAGAGGGAGGACAGAGCACTGGAAGGGACCAGGGTAAAGAGTGCCACGTGCAGTGAGTGATGATTTAATGAATCACACTGCCCACTACCCTGCTTTTCAATTCAGTGGCAAAATTTCATTGCAAGACTTTCTAGCCCTAATTTTGTTATGGAGCTGAGGTAGAGAAGGGGTGCAGCTGCCTCATTTACAATAAAAAGGGAAAGAGGCAGTGGAGTGAAGGCGTAGGGCCAGTGGGTAGAAAAAGATTCACAAAAATAGGGCTTAAAAAAGTCATGGTTTATAGTCAATGTTTCAGGATCTGGAGAAGTATCATTTAAAATTACAGAAAATTCTTTAAACTTTTAGGCTTTAGTAGAACTACAGAAAACAAATCGGTGGATAATCCCATAGAACACTACTTCTTATATATACACACTCCCATGTATTTGTCAGAAATAAAATTAGAAAATGTTTTCTTCCTGATTGTATCATTGATTGATTTTATTTCCTGACATATTTCAGATAATTGAGGGCTGGAGGATCTGAGGGCATTAGGCTCAGGTCGTTGGTAGCTATTTGTAGTGGCCATTGTGGGGGCGGCGCCAGATCACCCCTTGGGACCCAGGCCCTCATTCCCTTGGCTGCAGGGAGCATGGGAGGCTGAAGTCCTTTTGTGGGAATTGCCGTAGGCCTAGGCCCCTGACAGCCACTTCTCCCTAGGACTCCCACCAGTGCCTTGTCCTCCTCCCCACCCTCTGCCCTCCTCCCCAGCAGCCCATTTGCAATAACCTAAGGTAAGGTCAACCTCTGCCTGCACCGGACAACTCTGGACAGCTGTCTCAGCCCAGGGCTCCCAGAGGGGTGGGTTGAGGCCTTTGCTGAGGCCGAATCACATTTCAATTCCTTGCTCTGCCTGATTCTTCTTCCTCCCCTCCCCCCACAGGAGGGGATCCCGGTAAACCAGGTATGCCAGAATCTCTGTTTCAGAGTCTGATTCCTTGGTGGTATTGCTGATGAGAACGTGGTCTGACACAGTCTGATGCATTCTTGTTCCTGGGGGCTGCTCTTACAGGCCCGGTCACCTGCATGGGCTGCAGTGGGGCCTTGCCCTTGAGCTTCTAACATGACAGCTTTTTAAAATATGTACACTCATGTAGTGCTTCCACAGTGTGGCTGTTATATTAGGAAGGCTAATTAGAAGGGCTCCAGTTCATCACAGGCTGTGCAACATTAGTCCTTCCTCTTCCAAACTTCAGGCATGTGTGTTGAACTGTGTTTACCCAGCCCTTATCGTAAGTTTTACTTGGGGGCTGTTGGTTTCTTTTCTTGACAACAAACCTCAGTTAAGCCCGTGAGAATCCATTTACACGGAGTCTAGTTGTAAGGAATCACCAAAGAATGAGTGTTTCAGGTCTTAATCTCTTTCTTCCAGAATGTTCCTTGGTTTCTATTAAGATTTTCTCTCCCTCTCTCCAACCCTTGCCATTATCAGCCCTGTAAACCTGAAGGTATTGGAAGAGATGGTCTCTATCGGGCTACAAATGATCCTGTTTCAGTTTATTGAAGTCAGCATAGCCCAGAGGGGACATTCAAGTGTCAGGGAAGAGATGAAGAAAATCTGCCCCAAGAAAGGTTTCTCTATTCATGTAAGCAAAGAAGAAGCTGGCAGCTTCCTTTGCAAGAAATAAAATAAGATAAATAAAAATAATATTAATATATAAGCTCTCCTTTCTAATAATATTTACTACCATAGAGATAAAAGCTAAATAAAAATAGTATCGATGATATCATTTAAATTATTAATGATGGGGACTGCACCACTTATCCTTTCTTCATTAGAAACTTCTTAAAAAGTTTCTTACCAGCTTTAATGAGTTGATTATAATTTTTGTTTTTTTGCAAACAATATACATATTAAGACATTTTTGTTCTGAGCCTAGTCCTCTCTCTAGCTGCTGAATAGTTTTCAGATTGTATGACTCTGGAGTTGCTGGTGTCGCTCTCCCCATCACCCATCCTTCAGTCCCACGCTCCTAACTTCCCTGGCCTCTGCCTCTGTCAGCTTGCTTTACACAGCTGTCTCCTTACCTCATAAGTTACTGAACTTACGTACCAATATGTTTTTAAATTTTCTTTTCTAGGTTTCAATGTAAAACTTCTACTCCTCTACTATATAATTTTTCACTTTCCAAAACTTCGTCTCTCTTTTTGGAATTATCACCAATAGAAGTAAACTTTAATTCTAGCACATTGTATATACTGGAACAGAACTTCTTATGAATCTCAAAGACTGTAAAGAAATAAATTAAGATACACTGATATTTTACAGAGAAAGGGTTTTTAAACATAAGTATGCTTTTTTTTTTCTTTTGGACACATATTGTTAATTTTGTGTAAAATTCTCTTTCCTCCTTTGTGCACCTGGCCAAGTGAAAACCCAGCTTATGTATGACTACTTCTTTGAAACTTCCCTGACACTTTTCTGTTTCCCTGACTCTATTCACTGTGCTATCTCTGCCCTGTGTAGATGTTATTATGATGGCAGTTACCTCTTGCATTATAATAATAGTTACTATCATTTTAATTATTTAGTTTTACTTCCTTATAGATTTTGAGGTTCCTTAAATGAAAACCTACATACCAGTCATCTTTATATTTCAATGTCTAGCCTTGTGCAGAGCACAGATAAGATGATCAGTGAATGTTGGTGGCATCTTAAGTAAGGGTATGTTTAATTAAAGGTAGAGAATGAAACCATTTTCTCTCACATGGCAGTTTTCAAGAAGGTTAAATCCTCATGATTGCAAGAGGCACAGAAATAGTGAGAAATCACTCTGAATGAGTTGATAAATATTATTATTTTAAGAACACTATTGAGAAACCTAGTTGATTGAAAAACAGAGGTTGCACTGTTGTAAAAAAAAAAAAAAATCTTTGTACTGCGTCTACTACTGGAAACCCCTATCCAAAAATCTAGCTATGGAAAATATCTAAGAAAATGAAAATTTATAGAAGAGTGGACAAAATCTAAAAACCCATCCTCTGCACAGGACATTTTTATACTCAGAAACTGATTGAGAAGAATAACATTCATGTTTTTACAGGTGTTAATGCATTCCTGTACCCGGAAGTAATAGATTTGTGGATATAATGGCTCCTGTCTTCTCAGCCTTAGCTCTGTACCATGCTTTGCTTGGCCTTTTTGTTCTTTCAAAGAGGGGACTGCTCCCAGCAGGAGAGTGACATGCTGAGAAACTGACAACACATGGCTATCTTTTAATGGGACTAATCCATTAAAAATAAACCAGGGCTTCATCTTCATTATAATTCTCTACATAGGTCATGGACCATAGGTGCAATCCCAAATTTGTCTTTTTGGTGAAATAATGCCATTGTATTATAATTCATGGAAGGAGTCAGGAGGTTCTTTCTTGGCTGTTAAGTTTATTCTAACTGAACGATAGAATTTTGTAACTGGAAACAACTTTTGATATCATTAAACAGACTTTCTTGTTTTAACAATGGACAATCAGAAATTGAATAACATTTAATGCCTGGCCCAGGGCTACAGAGGTGGGACTGAGGTCAGTGCCCTTCCTACTACAGCAAGTTGACTTTATCATGTAAGCTTTCATTTCCTTTTGAACACTGGGAAAGGTTGAATCCTTTAGAATCTAATGGCTAAATTTATGACTTATTCCTATTATGACTGATGTCTTCCTTTCCCTCTGTGGAGGCAGAATAATGGCCACCAAAGATGTGGACACCCCAGTCTCTGGACTTGTCAATATGTTGCCTTACGGGGCAAAAGAAACTTTATAGATGGCATTAAAATTGTTGTCATTACTGTAGGGAGATTATTGGTTGGGCTCAATATAAATACATGAGCCTTTAAAAGTGGAAGAGGAGGGCAGGGCAGTAAGTCAGAGAGATGAGATGGAAGAAGAGGAAGGCACATTCGAAGCCACAGAAGGACTGGGCACACCACTGCTGGCTTGAAGCCATGAGCCAAAGGAGGCAGGCAGCCTCTAGAAGCTGGAAAAGGCAAGGGAATGTCTCCTCTAGAGTCTCCCAAAGGAACACAACCTTGCTGACACCTTGACTTAGGCCTTGTGAGACTTGAAGCACAGAAACCAGCCGAGCCCATGGACTTCTGGCCACTAAGTTTGTGGCAATTTTTTTTACTGTGGCAATAGAAAACAAATATATCCTCCTTCTCTACTCCCTTCATCTTCTCCACTTCGCATCCTCCTATCATCATCATCATCACCATTGTCATCATCGTCACCATCACCCCACCATGGCCCCCTTTTAGTGAATGCCTATTAAGTAGGAGGCGCTGGGCTTAGTGCTCCACAGCCATTGTCTCTGGTCTTTACAACAGTCCCACCAGGTAGGTATTGTTATAATAACTCCTCTTGAAAAATGACCAAGTAAGTAACCGAGTACTGGAAAGGCAAGTAATTTTTCATAGGCCATACAGATAAGAAGTATAAGATCCTAGAGAGCTTTCTCTGGGGGAAAAACAATTTCAACCTTGTAGGTAGGCAAAAGCTATAAACCCTATTGTTTATTTTCAATACACTTTCTTTACAAGGGATCTAAAGAAACTAAACAAAACCTCTCTTTTTTGAATTGATAAACTCTAGTATGTGGGTAAGTGATTATCAGCAGGGTTTAGCAGCACAGAAAAATGAAATATGTATGAACAAGAATGTAGAAAATATTTTAGTCACAAATATGCAAATACAGTGTTCTGAGTGATTCTATTTCATTACAGTATGCAATGTCGTAAACATTCCATCTACAAGCTTAGAGATTATTAGGATTTTTCTGGTGTGATTTTGCAAGAAGCCTTTAGATAAGGAGATTTTCTAATCTCTTCTTTAGCCGATCTAGAATTAAGTTCAAGTGAGCTAAGCACTGTGATGTGCTTATATAATCTGAATAAATTGGTGGAACACACGTATTCTGGTCTCAGAGTGCTGAAATAATTAAAAATATGCAGGGAATAGATGCTTCCCGAATACCATTTTCTGGTGATTCTAAACCTGCAGACTGCAGGAAGGCCAGGATCCATGTGAGTCTGTGCTGCCACTGTGCTGGGTGTGAGGTGCCCAGAAGAGGCCAAAAGCACATGGCAGTGTTAGTGGAGGTTAGAAAGGGGACCCAGTGAACTTTCTAGAAGGTCAGGGACTCTAGAAAATTAAAAAGTGTAAAAGGCAGAAAAAAGCCTCATAGAAACAAGAACACAGGGAAAGAGTGACAGCATAGACCTAGAATAAAGAAAGGAGATATTCAAACCAGAGATGTCAGGAAAGATACCTTAAAAATCATAAAAAAGGGAAGGTTTGGTATTTTTGGGTATAGAGTGTAGGAGGATGAACTATGTTAAAAGCCAAAGGAATTTTAGGGTAATTTTTAATGCTCTCCCTTCCCGCCATTTTTAAGGGTTTATATCTTACCTCATATAAAAATATCAAACCAATAGTTAACTAACATTTACTGAGCATTTACTATATGGCAGAAAGGCTTGATTTCTTGGTCATTAGTTCACATTGTTAGTGAACCAAAGAGCTGGGCTTTGGTTCTAGTTCTTCCTGATATCCAAGCCCATTTGTTTTTAACCACTACACTGTAATTTCGAAGACATGTAGAATTTATTCTTGTGTCTGTCTAGTCAGGATAATTAAAGACTTTCACTTACACCCTGAAATCTTGAGATGAGGCCTCTGAAAATCTAAGGAAAGTATCAACAGGGTCATGCTCATGCTTCGCTGGGCAAAGACGAGTGGACTCGCAGGCAGGACTCCCTCCCTCAGGGAGCCAGACATCCCGCATCTCAATGTCTGCAAGAAAAGGAGACAGAAAGCAGTGTTGGGACGGGGGGACTGGAAGTTGCCACCCAATATCCATACTTTCACTTTTCTTTAATAATAGAACACCAATGCTATTCTGGATATCAATGTTCCCAGCTAAAATGCTACTTTTGTAGCCCCCATTGCAGTTAGAAATGCCAATGTGATTATGTTCTAGCCAACAAAACTGTAAGAGAAGTTGTGTGGAACTTCTAACAAGGCTCTTTCAAGACAACTTAACTGGGAGGAACACCGTTTTGGCTCTCTGCTGTGCCTTTTTCTTGCTGCCTGGAACTGATGGGATGGTTGGAGCTCTAACAGCCAATTTGTTCCATGAGGTGACCTTGAGAAGACCAGTATTAGGATGGTGGAGCAAAACGATAGAAGATTCCTCAGTTACACCAGTACTGAACTTGCTACCCCTGAACTTGAGAAAAAAAAATGGAATTTATTGATCACTGAGACAGTGTTATTTTGGGTTTTGTAATATATGCAAGGTAACATAATCCTAACTGATACAATAGCTGCTTTAGTATCAGTTGTCATAGAAACAGATGGCAAGAGAGGATTAGATACATAAGAGACTTATTGGGGGAAAAGTCTTTAAAGAGAAAAGGAGAGGGAGCTGGGAGGTGGTGAGGAGAGTTCTGGAAAGGAGAGAAGGAAGGAAGGAGACAGGGAATGAAGGAGCGTGGCCCAGAGAGTCTGTCTGCAGTGCAGTTCTACGCAGGTTTTGGCCAGGCCAAGAAGCCCTGCTTCTCTCAGGCTTGGGTCTTGCCTTGTAGCCCTCCCAGTCGTGGGCCTGCTGTGTGTCCTGGTCTTTGGCAGGGAGCAACGGGTGAGGTGGTGGAGCCAGAGCACAGAAACTGGGACCACTCATGAGATACACTTCTCACAGCAAAGAGAACTGGTCGTGGTGCATTTTCAAGGCCTCTATAGCAGCCCAATTTTGTTTGTATCTGTTTATGTCTGGACTCCTCCTCCTCCTCAAAAATATTCTTAGAGATGGCGGTGGTAGCAAATTGCCTAAAAACATTTCAACCGGGACAAGGCCAAAAACGGTGTCGCTGATGTCCCTCAAGGGTTGAAGTGCCTGTTGTAGGCTGAATCCATTTTGAAGGTGAGAGTAAGAAAGCACACTTTTGTGGTTTCTCCCAGTTTGGAAAGTTAAATTGGAACCGACAACTCTTAACATAGATTAGGCCACTGCCAGCCCAAGGCTGACCTGAGGAGCCCGAGTCGGGATGGTGGAGAATGTAGGTCTCACTCCTACTGCACTGAAGTCTGCCCAATATGCCACAACTCAGAGCTTCCACCAGCAGCAACGCACGGCCAGAAATGTCAGGTCCATAAATGCACGACAAAGGCTATAAATGGAAAATGTGCTTTTCCTATTGACTTGCTTGTATAAATAGCCTAGAGATGTTTTCCAAGTGCAAATCCCTAACACTTTTAAAATTTTATTTCACCCGGTGGGAAGAAAATACTCATTAAAGGATCCACAAACCTCAGCTTCTTGGCAGGAATTTTCAGCTCATTACGTGGTAATTAATACTAATCTATATGCTAAAAAAGTAAAAAAAAACCTGTTTTCTTTGTTCCAATTTTTATATTGCTGCTCTACCAGACAGCCAATAAAGCTAAAACAGAATCCTTTGTTTTTTTAAGAGGCTATACTGCAAATAAAAATTTTACACCTAGGCTAAAGAGATCTATACAGTTTAGGTTGCTGATGATAAAAACTTATTATTATTTTTAAAATTACTAATATTACTACAACATATTGCAACAACTCTAGACCCCACAACCAGTAAAAATAACATAAATAGTAGCAAGAATCTGAAAGGTCTTTAAATCTGCTTTTCTGATGTGACTTTATCTGGATTAGATTACTTGAAAATGTGACCTCAGTAACTAAGATTATATTGGCATATTTTACCTGGTATCAGATATTCCAGGCTCGTTGTGGAATTTAAAAGCCCTTTCTCCAATAATTATTCCAAATTATAGCATATAGAATAAATGAGTGACAAGTAGCCTGTTTCTTGAAAATGTGAAAAATAGAGCATTTTTGCTTGTATTTCCACACTCATATTTTTTGGAAAAATTGTGATAACTTGGGAGAGAGATCAGAAAAGGTATAGCTTTCATTTTCCTAAGATCTCAGAAAATAACATAGTGATGATTATGGTGATGTATATGAAAATGATGAAGAAAATAAACAAGATATAAGGATAGGCATGGAGACCAGTGGTTGAAAGGAAATTTGCCTTAAGGACTTACTAAATAAGGTACTAGACATGGGCATTACATTTGTTGTAAATTTAAATTATGTAAGTTTGAAATAATATGATATACATAATAAAGTTTTACTTTATGTATAAATTAAAACTATGTGAATCCTCCCAAGATAAAAATTCATCAGAATGTTATATATTTACAAAGAAGCCAGGGAAAGGGTTGGTAAAATGTGTTAATACTATTGCCATGTTGAGAAAGAAAAAAATACTTGCAATCTTTTGCTAAAGAATAGATCAGTCATTGTGCCAGTTTTGAGTTATGCCAAGTCTTCAGAAATATGTCCCTTTCATGCACTGTGACTGCCATCCACTGGGGTTCAGGGATGGCAACTTGAAAAACAGGCATTGCCACTGAGGGTTTCTCAGTCCAGTGAGGGAGATGAAGAAGTATACAGACGAGTGTAATAGGTGAGGCGGAAATGACTGGGACATGCACAGAATGTTTCCAAAGTACACAGAAGGGACACATGACTCAACTTCGAAGGCTGGCAGACATTTTAAAGGAACTGTCACCTGAGTAGACTCACATAGATAAGTGGAATTTAGCCTGGGAAATTGTTGGCTGGATGTTGGGTGGATTGTAGGAGGAAAAGGACATTCAGACAGAAGGAATAGGATGTGCAAAGGCATGGAGGCAAGTATTTTGGTTAGTCTGGAACACAGTAAGCAAGGAGGCTGGAGAGGTAGTTGGCAGCCATATTATTCAGGGTTGTGCTAAGGAGTGTGAACAAAATGGGGCTACTAATGCCTACTTCATAGACTTTAAGTAGCAGAATGAGATGGCCAAACTTCTATTTTCTAAGAATCATTCTGAAAGCAGTATGGAGGATGACTGCTAGGATGCAGACCAGAAACAAAGTAAGACATAATGGGGGCCAAAACTAAGGCAGTAGTAGTTGGGAAAGAAAAAAATAGGGTTAAATTGAGTGATCATTATGCAAAAAATGAGTAAATCTTGGTAACAGATTTGGTTGGGGCTGGGGAGAGAAGAGTTATAGATAGGAATGAGTTTATGAATATATGGAGATATGAGGATAGAATAAACAGGACTTATAGGCCAATTGGATATGAGTCCTGAGCTATAGGGAAGAGTTGATTAAAAACAGTACATTTTGGGCTTCCGTTGTATGCAGTAAAAGATTAACTCAGCAGATCTGAATTGTCCAGACCCTGGATGTTCCAAAGAAAAATTTGGCTATCTCCCCTGGGAGAAAAATCTCTGAGCCCAAGGAATATCCTGCTTGTTAAGAGTGTCTTTTAAAAAGAATCTGTCATGGGATTAAAGAAAACAAAATAAAGAGCAGTGTCTTGTTTATCCAAAGCCTTGGGCTGTGCCATGTCCTCTACGCAAACAATGTGATTTATGGTGAAGGCCTAGGTCATGGAGGATCAGCTTGACCTTTGGAGGGAATGGACACTAAATATCTAATGGCAGCCATGTGGGCGGTGAGCCACTCCTATGTGACCAACTCCCAATAAAAACCTTGGACACCAAGGCTTGGGGAGCCTCCCTGGTTGGTAATATTAATACTTCGTGTGTGTTGTCACACACTGTTACTAGAAGAATGAAGCAATATCTGAGAATCCACTGGGAGAGTACGATTGGAAGCTTGTGCCTCGTCTAACCTGGTCCCTGCCCTGTGTGCCTTTTACTGACTTTAATCTGTATCCTCCCATTACAATAAACTGTTACAATAAGTATAACAGGTTTTCTGAGTTCTGCAAGTCACTCTAGAGAATCATTGAACCTGAGGGTGTTCTTGGAGACCCCTGAACACAAGTAATCGGTTGGATAAATGGTGGTGTCATTCACAGAGCTAGGGAATATATGAGGAGAAAGAGATTTAGAGGAAAAGATGAGTTCACTTTTGAACTAATGAATTGAGGTGTTTGGGGAACATCTAAGTGGAGATCTCTAGTAAGAAGTGTATGGAAACATGAGATGGAAGAGAGAGGACTAAGCCAGAGCTATGAATCTGGAAATCATAGCCATAGAGATGTTACTTAAAACCATGTGTAAGGATGAGATTATCCTGGGAATAAAAAGAGAAGAGAGTTAAAGAGAGAATTTTGGGGAACCCCAATCTTTAAGGGAAAGAAAACACTATTTTGAAATCAGGATGAAATAAAGAAATTAGTGGTATCTAAAAAGCCCAGGGGGAAGAACAAGCTATAGCCTAACAATGCCAAAGTCACAGAAAGAGCAAGTAATACTATGAATGAAGAGTATTATCTGGATTTTAAAATGATGGCATTGTCACCCCCAGTTTACAGATAGAGAAACAGAGCCTGAAATAGTGATGGTACCTTGGCAGAAGGTGACAGAGGTAGACAGCCCATGCTGTTCCTACTTAGTCCCAAGACTGGGCATCTCACTTATTCCAGATGCAATTCTGGGTTTCTTTCCTGCATGTAGTCGTCCCTGCCCATGCCAGCCCACTCTGCTCTCTCCTTCATCTCACATCCTTTAGTGCACACACTGCTGCACGTCTCCTTTGTAGAGAGGCATGCTGTCTTCCCACTTGATCTTAGCCAAAAGGCTGGGAAGTGATTGCTATCTCTCTCAGTGAGACGTTCAGTTCTCAAAGGCTAGAAATTACATTCCAGAATATAGTTATACAAAGCTATGCATTACAGCATAATTTCTAACACCCCATTCTTGTAACGCTGCTTCAGATATAAAAAAGCTAAATCTCACCCCAGGGGATTATATTCTGCAAGAAAAAAAACAATCAGTCTGTAGCGGTTTTATTACGAATCCAATTTGTAGATTATGACAACATGTTTTGTTTTGTTTTTTTCCCCTTCCAGACATAAGTAGGAATGTTATAGCTAGACAGCAAAACTGGTAAGAAAGGGAATAGAGGGCGAAAACTCCACCTCTTTCCTCTGGGGGAGGTAATGAAGGGTTATGGATGGTGAAGGGTTTATAGGAGGTTAATTTAACATGAGGGAAGTTAACAAGATGATCCAGGTGGGACACTGAACAAAATAAGAGATTAAAATAAAAAAAAGAGTGTGGTTAAATTATAAACATTGCCTGTGAGATAAATGGGGAAACTGGCTCCTGGGAAATACGAAGTTATTTTTCTTAATTAATTTTGTTTATTGCTGGGAACCTTGAGTGTTTGCAGATTGAGCCGGTGAAGCCTCTTACATTAAAATTGAAGACATTTGTTCAGAAGTGGTTCCTAGGATTAAAAATATTCCATGTTCTTGCTGATCTATACTTTCTCATTTGTCTCAGGCTGAGTTTTGAAGTTCTGAACACAGAGAAAATGGGTGTTTAAGTCTTAATATGTTACCTGCATAGTAAATGTTTCCTATTTTCTGTTTTAATGAATCCCTATAGTAGGAATGCCTACAATGTGGTGGTGGTTGTAGAGTTCGTGGGTGAAACATGACCAGTCCATTAAACATCTCTTTCCAGTAGTATTGGGAAGAAACAAGAAACCATCTCTAAGGCCAGTAACCTGGCTCCAGTGAAATCATTATTTATAGTTTTGAATATGAGAAGTTGATATTCATACATACTGATGCATTCAAGGTGTGTCCTTTCCTCAAAAGATATTTATAAGTGAGTTGGGGCAAAACTGAGAGAAACTGAATGCCTTAAAATACTTCCAAAAATCCTCTGCAATTTTCCATGCAAATACTTTAGCAACTTATAACTGAATTACCAATGACATGGTCAGACTTCCCAGAAGTGGAAGTTTCGACCCCCATGATTTATTGGTGTGAGTTGTACCATTACCAATTATCTTGTGATTTAGGATAGAAATTAGGGTTGAAGTTTCCCAGCAGATATTAAAATTATTAATTTATGAAGGAATTCTTCTCTGGTGAACTTTTAGTGCAGAGTAAAACTGATGTATCCAAAATCTGTTTCACATTTGTTTGTGGAGAATTTCTTTTTGAAGTTTATTGCTAAAAATGAAGTGAAATGTGCTATAACTCAATGGAAAAATGAATATTCAAATGTAATGGTGTTTCTTCAAGATCTTATTGCTTAGTAGTGAAGTTGGCAAGCCATAGAAACCTTTCTGAGTAAAAATTTTTAAGCAAATCATAAACTCTTAGAGTTATATATTCTAACCATCTTACTTTACAGATGAGGAAACTGAGGCCCCAAAGCTAAGACATTTATCCCGGGTCATGAAGCAAAGTGTGCCTAGACAGCTTGAGGCCTCAACTGCCAGACAAGAGCTCTTTGGTTAATTAACTTAACTACGTTAATTAACTAGGTTCCTTAACTCCTCCCCAACTCGAAAGGCTTTTCCCATAATCTTAGAGAAGCTACTTTACTAAGATTGGCACAATCATTTAGCTACTTGACTGTATGGGAAACATGGTGTGAATTTTGATCTTTAAACATTTCCCTGGTTTCTCAGGGAATGGGGAAAAATAAGCTTGTCCTATACTTCAGTCCTCTTTAGTTGTGGGTATAAATATTACTTCACAATCCTGTGTAAAAAATGTGCCATCTTATCTTTAAACATGGACTGGCAAGAAGTTAAATATCAGTCATTACTGCAGTCCCACTGGTCAAGGTCAAGTAAAGGTTTCAGCCATTTTACCTAATGCAGAACACCCAGGGATGTTCTCCCTGATTTTCCCCCCTTTCCACATTTGGTCTTTGTGAAGCAGTAAACTAGAGGTGGTTTGGGCAGCAAGGACCCTGGAGTCAGACAGCTTGCCCTTGAGTTCCAACTCCATTCCCTGATAGCTGTTATAGTGGGTTGAATTACCATTCAGCCTCTCCGCTCCCCTAGATGTGTCCATGTCCTCATACTCCAGCTCTGTGAATGAGACTTTATTTGGAACAAAAGTGTCTTTGCAGATGTCATTAAGTTAAGGATCTTGATCATCTTGGCCCTAAATGGAATGACAGGTGTCCTTAGAGAAGAGGAGAAGACACAGACAGAGCAGACCATGGAAAGGTGGAGGCAGAGACTGAAGGATGCAGCCACAAGCCAAGGAACCTTGGAGCCACCCGAAGCTGGGAAAGGCCAAGAATTCTTCCATCGTGACTTCGAGGGGAGTGTGGCTCCAACAGCACTGTGATTTTGTACTTCTGGTCTCCAGAACTGTGAGACAATAAATTCCCTTTCTATTGTTTTAAGCCTCCAACTTTGTGGTAATTTGTTACAGCAGCCACAGAAAACTAACACAATTGAGTCACATGGGCAAATCAATTACTTTCTCTGTCAGTTTCCTCATGTTTGTTGTGAGGATGGTAATATCAATGTTTACCCTGTAGAGTTGTTATGAAGATAAATAAGTCAATAAATTGCTTGGAATGATACGCAACACAGTAAGAGCCCAATAAACACTAGGTCTCATGTTGATCACCATTGATAAGGCTACGTGGATTTTGACAGCCTGCTTCTCTGCTTCTGCTATGCAAAACTTGGGGGAAGGGTGGTCTGTGGACTCCAGGGCCCTATTACCCTGCACTCAACTTCCCTGGGTGCTCCCTGTAGTCCTCCCCATCTGAGGAGGTGGGGAGGACTTCTTCCCTGGCAATGTGAGAGAGCAGGTTGAAGCTACAAAATCAACTCACATTCCCTTATCTACTGTATAAACATTATGCTCATTTTTTCAGGAGAAAAAAGATGTTAACATCTATTGTTTTTTCTTACTGTGTTATACATTTTTGATTAACAAATTAACTAATATCCTCTAAAACTTTGTGGTATTTTTACCTCTGATTGAAAAGGATGATTTCTTTCTCATTTGTGTTGCTACCCTGGATGGTTTACTAAAATTGTGATTCGATTGAGGACAGAGGTGTATAATATGTCTCTGGACCCCCTGGCGCCTTGCATATGGCAGGTACAATCAATATGCAACATGTGCTTGGCTGTGGAGCGATTGAAGTGGCATTCTTCTGGGCTGAGAGACATAGAGCATTCGAAATGAGACTGTGTTTTCCTGAAAACCAAAGCAGAAAGTATCCTTATCATGAAAAAAGAAAAAAAGTTCAAAAATATCTCCTCTCTTTTCACTAACTAGTCAATATCTGTATGACAATTTGCACTGGAGTTAAGGGGATGTCTTAATGTCTGTGACTGTCTTAGTTTGGTTGACTTCCCTTATTTTAATGAAACCGATCTGCTTTCTTAACGATAATCACGTTACCAATCGCCCATCTTCTTGCGCCTTTTCAGTTGTCATGTATCAAGGTGGAATCCTCTCATTCTGCTAATTCACTTTGCTAATTGCTCAATTTCTATATCCCTGTTCAAGCACCTTCAATTGGCTCCTTATTATTTGTGGAATACTGCCCATAACCTTTTCCCTGCACTGAGAACAAGAATAGAGGCAGAACAATCTCTAGGGAGCCAAAGAGTTAATGGTGCTTTGGAATAGGGTGGCAGCAGTGGAAAGGAAGAGAAGTGGAAGCATTTGGTATATATTTTAGAGGTAGAGCAAATAGATCTTGCTATTTGGAGGATTATACATAGGAGGTGAGAGAAAGAGAATAATTATGGGAAATTCCTTGGTTTTGGCCTGGGCAACTGGGAGGAAGGTGATACTGTATAATGAGATGAGGAAAGCCAAGACAGGAACAGTTTTGCTCTTATTTCAATTTTTGTGTGTGTGTGTGTGTGTGTGTGCGCATGTGTGAATGCATGCACACATGTGAATAGTGAAGCTGAAAATCAAAAGTACTGTTTTGGACAAGTTAGCTTTGGGATTCACTGCACACACGTGATATTAGAAAGGCTGGGAGTGTTTGAGATCACCTGGCGAGAGGGTGTAGATAGAGAGGAGGTGGCATCCTGCACCGAGCCGTCAATATGTTTCAACACGGTTGACATTTATTATCGGTTATTACCAATACATTTCTTTCGGTATGAGCAATCACTTTTAAAAACTCCAAACTTCTATTTTATAGGATTCTCAGTCTCAGAGAGTTCAAAAGAATTACACATTCCATACAATTTAGTGCTGTTTATTTTGCCAAAAAAAAAAAAAAATTCTGTTAAGATGCGCAGTTATTCCTTGCCATTGCTTTATGGGAAGCCTTAACTTCTTAAGAGACCTGTAATTTTCCTTTTAATTTCTGATGTGAAGAGTCTGTCGATAGATCTTAATCTGTTAATTACTGAAGCTTTATACTGGTTTCAACTTGCTAGAAAACATTTAAACTTGATACCATTAGGGGAAATGCTTTATATGTCTTTTTATACTTCCCTGTTCGTGGAGCATTTATAAACACAGCAACCAAAATTTCTTATCTATGGAATAGCACAGATTTTATTAAATGGGG
Organism: Propithecus coquereli; assembly: GCF_000956105.1. NCBI lineage: Eukaryota > Metazoa > Chordata > Mammalia > Primates > Indriidae > Propithecus > Propithecus coquereli. The sequence continues at coordinate 13,373,543 of NW_012154173.1, forward strand.
TACAATTTGGATTTCCAACTGACTATTGGCCTCTCTGCAGCAGTCAGCATGGTATAGCCTCGCAAACCCCAACCTTCCCAACCTCATATTCTTGTTGAGACATGAAAATGCAGTTTATAAAAAATTGGCAGAATCCTGCAATGCTTTTGGGCACATTTATTTGACAGAGACATCCCAAGGAAAACATACACATTCACAAAACAAAAAACAACACATGTACAAATGGTTAAGTGTTCTCTGTTTTTCCCCACTCCGATGTAGTAAGTCCATTTATAAGACATCTATATGAACGAGCATAAACTTACTCAGTCAATACCCTTGACAGCTATGCCTGCTTTGGAATTTCATCCCATCTCTTCTGACACCAGAAATGTGTAAGAGAAAAAAGAACTGGAGCTGGCTCTAAGTTCTCCTCTCAGCTAAAGCAAGAGATACTTAATGCTCAGCCATGTCTTCTTACCAGTAATAAAGGCCTTGCTGGGGTTTTGCCAGTGCTATTTGCTCCCACTATAAATCTTCTAATGCCACTATAATGCTTTATTTTTCAGGTTTCCTCCTGATCTTCTTCTCACTGTGATTTAGCAGAAAAATCCACACACTGCCAAATGATCCCATACAATTAGGGGATTTATAGGGTGCTAAAACAGCCCTTGGGCAAGGCCATCAAAGGGAAGGAGCTATTCAGTTATTCTGTAGTATGCAGGTCTACAAAAGGAAATGGTCAAAATGGCAACCGTTTATTACCAAATCTCCAGAATGTGAGCAGTTACCCAGGACAATCTGCTGGGTAGGAGGAAACATATAAGACTATTCACAACTGTGAAGTGTGGTTTAGGGTTTTTCTCTTGGTGGATGGGCTTTCTAAGACATTTGTCCTATTCAAGGCAGGACACCCTTGTTCTGTAGATGAAGAGCTGGTCCTTTATCCTATCTCAAATTCTCTACTTGGGAGAAGATGTGGATGAAATGCAGATGTTTAGAAATATAAAAATCTCATTTTGCTGTGAGTACTTCGTCTGGGAAAAAAGCCAGTGGAATCACTGATTCTGTTTTTTATTTGTTTTGTTTACTGAGAGCTTTTTGAGGTAAGAAACATAAAAACATTATTAAAGAAGATTTTTGATAAATGTTGAGCAAAAAAAATCCCCTTTTTTTAGTGGAATGGAAAATTGTGCTATTCTTGACTGTCTGATTACGTAGATCAGAATCCGTAGTGATCAGAAATTGTTCTATTTTAAAAATATTTTCCATTGAAATGTGAATACTCTGAATAAGTTGACCTGAGTTTAATAGAGTTGGGTAAGTGAGGCTTGTCACTTTTTCACATTTCCCCTAAATTCATCGCAATCATGAAGAATTGCATCATGAAGCCGAGCATGGTATTAACTATACCCAAGAGTATGCTCTAGTTTGGTGGAGATAGGCTTGGTTCACTGCTCTTTCAGTGCGTAAGCTGGGTCAGCTGGTCAACTTTTGCTCACCATTACAACCCTATAAATTGCCACAATGCCTTGATTATATGCCACTTGAAAAAGCAACTGATATTTACTATAAGACTGGTTTGAGCATGTCACGAGTCAATATTTACAATGGTCCCCAAAGTTTGTTGCATTATTCTAGTTACTCTGCTGGTTTCTTTTTCATCATTCTTCAATGTCAAAAGGCCCCATGGAGGAGCAAACAATCAAGTACACCCAGCCTCCCATGGCCAAGTCCTAGGAAGAGAACATTTAGATAAGGCCGAAGACAGCACAATAAGCCAAGAAACATACTATGGAATAACATTTATGGGGTAATATGTTTGGAAGAAACAATAAATAGTAAATTAGTCTTTTCTTAATTTTAATTTTTTTAAATTGACATATAATAATTGTACATATTCGTGCTGTACATAGTGATGTTTTGCCATAAGACATATAATTATGGTGATGAGATCAGGGTAATCAGCATGTCCCTCATCTTGAACGTTTATCATTTCTTTGTGTTGGGAACGTTCAATATCCTCCTTCCAGCCATTTGAAACTATATAATATATTATTGTTAACTATAGTCATCCTACTGTAGTAACTTGGTCTTTACTGTATCTTTTTCGGGAGACTTTATTCAAACCAGTTCAAAGAGAGAACAGCCTAGTTTTCTCATCAAAAGTCTGTATGGAAGGTTATTTAAAATCTTCACCTGTGAAAGCATTCCACTGTCTCCAATGAATACAGTACTAAACTCCAACGTTTAATGTCCCATCCAAAGGAAATACCGTGTCCAAGAGGCACTCATGGAGGTTTTACTGTGACCTTGCACATTTCTTCCCAGCCTTTGTGATGGCCAGTGATGGAGGGTGGCTGGATCAAAATAAGAAAGTCCAGGTGCTAGTTTGTGTTCATTCCCAGGATCATTAGTATCTGCAAAGCCTATGAGACTGCAGGAAGGGGATAACTTTTTATGTAATTTCTGTTATTTAAAAAAAATTCCTTCTTCATGCCAGTTCTCAAGCCTAAAATTGCAAGGCCTTTCCAAGGTTTTTAAGTAGTTGTTAGAAAAGTAGCAGAAATATATTCTTTTGTTTCCAGTGTAAGTCAGTTCAGACAAAAAAAAAAAAAAAAGACTGCAATTTCAGCTTGAAGTGAGCAATGCTTAAATCAAGAAGTTGGAAAAATTACTTGAGCATGCAATAATGGCTCTCATTTATTAAAGTGCGCCGTGTGCTTTACTCCTCAGCAGCACTCTAAGAATCAGATGTTGTTTACTCCATTTTACAGACAGGAAAACTGAGGTTCAGAGAGATCAGGTAAATCAACCAGGCTTGCCTGGTTGGAAAATAACAGAGCCTCGGTTTGGTACCACAGCCTGCGTTCTTATGTTCTCATTTCTGGGGCATATGGCCTCTAGCCAGAGGGTTCAGTGAAAGAACCCTCTGAAATATGTATCTAATACCTGATTTCTCTAAGGTCTCCTATCTGACCCTAATTCAAAATGAAATTGAAAATTGAACCAAAAAAAATCAATATATAATATTTAGATAAATCTAGGTAGGCAAAATGAGGTTTTCAGATTATAAGACTCTGTAGCTAGGGTTTTATTTGTTTAATTATCTATATGATTGTCTTAATTCATTAATGAATTAATGACAATGATTTGCCTGTGTAACATTTAGGCACTGTAAAAGCACTGTCTGCTGTCCTTAAGGTTGTGTTGTGGTTAGCTGTAAATTTATAATTTAAAAAACTAATTGATATTGGTTAGTGGCTTTCTGTGGCTCCATGATACTTTATAGTGGACATTTTTAGATGTCTAATGTTGCAATCTAAAGCCCTTTTCTTTATCAATACACCAATACATCAGAATGTATATGTAAATATACATAAATATATTTATATGTTTTTTCCTCTCTCCCTCCCTCTGTTTTGGAATGGCTCTTGGAGCTTCCTGTAGAACGTCAATATTTTCAGGGATGGTTCCAGTTTCCTTTTGGGTCCCTTGAAGAATGCACAGATCGGCCATTCTCTCAGCGGCTCTCCCTCCAAAGACGGTAAAGAGTTTCACATGAAAGAAGGCCAGACTGCTCCTCTCTGCCAAAGAAAACAAACCCAATATCTCTCTTATGGGTTTGTTTCACCAGACTCCAAAAGGAAGACTGTATTAAAATGGTGCCTTTTGCATTAAGTTTTCAAACACCACTAGAATTAAAGTAATCATAAACTTTTCCACTTTTTTGGATCTCATAACTCTTTCAGGTGATATGTGAAGAGAAGTCAGAAGACTCTTTTGTGGCCACCTCGGTTTCATAGGCACATGCAGCCACGGTTCCCTCTTCCTTCCCTCTGCCCCACTATCTTTTACTCTCAGCAACTCCCATCTCTTAAGGAACAGATTTTGCACTGGGGCTCTGAAGTCCAATCTTGCAATAGCATTCTAACAAATGTTTTAGGTTTACCAAGAACAAACTTTCATTTACTTTGGATCATTAATGTTTTAGTTTTTTATTGTAGTTCTTGCAAAACAGTGGGATTTTTATGAAAACATAGAAATTAAAAGAAAAATTTAGATTTTAAAATTCAGATCCTCCTAGAGTTTGATCAAATGGTATATCTCCAACAAAGCCTTTATTCGTTGCTCCAGGAGAAGCTGATGACTCATATATTTGTTCCTGTCATGTTCTTCCTTGCATTATTAAGTTTCTTACATTTCTCTATTTTCCCTTTCCCCTACAGTTTTCTGTACAAAATAATTCAATAAATACTTTCTGAATAACTCTATGGTGAATACATTTTAGGGAAAGAAATAGTAGATGCATATAACAAAATTAATGCACTAATAGTTGATAATATGTGTAACATGAAATTGTTTTCTAAAATTTATCAAAAAGCAGTTAACCTTTTTAAAAGATCATACAACTCTTAATAAATATTAATGTGTGGTCAAAATCAGGTCAACATTCAAAAAAGTTAAGAATTCTATCATCTTCCAAATGTCTGCATCGAAGGATTAAGAACTCAAAAGTTCAAAACACAAATTCCCAGGTTTCTATGGATTTAAATTGTGGAATGATTATGATTCGGAGGTGGTGAAGAGATGAAAAGTAATCTAGGTAAGTGAAGCTTTCTTTGTCTAATAGCAAAGTAAGTCTATATCCATGTGCCTACACCAAAGAACTGGGCAGTAAGATGTAGGCTTTGAAGGCATTTTTCATAGATAAGTTCAGGATTCAAAAATTGAAAAAAGTTGTACATCAAAAGATAGACTTATCTGAGATAGTGAGAACTGCCTATTTTATAAAGCATACCATATCTTAAAGTTAATAATTATTAATAAGTTATAACCATAGAAAGGAAACAACTATTCACTGAATGCCACTGTGGATCAAGTATTCATAATATGGTAGGTCCTTTACACATTCATAATAAGTATAATAAACATTTATACACATTTTACTAAGCACCTAACATTTTTTGAACTGCTTCACATGTACAGTCAGCCCTCTGTATCCATGGGTTCTACATCCTCATATCCAACCAACTGTGATTGAAAATATTTGAAAAATAAAACAATAAAAAATAACAACAAAAATAATACAAATAAAAAGCAATAAGGATTACAACTATTTACATAGCACTTCCATTGTATTAGGTATTATAAATAATCTTGAGATGATTTAAAGCATATGGGAGGTTGTGCGTAGGTCATGTGCAAATACTACACCATTTTATATAAAGGACTTGAGCATCCACGGATTTTGAAATCTGAGGTGAGTCCTGGAAACAACCCCCCATGTATACTAAGGGGCAACTGTGTTCACTCCTCTCATCATTACCACAATCCTATGAAATATCATCACTATCAGCCCTATTTCACATTTGAGAAGATTAAGGCATAAAGAGGAGAAGGAACTTCCTAGGATCACACAGCTAGTAAGGGACAGAGCTTGGGCCGCTGTGACAAACTGCCACGCCCTACATGGCTTAAAACAACAGGATCTTATTGTCTCACAGTTCTGGAGGCTGGAAGTACTAATTCACAGGGTTGGCAGGGCCACACTCCCTTTGAAACCTGAAGGAGTGAATCCTTCCTTGTTTCTTTTACCTTCTGGGGTGTTCAGGCAATCTCTGATGTTCCTTGGCTTGTAGATGCATCGCTCCAATTGCTGCCTCCCTCATTACCTAACTGTCTTCTCTGTGTGTGTCTCTTCTTTTCTTAAAGGACACAAGTCATATTGGACTAAGGGCTCACACTACTCCAGTATGACCTCATCTTATCTAACTACATCTGCAATAATCCTATTTTCAAATAAGGTCACATTTTGAGGTACTATGGGTCAAGACTTGGACATATCTTTTTGGGAGCACAATTCAACTCCTAAGAGCCCTCGAATCCATGTGTGTGTGTGTGTGTGTGAGTGTGTGTGTGTGTGTGTGTGTGTGTGTTTAACCACTACCCTATGCTATGTCTTTTTCCTTGATGTAAAGTTTTCCATTTCACTTATTCTTTGCTGAGCTTTGTCGTTCATTTTTAACTATGAAAACAGTTTAGGTGGGTATGAGTTTTAAAAATGTATTTTATCCTTAAGTGAAATAAACATTAAGAACATAGTTCTTAGTTCTATTATTAATTTGTTATTTTTATAAAAAATTTAAATCAGTTTTTCCTAATGCTTTTTGATCATCTAAAAATAGGTACCCTAATGATCAGTGACATTGAGCATTTCTTCATATGCTTATTGGCCATTTGTCTGTCTTCTTTTGAGAAGCTTCTGTTTGTGTCTTTTGCCCACTTTTTAATGGGTTGTTTAATTTTTTTCCTGCTGATTTGCTTGAGTTCTTTGTAGATTCTGGTTTATTAGTCCTTTATTGGATGTATAGAATACAAATATTTTCTCCCATTCTGTATGTTGTTATTTGCAGAAGCTTTTTAATTTAATCAAATCCCATTTATTTATTTTTGTTGTTGCTGTGATTGCCATTGGTGAAGTGTCTAAAGAATGGAAAAGCAAACATCATATGTATTCACTGTTAAATTGGAACTGACTTATAAGCACACATGTGCATAGAGGGAAGTAAGGAAGGAAATCTCAAAGGAAATCAAGACGGGGAGAGAGGAAGAAAGGGACGGTCAAAATCCTACCTAACAGGTACAATGAACATTATCTGGGTGAGGGGCATGCTTTTAACTCTGACTTGAGCATTATAAAAGTGATCCAAAAACATTCACACCCTCATAATACTTTTAAATAAAAAAAATAAAAATAGGTACAAAACTAGGCTTTGTTATTTTTTAATGGCCTAAGGCAGTAGTTATCAATTTTTTTCCACCTTAACCCACTTGATGAATATGGCATACTCCAGTGAGTAATAGCAGGTCACGGTGACAATGATTCACAGCTGGACCAGGGAGATGTGGAGTGTCTGAGTCTCCACAGGGGAAGGATATTGAGGAGAAAACTCACTCTCTGAGTGATCTTGAGATGCCTCTCCAAAGGGAAACCCTACTCATCTCACCCACCCCTAACCCACGGGAAAACTATTACCTTAAGCTTGGTACAGTGCTTTATAAATAAATTCTCATTTCATATGAAAAAAGTGGAGGAAAATATTCCCTTTTCTTTTTAGAGTTGCTTCCTCTTATATTTATTTACATAGAATAAAAAAATTAATATACTTTATTTGTTAGCACAGTTTTAGGTTCATAACAAAATTGAGCAGAAATACAGAGATTTCTCATGTACCCCTTGGCCCAACACATGCACAGCCTCTGCCACCATCAACATCCCCTACCAGAGTGGTACATTTATTCCAATTGATTGAAACATCATTATCACTCAAGGTCCATAGTTTACATTAGAGTTTACCCTTGGTGTTGCACATTTTTTGGGTTTGGACAAATGTATAATGACATATATCCATGATTACAGTATCATACAGAGATTTTCACTGCCCTAGAAATCCTCTGTGCTTTGCCTATTCACCTTTCCCTTCCCTATCGTCTGACAACCACTGATCTTTTTACTGCCTCCACAGTTTTTGCCTTTTCCAGAATGTCTTATAGTTGGAATTATACAGTATGTATCCTTTTCATATTGGCTTCTTTTACTAAGTAACACGCATTTAAGTTCCCTCCATGTCTTTGCATGGCTTGATAGCTCTTCTTTCTAGCCCTGAATAGTATTCCATTGTATGAAAGTACCACAGTTTATTTATCCATTCACCTACTGAAGGAGATCTTGATTGTTTCCAAGTGTTGGCAATTATGAATAAAGATGCTGTAAACATCTGTGTGTAGGTTTTTGTGTGGACATAAATTTTCAATTAAGTTGGATAAACACCAAGGAATGTGACTGCCAGATCATGGGGTAAAGGGTATGTTTTAGTTTCATAAGAAATTGCAAAGCTCTCTTCTAAGTATCTGCACTGTTTTGCATTTCCACCAGCATCGAATAAGGCTTTCTATTGCTACACATTTTCATCAGCATTTGGTGCCATCAGTGTTCTGGATGTTGGCCATTGTAATAGGTGTGTAGTGGTATCTCATTGTTTTTTTAATTTTCATTCCCTTGATGACATTTGATGTGGAGCATGTTTTTATATGGTTATTTTATATGCTTATTTGCTTATGAGGTGTCAAGGTATTTGACCCATTTTTTTAAATAGGGTTGTTTGCCTTATTATTGTTGAGTTTTAAGAATTCTTTATATACTTTGGATGACAGTCCTTTATCAGACATGTCTTTTCCAAATATTTTCTCCTAGTCTGTGGTTTGTCTTCTCATTGTCTTAACAGTGTCTTTTACAAAGCAGAAGTTCTTAATTTTAATGAAGTTAGGCTTACCATTTCTTTCTTTCATGGATTGTGCCTTTGGTGTTGCATCTAAAAAGCCACCATCAAACTCAAGGTCATCTAGATTTTCTCCTATGCTATTTTCTAGGAGTTTTATGTTTTACATTTAGATCTGTGATCCATTTTGAGTTAATTTTTGTGAAAGGTGTAAGGTCTGTCTATAGATTACTGCAACTTTATAGTAGGTCTTGAAATTGGATAGTGTGAGTCCTACAACTTCATTCCTCTCCTTCAATATGGAGTTGGCTATTGTGGGCCTTTTGTCTCTCTATATAAACTTTTGAATAGGTTTGTTGATATCCACAAAATAACTTGCTGGAATTTTGATTGGGAGTGCATTGAATTGACAGATCAAGTTGGGAAGATCTGCCACTTTGACAATATTAAGTCCTATCCATTAACATGAACTATTCTCTATGATTTAGTTCTTCTTCAATTTCCTTTTTCAGAGTTTTATAGTTCTCCTCATATAGATATTATACATATTTTGTTAGATTTATACCTAAGTATTTAACTTTTTTGGGTTCTAATGTAAATGATATTATGTTTTTAATTTCAAATTCCACTTGTTTATTGCTGAAGGAAAGAAATTGACCTTTGTATATTAACCTTGTATCCTCAACCTTGCTATCATTGCTTATTAGTTCCAGGAGTTTTTGTTGCTTCTTTTGGATTTTCTATAAAGGAAATCATGTCATCTATGAAATTACAATTTTATTTTTTCTTTCCAATCTGTATCTTTTTTATTTCCTCTTCTGGTGCTACTACATTAGCTGGGAACATAAATCATTTTTTAAATCTACAAAATGTTAGATAATAGGTATCAAAATGAATTTTTTTTGCACAAAATTTGAAGTCTCAGATATATGTAAATAAAAAACTACCTTTAATAAGACATGGAATAACAATATTGCATAAGGAGCACATAACAAGTACTTTTAATTTACAGAAATGCTGCTAGTTGTCTAGTGTTTGTGACCTTTCTCCAGCATTATAGTTAATTTATGCATTTAATAAAACCTCATTCTCCTGTTTATCTTTTACCTTTTGAAAGGCTTTCCCTTTACTGCCCGATAGATCATCACAGCAGGCTTGGCCCTGAGATCTCTTCTCATCTCTAAATACATACTTTCTATATCTACTGCCACCCAGCGCATTGGTATAAAATACTCTACATGTGCCGGTTTCTTCCTAATATTTTTCTTCAGACCTGTGCTCTCTCCTGGTCATCAGGCTGTGTATAGAACTACCTTCAGGGTATTTCTGCTTGTTTGGTAACAAGCAGACAATTGAAACTTAATCAACATCAATAGCCATTTCAAACTTAATCAAAGCAGAATCCTTGATTTCTACTTTCTCACACATGGTTTATTCCTCCAATTTTCCTATCTCAGAAAATAGTCCCCGATTCTCACCTGGACAGACGCAGTAGCCTCCTAACTATTCTCCTGCTCCCAATAGTAGCCCTTCTTTAATCATTTCTCACTCAGCAGCTAATGATATCTTTGAAAAATGTGAATCAATGATATTCTTCCCCAAGTAAAACCATCTGACGAATGGTTCTCTCTTGCATTTATAATAAAATATAGATTTCTTACCTTTGCCTACAAAATCATACTGAAGCTGGCCTCTAACTACATATTTAACCCCATTTCCTGTAATATTTCCCTTGTCCACTACCCTCTAGGCCATTTAATTTTATTCATTGAGCACAGAGCTTCTTTCTGCCTAGGATAATGAATACAAGCTCTTCAGGATCTTCACACGGGTGGCTCTTTGTCATTCGGTTCTCCCTTAGAGTATAATCTCACTCAATTTAAAGCAGCCACTCAGTCACTTTCAATCACATCATGAGATTTGGATTCTCTGTCCAGCATTTCTTCCTATATATTATAATATAATAACTTCTGATTTATTTACTTAGCTGTTTATTGTCGTTTTCCCCCTTATCCCCACCAGAAGGGGATCTTGTCTGAAGACTTCACACGTTGTAGCCCTTAACCATCATAGTGTCTGTCTCCAGGTAGACACTCAGTAACTATTTGTTGAAATTGTTCATGAATTCAACAGCTCTTCATTGAGCCCACTCTGTTCCAGGTTCTCTGTTGAAGGCTAGGACTAAATGGTCAACAAGACCCAGTTCCTGTCCTCTCAAGAAGGCGAAGGCCTAGAGGGAGAGGGAAACAAATGAACGTGTAATTACGATATAGCGTGAATGCTGTAACAGATGCCAACGCAGGGTGTTTGAAGAGCACATTGGGAGACAGCCTAACCCAGTTTGGGAGTGAGGGTGGTCTGGGAATCTAACTCAGAAGACACGAAATGTAACAATAAGTTCTGAAGAAAAAGTAAGAATTAGCCAAAGTTGAGTGAGGAAAGAAAGAGTTCCAGGGAAAAGGTATATGAAAATGCCTGAAAATAAAGTTGTCCTCTATCATCTCAATCTCAGAAATCACTCATAAACCAAAAAAAATTTCCGGTTCCCTTAACGTATATTGTCAGCCTATTCTACCTCTTGGAAAAATATGTATTTGTTACCTAATGAGTCAAAGCAATACCTCATAGCATTTTCTTTGCAATTACTTTTTTTTAAAAAAAAAAGAAATGGCATGTTCACAGTTTAAATGTTCTAGGATTTGGTAAATAAATTCATATTACATTTATTTATGCTATGTATAATATAAATGTCAATCACTTCCTCTCGAAAGGCTTAATTTCTGTCAGTTTATCTTGGTGTGAAAACTTTTTCATTCTGTTAATCCTTTAGCCATTTTTTTTCACGACTTTCTAAAGTAAGTTTGCTTGCATTGTAACTACCAAAACTAAATATGACATTCCGAATTCTGGTAAGTGTGGCTTTATACAAATATAGTATAATCTTTGATCTTTTATTTCTACTGCTCATACAAATGGTGTGTCACATATTGTTGCTTTGAAGTACATACTCTTTTCCCAAGTCAAAATTCTTAGTTCAGAGCTTGTCATCCTGCAAATGTGGTTGGGAATATACTTCCCTGAATGAATTACTTTGCACTTTCCCACTCCGAAATTTCCTTAGATCATTTATAGCTCTTTCCAGGTGTTTTGAGTTGGCTTTCCTCCTGTCTGGAACTGTGATTCTCAGCCTCGATTATACATTGTAATCACTTGGGAAGATTAAAAAAAATACCTATGCCTGTGTCCCATTCCAAAAAATTCTGATTTAATTCTGGGTTATGACTTGGGCATTTGGGATTTTTAAAATCTCCTCAAATGATTCTAATGTGCAGCCAGTGTCGGGACGATTGCTCTAGGTGCCTTGCTCCTCAGTGCATGGTGTGGGGATGATCAGCCTCTGCATCACCCAAGAGCTTGTTAGAAATGCAGAATCTTGGGCCCCACCCCAGACCCAGCGAATCAGGACCTGCATATTAACAAGATTTCTTCCGTCTAGAAGATCTTAGTGTTTTCTCTAATCTTGTAAGTCTCATTATAAATTTTCCCCTTAAAAATCACTTATAAAAATGATAAATAATAAAAGTCCCAACATCTGTCTTTAGGAGACCTGATTCTTAATGCTTCCCTCCCAGAGCATTGAGATTTTCTATTTTTTATTTACCGTTTTTAACCCGGATCTCTATTCATGGCTAAAATTTTTTCATGATCCTGATGTAATCATTTTAAAATAAGGCTTTCCTATGGAAATATGTACATAGCTTTATGAAATTTTAAATAAAATATTTTCAGGATCTCCACCATATGCATAAAAATATCCTCCCTAAAAAAAAAATCCATGATCCTGAGAAAAAATTAAATAGACAAATTAGAAAATGCGTGATGAGTATTCCTTATTTGAAATGCTTAGGACCAGTATTTCAGATTTTGAATTTTTTCTAATTTTGGAATATTTGCATTATGCTTACTGGTTGAACATCCCTAATATGAAGATTTGAAATTCAAAATGCTCCAATGAGCATTTCTTTTGATTGTCACATTGGCCCTCGAAAAGTGTTGGATTTTGGAGCACTTTGGATTTTGGATTTTAGGATTAGGGGTCCTCAGACTGTATTAAGTAAGGTAAAGAAATATCATACATACTCTAAAATATGAGGTTTTAAGCCTAATACACACTTAAAAAATATTTCAGAGAGCTGTTTGGTGAGATGTGAAAATCTATAATTTCCTAAGTTTTTTTTTTTTGTTTTAAATCTGTTATTTCTCATAAAGTTCTAAGGTACATTTTATTTCTATGGGACTAAAATTTTTGGCTTCATTTTGTGTTTTACTTTTATAAAATCAAATCATCATAGATTTGGTCAACTACTATGTGTCTGTGTGTTCCTATAATTTCCTATTTAGCCCATCAATGACTTCTCAATTCTGAAATCCACAGAAGCATTTTCTTGTCCTTTAAGATCCAACAAGGGAGATTTAAAAAATGATTAGCTCAAAAAAGGCTAAGGGGTTCTTTAATATTTCATCTTCAAAAGGAGCAATTATTCTAAGCGAAAGTTCTTTCCTCCTTTTCAAGTCACAGTCCATTCAGAAGTCTGTACATTCATATATCTCAATTATAAAGAAATGTAACCACTGAAGTGTAAGAAAAAGACATTTCCAGGTTCGTCCAAATATCCTCGTTAGATTTGCCTCTCCGATTACAGACGGGACTCAGAGAAAGAGCATCTAGGAGAGGATGGCTGTCCTTTCTGAGACATGCAGAGAGTTTCGGCCTCTATAAACTTTAATTCTGTGCCTGAAGGCAAAGGGATATTTATACATAAAAAAGGAAAAAACCTGAAAGAATGGTTCAAGCCCATAGACATTAGAAAAGGATATTAAATATTCCAGGGAAAATGATCAATAATGAGGTAGTTAAATACGCTGAAAGAAATCCTGCCTCTGAAGCCTTAGGGAAGAAATTGAAACCACATCTAAAACCCACAGCAGAAAAAGTTAGCTGGGAAAAGTACCTGGCCCCAACAATGCTGTGACTGAGCTCATAAAAGCGGCGGGCAATTATGTAGCTAGTACCCTGTAAAATTTGCCAGTGCACATGGAAAAACAGGGGAATCGCCAGAAGCCTGGTACAAATCACACGGCATAAAGACTGCTAAATAAGGGAGAGCCGAGAGCAAGAAGGGACCACAGATCAGGCCGGGAAAGCTCCTTCATTTCCCATCAATTCAGCCACATGCCTCAAATGCTTCAATAAACTATTTTAAGTACAAGATGTCCCAGGAGGCAGGAGGAGAAGTAAGGGGACATTTTCAGAAAGAAAGCCAAACTGTCTAGTTAACCAGAGCAATGGAGATGGATTCACGGCAGTGTCTTTGTTACCATTACGTGATCAGAGTTGGAGCCCTCCCTCGAGAGGACAATTTTACAATTTAAAAAATGGTCCTGGCACTACACCAGTTAGCCCACCCCTCTTTCTCTCACAGTGAAGTGAAGTAAGCACAGCAGCAGTGGGGTATAAAATGTACAGTGTGAATTAAGATTGACGTCGTGTAGATTACACTTATTGATCACTATCATATGGGAACCCCTCCCTACGTTATTAGAAACAACACAGGAGGGGAGGGAGGCAGAGAAAGTGACCAAAAAAACGGGACCTTGCAACTAGGATTCTGCAGGAAACATACATTTGATTAATGCAGCGAACATTTTCTAGTGACTTACCATATAAAAAGCACAAAGATAAGAAGAGCATGTAGGGGGGAAGGGCATGCCTTTAACCCTCACTTGGGTGAGGCAAAGACATAAAGTGTAACCACAATGTTTGTGCCCTCATAATACCCTGAAATAAAAAAAAAAAAAAGAATTGGGATTAGAACGTTTTGTGCCTCTTCACTTTTGTTCTTTATCAAGAAGGAAAGAGGATTAGGGAGGTTTATCGCATAATTTTTGTGAATGGAAATGGTTGGCTGGGGCCTTGATGCTCTAAATGTTGTTTGTGGACCAGCAACATTGGCATCACTGGGGAGCTTGTTAGAAATGCAGAATTCGGGGTGGGGGTGGGGAGACACACGGCTGCTGGCTCAGCATGTGGATTGCAGCAGGAAAGTCTGAGAAGTACCTGTCTGGAGTGCTGCGCTGAGGCAGGTGGTGGAGGCTGAGGAGAAGGATGCCTTGCTGATTACGGGTATTTGCTGTAGAGGGAGGGAGGACTGTGGCACACTTGCCTGGGTAAAGGGCAGATGACCCATAAAAGTGTCTGGGGAGCATGTCGGCTTGTTTCTTCTGGGTGAGTGGCCTTATTCTGAACCACGTGACTCTGCCGTGCTGGCTCCAGTTGAGATCGGAGCAAAAGTCAGCACCCATCCAGGCTGGCAGTCCCCTATGAGAACGACTCAACAGTGGCAATGGTGATTAGCGGGGAATTTAAGTCAGCAATGTGCAATGACAGCTAAACGGGTGCGACCGCTAATGGTGAAGCGTTAGGGTAGGGACCCACGAATCCCGTTCTAGTCTCTGGAAGGCCAGGCTTCTTCTGGCTTTTCTCTCTCTGGAAGGCGTAGTTATCCTGTTTCCCGGCTCCCTCGGCAGCCTTGCTGCATGAGCTGGTCACGGTTGTCCTCACCTCCACCAGACTCCTGCGTGGTCTTCCTGCTTCTGGTTTTGCCCCCAGATAGGAGACAAAGTGTTTCTTTTAAAATGTGAGTTGGATCATGTCACTTACCTGCTAAAACCTTCTTATGGCTTTCTATCTTACACAAAATTGAAAAGGGAAGAAAAACAATCTCCACTTTCATCTTCTCTTAGTCTCCCTCTTGTTGACATCACTCCTAGCTATTCTGAACTCGGACCAGCATTTGCTGCTGTGTTTGCTGTCTACCCGGTCTGAAACTCTCTTCCCCCAGAGATGCCTGTCTCTCTCCTTTCTCTTTCTAGTCTTTCACGTCTTTCCTCTGATATTCCCACCCTGCTCAGGCCTTCTCTGACCTACTGAAAACTGAGATTCTCAATCACCTCATAACCCCAACAACCTTCATCCTCCTTCTTGTCTGACACTCTACAGCACTTGCTTTTTTCCCCATTGATACTATGTATTTTAATTGTTTATTTTTCAGACTGTTTCCCATGTAAGAATATAAAGTAGGGGGGTTGGGGGGTTGGCAGGTGTTTTGTCTGCCTTGTTAACTGCTGTATCGCAGCACCTAGAACACAGCCTGGCGTTCGCAGTAGATGCCAGATAAGTATTTGTCCAGCGAATGAATGAATGAAATTAAAGTGATCATCCATAGATAAACAAATGGAGGTGGAATAATTTAATCATATTGGTCTTTAAAAATGTAAATGTAATTATGCACCCTTTGGCGACTCGCCATTGTAAAATAACCAACCCTTATTCCCCGCCCAAAAAATGAATGGCTCCATGTTCTTTCTATCTAAAACTCCTGGGAATGCCTGGGGACTACCTGGGGACACCTCTCTTTGCCTCTTGATATCTTTGTGTTCCATGGGTCTTAATTTAAATGTCACTTGCTCAGAGAGGTCTTCCCAAATTACCTCTAATCTGAATTAGGTTCTGTGTTAAGTCTTTTTCAAATCCTCTGGATTTCCTGTTCTATTATTTTATGAGAGCTATGAATATATGTGTGATTATTTGTTTAATGCTTGTTTTTCTTCTCAGACTTTATGCTCTAGGTCAGTGGTCCCCAACCCTTTTGGCACCAGGGACCGGTTTCATGGAAGACAGTTTTTCCACAGACTGGGATGGTGGGGATGGTTTGGGGATGATTCAAGTGCATTACATTTATTGTGCAGTCAAACCTCTCTGCTAATGATAATCTGCAGCTGCTCCCCCATGCTAGCGTCACTGTCTAAGCTCCACCTCAGATCATCAGGCATCAGATAGATTCTCATAAGGAGCAGCACTGTAGATCCCTCGCATGCACAGTTTACAGTAGGGTTTGAGCTGCTATGAGATTCTAATGCCACCGCTGAAATGACAGGAGGCAGAACTTATGTGGTGATCTAAGTGATGGGGAGCCTCTGCAAATACAGATGAAACTTCCTTGGCTCCTGCCACTCACCTTCTGCTGTGGGGCCCGGTTCCTAACAGGCCACTGACTGGTACAGGTCTGCCGCCCAGGGATTGGGGTCACAGCTCTAGGTCATGTGTCCACTCTGCTCACCACTCTATCCCCAGTGCTAAAACCATTGCTGGGCACAATTTATTGGTTAGATGAAATTAATCAACTTCTTATGTATTGTATTTCCAATTTTACACTATTATAATGAATGCTACCATAATTTAGACCCCAAATCATCATTTTCCCCCACATTTAAGATTCTGTCTTAAGGATGAATTTCAAAGGGTAGAATTTATAAATTGAAAGCCATTAATCTTTTTGAAACCTTTTGCTAAATTCTTGCAAATAGGTCTATAACTATTAGAAACCCCCACAATGTCAGAGATTTCCCTCTCCTGTGCATCCTGGTTCATATTGCAAATGTAATTATTTGCAAAAAGATATTTTTCTTATAAAAAAATAAATAGTATCACATTTTAAATTCAATTTGTATTTTTTTGATTACTTGTAAAGCTAGACATCTATTTTCTTCGTTAATTGTCCCATTTTTTATATAGGGGATATTCTTTTCCTTATTGATTTGTAAGTGCTCTTTACATGTACCAAAGTGCCTAGAAACAGAGATAGAATTTGTGAAGACTTTGGTGGCTGTATTAAAACAACAACAGCAACAACATAATATTTGTGATATAGGATTGCATTTCTCAAGGGGTCATTTATTGAGTTATTACTGTATCATGGCACAGTCATGATGTTGACTGTTGCAATAAAACCCATTGGTTCAAAATATAGTACTTGAAAATTACTGAAACATTTGATTACATCATAAATTAATTAATACAATATATTAAATAAATGGAAATGGCTAGTATTTTATTTTTTCTAAGAAGATGTAGCCATTAGAATTGTAAAGGATTAGAATTATCAAAAAATGAACAAAGAAGGACTACGGTCTTTCAAAAATCATCGTCGTGGATAGACAGAAATGAATTTAGGTTAGTATACCAAGTCTTTAGTAGGATAAGCTCTATATTTTACTCTTCTATTAATTGCCTTAGTAAATCCTTCTGATAGATGACTCAAAGATCAAATTCAGCATTTAGACAGAATCCTGGATTAGGAAATGTGGAGGACTGACAGGGATTGTTTATGTTTTGCCATCCCAATGGAGCGATAATTTGAAATTTAGCTTGCTACAGAAAAAAAGTTTAGAAAATGTGATTATCTTTAAAAATCATTAAATGATTAATTATAATTTAGTGAGTACTGAAGATATTAGGCTTTATTTGCATGCATTTTATTACTGTAATGAATGTATATATAAGCAATATTGATTTATACACATTCTGTCTTATTCTAGAACAACTAGTTGGTCGATCAAATGCTTTGTGAGGCAAGGTGTGCCTAAAAGGTCCACGAAGTGGCCCAAATCTAGTCAAAAATGTAAATGATGGGATGATTTAGTGATTCGTAGGATGTGATTTTAAAATGTGAATCCTTTCAAAGGAAATGCAGATAAGAATATGTTTCCTCTCTTAAACTAGGATCATTTTCTGAATTCCTTTTGTAGGAGAAAACTGCTATCCACCTGAAAACAATTATGGTCCTCCATCACCTGTGAAGATTATAGTTAAATTCTTTTTGCCAGAGACTGTTCATCAATAATCAAACTGGCATCTTTTATTTATGATGTTACTTCTGGTTTTTAACAAAATGACCTTTTTTTTGTAACTGTGGTTGGGTGGGGTCAGCAGTTCAGCCGTATATACTGGTTGGCACTGGCAGAGGCACTATTTTGCTCTTCATATATTAGTAGAAACAGCCATGAGTAGAGAACCTGGCTTTTCGTCCTGGTTCATAGAAAAGAGAATTCCCAGGTAAAAAAATCCTTTAGGTTCCTCTCAGTTCTTGCTTTATGGTAATTTCAGCTGGGTAATAAGGAACTAAATCTCTGAAGAATCCCATCCTTTTCTTGGATACCTCTTATAAACACATCTGACTGTAAATTCCCACTCATTGATTCGCTTTCTACCTCCTCACAATGCAGAAAAAAATCCACTTGTTATCTCCAAAGAGATCTGGCATGTTTCTTTGAGTCCTGTCTTATAAGCTTTTCTTGTTTCTTCAACCATCTTCCTGTCAGTTTTTAGAAATATCTTATTATTTCAGTCATTCTTTGAAGGTACACTAAATGATCTTTAAGCCGCTCAAAGATAGTATCCATTAGTTTACATAATAATCTACTCATTATTTCGCCAATTGAAAGCAGGAGTCTCACCAGTAATACACATCATACTTTTAATACAACCTAATATCATACTAACTTTCGTGGATGTTGCACTCTATTATTTAGGTTGCTGATAGCTCCAATCCTGAAATCTTTTATTCCATATCCTATTACTCCATAGTTATTGCAGTAGTTTTCAACTAGGGAAGATTTTGCACTTCCCGCCACTCCCACCAAGGATATTTGGCAATGGCTGAAGACATTTTGGTTGTCAAATCAGTGTGGGGGAGGGGGTGCTACTGGCATCCAGTGGGTAGAGGCTAAGGATGCTTCTGAATATTCTACAATCCACTGGAAAACAAAGATTCTTCTGGTCCAAAATGTCAACAGTGCTGAAACTGAGAAATCCTGAGTTAATGTTTTAGATTTAAACATGGACACTTAACCTTTACAGATTAAAATTCACCTTACATTTGGTTCATTTATTATGCATCAAGATTTTGCTTCTATTCTCAGAACAGAGCCTGACATATATTAATAGTAAGCACCATTTAAATGCTAACTATATTATTATTTTTAAGAACATAGAATAAAAAAAGAACAGATATCGAAGGAAGGACAACATCAGCGGCATATGTGGAAATGATAACAGTTTTCAGTAAATAAGCAGCAAATTAGGTTTACGAGAGAACTGTTGGCATAGCTGTGATGTCTTGTTTTTATGCATAGATGAACAGTAGCTAGTTTAGGCCTTTAGCTAATAAATTTTCATGCAATTAAATCTTAAGTATGTGAATGTGTGCTTATGTGTGTATACCTCAGTATTTTTTAAATGAAGGACCATATATTTTTATATAACTAGACTCATTCATATATTTTTATATAACTAGACTCATTCAATTGTACATGTTTAGGAAAAAGTGCTTTCCAAATTTGGCAAAATTTTTATGGTCCAGAATCAAGAGAAAATTTTCAGGTATGTACCTTTTGTGGTCAACTTTGTCAACTTATCTTTCCATTAAGTACTTCCCTTTCAAAAGAAGTCCAGTGATTCACCCACTCAAAAATATTGCTTTTACCTTTCCAAAACAATAGCTGGTGAATCAGTACAGTGGTTTTAAGATTGTGCTTAGAGCATCCCTTGGGTTCCATAAAAATGACTGGAGGCCTGTGGAACATCTATCTGTGGTTCTCACTTCCTGTGTGATCACAGGTAGAGATGAGACTGGCAGAAGATACTAGATCAACTGGTGATGTGCCATTGTGTTGGTAGGCTTTTCCCTGCCTGTCTGCTCCCTAGGTTAGAAAGCTTACACCATTGCACCCAGCAGTCTCTACCAAATTTTATGCATTGTCAGCAGTGTGCTCTTAACTGCTTCATACTGATCTCAGGACCAGGCAAATGGGACTCATTCAGAAATCTCTGTAGAAGCCTGGAAGTGCCTAGAGTTTCTGTAAGTGGCTACAGGAAGGAAGATCAAGGTCTGTGCACATTGATGTATATGTGTCCAACACAATTGGAAAGGAACTGGGGCAGGGCAAATGTAAAAGGGGGTTCCACTGAACTTTGGTTCTGAAAGGTGTCCAATAATGTTTTCCGAATGAGGGAAAATGCGTATTCTCATAGTGTCTTCTAGTCCTGCCAAATAGGAATGAGTCATATGTAAACACCACGCATACAGAGACCAAGGCTCAACTATGTCATATTCATCTTGGTACCACCAATACCCTGCAGAGGGCCTGTTACATACATGGTATTTTACAAATGACTGACTCAATGAATGAAGAAATAGTAGTGGAAATTTCCTAACAGGTGGTATTCTTCTGAGGAAAATATTTAGGGGTATGTAACACTGTGCTGTGGCTCCAATCACTCTACGTAAAGTAGGAAGAGAATGAACACCGAATAATTCCCATCTGCCTTTGAGAAGTTTGGAATCTATTTAGAAAGTTAGTGAAGATACACTGGGGCACTTGGACAGTGAGATGTAACAAGTTTAAATTTGTGGGCAATTAATATGCATGCATATTACAAAGCATTAAGAAAATTGTTCTTTAAAACTTCAGTCCCCAACCCCCAGGCCAGGGACTGGTACTGGTTTGTGGCCTGTTAGGAACTGGGCCGCACAGCAGGAGGTGAGCAGCGGGCGAGCAAAACTTCACCTGTGTTTACAGATGCTCCCCATTGCTCGCATCACTGCCTGAGCTCTGCCTCCTGTCAGATCAGCAGTGGCATTAGATTCTGATTATGGTGAGTTGTGTAATTATTTCATTATATATTACAATCTAGTAATAATAGAGATAAAATGCACAATAAATGTAATGCATTCGAAACATCCTGAAACCATCCCTCCCTTACCCCTAGTCCATGGAAAAATTGTCTTCCATGAAACCCATCCCTTGTCCCCAAAAGGTTGGGTACTGCTGCTTTAAAAGATGAACTGAAGAACTACCTTGTATTCACTCTGAACAAGATCGACACATCCCATTTTCCTGAGCTGTGACCAAGCAAATCCCAAAGTGTTTTCTTTTCAGAAATCATTTGCTAAAACCTGCAAATGCATAGAGTTGTAATTCTTACTATGCAAGAATTACTTCAATTAATCAACCAATTAGTCAGTAAACTAACAAAGAAAGAAGGTGGGAAAAGTTTGGTTTTTTACCTTTCACTCTGTGTATTTCTGAAAATAAATAGCAAGCCTTGTTGGTTCTGGGTAATCTCCCCTCTCCACAAATGCAGCAAGCTCTTGTTTAGCGGGAGAGCTGGCAGGATTGTGCCACTGCTGTTGGCACCTGTGACGGTGCTGGCCTCACGATCCCTCTGATGACACTGGGGACTCTTGTGCTGTCCTTGGGGTGTCAACCATTAGGTGAGACATTCTGTTGAAGAATCCACCACATATGCATGTTTAACAATTTGGTTATCTTGTTATCTTTGGATGGTTCTCTCAATGGTTGCATTTTGTGACAGTGTAGTGAGAGGAGTGTGTAGTGGTGGAGGTTTCTGGACTTTTTTTGGAAAGAAATGCTTCTTTCAGGTTCACATCAGGTATGAACTGTGAGGCAAAGGAAGCCAAAAAAGTTACTCTCAAGGCATCATTTAACTAAAGGTGAAATATGTAATTGGTTATATATCCATTCTGACTACTTAATTAGGGTGACATCAAGAGAAAAATCTGTCAGGATATCTAAAGCTCAAGAATGCCTTTTATTTTTATTATAATTTATAATGAATCTAATTATGGTCATGGCAAAAACTTACAAGTTATAGAAAAATATAAGAAAGAAAATAAAAGCTTCCAGCTCTAACTCTCAGGGAATTCTATTTCTTGGCATATTTCCCTTTCAGGATATTTCATGAGCATCCGCACATGGTAGGACCTGACACATTTTAAAAATATTAGGCTCTGATTTATGTACGCTGCTTTTATTGTACCTCGATTCTTTTACTTCCCTTTATGTCCTCATATTTTTATAAATCATAATTTCTTTTCAAAAAATGTGTTTAATGGTGTTATTTCATTCTTTGTACATTTTGAATTCATTCTCCAATCATTGAATATTTCTCAAGCTTCTGATTTATTATTAGTCTGTATAATAATGTGATTAACATCATGGTTCATGAATATTGGCCTAACTTTCTGATTGTCTTCTAATGGCTAAACTGTTTTCCAGATAAGATACATTTAAAGTAGCAGTCTGAAGAAGTAGTAATCTCAGAGTACTTTGATCACCACTGAATATTATGATTGATAAAACTTTGATTTGTTGGTGGACCCTAAGTATCGTCTTGTTCTCTTAATTTGCACTTATATTTAGTATGAGGTTGTGCTTCTTTGTTTTTGCTTGTTATTCTCTTGTATTTCCTTCTCTTCTGCAAGTTATTTATCCTTGTCCTTTGTCTACTTTCTACTATGATAGTAATGTTATTCCTATGAATGGAATTGAGTTCTTTAGGCCTTAACTCTTTCTTATATTTTTGCCAAATATTTCCTCCTATTTTTTCTTAGAATTTTGTTTGTTCAGTTTTTGATATGTTAACATTTAAAATATGTAGGCAATCAAATCTATCATTCTTTTTCTTTCTGAAAACTCTCATTATTTTTATGCCTTGAGGGTCTTTTCCCATCTAGAAATAAGATAAATATTAACCTATATTTTTTAGAGGGTTATATTTTTTTATTATTTTTTCCATTAATATGGTACAAGCCAAGGATCTAAACTGATTTTAAAATTAGTTAATTAGTTTTTCCAGTCAATCATTAAATATGAAGATTTATAATATATCTAAACTCCCAGAACTAGTCCTCTCTCAATAGTAATTTTGTATATTTTCTTACAAATACTCATCTGTTCTTTCTTCAGAAAAATTTTCCCTAGTTCCCCAAATAACAAAATGGGATTTTGATTAGAATTATGTGAAACTTAAAAATTTCTTCGGAAAGCATTCATGTCTTCTCAATATTTATTCTTGCAATTCAGGTATGACTCTTCTCTTCTATTCTTATTTGTATATTTTGGCAAAATTTTGTAATTTTGGCAAAATTTTGTAATTTCCTTTGTCTAGAACCTACACATTAAAAATCATGTCTTTTCCTAATCCTTTTGCATTCTTCTGAATTCTTTAGTATTGTGGGACTGGAATAGCTATTCTGTATGCTAATTTTATGCTATTATCTAGTAAAATTATTGATATAGTGAGTTTTTCGTAAATCCAGCCATAATATATCTTTAAAGTAAATATTCCAAAACCAAACTACCACTAAAAGTGATAACGTTTGTCTCTTTTTAGAGAAAATAAAGTTAATTAGATTTATTGTTTTTAGCCGTTAGTGATTTGGCTGCCTGATTTTGAATTTCTATCATACGGAAAGTTTTATGCTAGTTATATAAAAGCACCACAGATTTTCCATTCTTGGCATTGTCCCATAGTAGCTATATGCCACTCCTGAATAATTAACTTTTAAGTTAAGAACACTTAAGCCACCCCACAGAATCCCTCTGGCAATATCTGCACAATGATAAATGTTCTGGTAGAAAAGAATCAAGTGTATGCGATAGTAGAATCTTTGTGTACAAAGCATTTCCCGATGACCTAATACATTATGAAACAGTTCTGGGCAATATGGCATGTGTTGCCCTATATCAGCCCAGAAATTGCCTTACTGTGATATGGAGTATGAAATTCAGAGAGGTGCTACAAGCCATTCTATTTTCTCCAGGGCCAGTAGGTGACTGATACGTAACGGTCCTCTATGTGTGCTAGGGATGTTGGCCCTGGTCCCAGGGCTACCCAAGGAGGTTTTGTGCGAAATACTTGGGGCAAATCTAGGGCTTTGCATTGACATAATAAACCTACCTTTTATTCCCAGCTTACTTACGAGCTTGATGAATTTGTTTTAACCCAATGTGTCTCAACCTAAGCTGCAAATTCAAGTCACTTTGAGAGCTTTTTAAAAAGTACTGCTCATACACAAAGAGTGCAATGCCCACCACCCGAAGAATGGACATATTTGAAACTCGGACTTAGGGGGGGAGGGGGGGCAAGGGCAACATACATAACCTAAACATCTGTACCCCCATAATATGCTGGAAAAAAAAAAAGTACTGCTGACTGAGTTCCACTCCCAGAGTCTCCCATTTAGTTCTGAGTTGAGCCTCAGACATTGAGATTTTAAGAGCTCTCCAGATGATTTCAATGTTCAGCCAATATAGGGATTCTCTGGAACCTCCGAACCTATTCCCTCCTTAGCAAGAGGAGGAGGACAATATTGCAAATAGTAGTGGTGAGAATTCAATGAGAAATTGGAAGTTACCTACTACTACAGCTAAAAACTTCTTAATAAATTCTCGATATTATTACCATTAAAATAATGAAGGCTTAGAATCTAGCCCAATGTATATACTAAGGTAGAAGGAAGTACCTCCAAAGTATTTAAGACCTTATGCAGTATACCTATACATCAATGAGACGCTGTTAGTTTTGAAAGAGAGGAAGCATCGAATAGGAATGTGGAAGGTACATACCTGCTCTTGCTTTCCAAAATTCTACTCTGTGCATCATTTTCCTGATTATTTCAAAGTACAGTTGCATTTCAGGGGCTCAAATTTTTACTCATTTCATTACTAAGAGAAGGCAAGAAGAAAATATGTTTTGTTTTCAAAAAATCTTATACTTGGTGAGAAAGTACTAAGCTTATTTAGGCATACGCCATTTATTTTATTCCAGTTCCAGCTGATTATGGTTTGAATAAAAGCTCGAACTCTACAAATTCTAAGAAACCTGACACAAGTCGACCAAGAGATTTTACAACAGGTCTCCAAAGACTCACCAACTTCCCTATATAGTAGGTGAAAGCAGCCTACTTAAGCATTCAATGCAGGCATGAGGTCTGCAGCTATCCCTTTGCTGTCATGGTCTGTGTGGCCTCCCAATATTTCAATTCTCCTGCCATTGCACTTATATAAAAAACTATTCTGGTGCAACTATTATGTATCCACAATAAGTAAAAATAAAAAAAATAAAATAAAAGTTAAGGCAGATCATGCAGCAACTTCAAAAAACTCCATTTTGCAATAATTCAAATGCAATGACTTTCTACATATATATATGATAAAAGGCATATTGCAGGCATCTTTTTCCATATGGTGCTAGCAATTGGATTTTAGTAGCAGTTTTTATAACTTGCAGCTTACCACTAAAATGTCAGAACCCATGAGAATAAAACAACTTCTATTTTAGGTTTTAAATTCATTTGCTCTGATCTCTCAACCAGAAAAACTGACTCTAAAGGCTTCTTTATTCTGAATGAATTTAACTTTCAGTTCACTACCACCTTTTCAGTCTATTAAGGGTAAGAGTGTTCCCGTATCTCTTCTCTTTGTTCACTTCCTGACATTTATTGAACATGTGCCATGAGGGCTAGGCTGTCACCACAGCTAACAAACTGACCTTTACGGCAATGGAAACTAGTGTGAGAGAAACCACATTAGAAAAAACAAATCACATCGCTGGAAGCCCATGTGCTTAAGCTAAGCAAATCCCCTTCTAATTTTTAAACCAATTCAAGGAATTTGAGTGAAAACAGTATAGAATAAATTGTTCTGAGAAAATTAATAAATTTGCCTTGGTGCTGGCTCTTAAATTAGAGCGCGTTTTATAATCATTGGGTGGTTTTGAAATTCCTGAAAAAACTGACTGGAGGTACTTAACTTTTAAGCGTTTTCACACAGCAATACTTAACTTATTTCAGAGAAGGCAATGTCTTTTTCTTAAATCCTCCTGGTCTTGCAGCGAGTTTGATGTCTTATTGTTATTAATATTTATGTCTCATTTTAACCAGCAATTCATTATTCCAGGGAGGTTGTTATAGAGGGATACTGCATATTGGAGTTGATCAGCTTTGGTTATTAGTGGTCTCGGTAAAGAGGATTGATTGCCTAAATATTAACTTTCTATAGCAATTTGTTATAATTAATTCAGTAGGAAGGGGAATGTAGCTCTCAAACGATCATTAAAGCACCACATTTAGGTATGATAGTGTTTTTAACTAATGACATTTTGAAGAATTCAGGGACCAAACAGTAAAGTTCTTAGAAATCTCTCTTCATAGATTTGGTTGGGCACATGGACTCCCCTTCAGATACAGTAGACTTGAAACTAGACTTAGCCTGGTGAGATGACACTCGATCAGGTTTATCTGTATCTGGGAGATCCAGTTTTGCTATGACGATCCTGACAGATTTCTCCCCTTAAGAGCTATCAGAATTGGTAAATTGGGTTGACTAGTTCTGGGTTGCTTGTGACACTCATTGATGTTGAAGGACTGCCTCCTTTTTACTGCAGGCACATAAAGCCTCCTGTCTTTAATTGTGGTTAATTTGCTCAAACTAGAATCATCTGTGGTAATTTAGATTTCATGGTGTGAACTCTCAAACCCATGATTAGGTCAGAGCTGGGCTAGGAAACACAGCAGCCTTTGAGGTGCTGGGTTATGTCAAATTTTAATTAAAAGACAGCTACCTATGGATTAAGGGTTAATGATTTTTCAAGGTGATAAGACCTTTTATTCTGTTAATTTTATTCATGGCATATATGTAATAAATTTCCAAGAATCTACACTCTGTTTTTCAGAGTTCAGAAAAACGCAAGTTACCGTGAATTATTCAGTTTCAATAACGTAACTGTGATCCAGTGAACTTAAGGGTCGTATTGATTTTCCACTTGATGTAAGTGGAACAGGTACTGACAACGGTGTCTCCATGTCTTTTTGATGAAGACACGAAGGTCTCTCTCTTCCTCTTTCTCTTCCTGGTAGTTACTAATCAATTCACCAAGATACTTAGAATATGTACTATGCCTCAAATCATATAGTCAGTTCTTGCTTAACTTTGGAATTGATTCTTCAGAGATGTTTCTGTGCCAGTCTCTTTAGAGGTCTTTTCTGACTCATAATGTGTGGCAAAACGTGGAAGACCGAAAAAGCTGTGCTCTGTATTTTCCTTCTAGTATGAATCACCATCCATGTCTTTTTCCAATCAGAAGTAATTTCCACTTCTGTCCATCTAAGTGCCACTTTATTTTTCAAGAAAATCTCACTCCTGCCTACATAAAATTGTTTTATCAATAAGTTTCTCACTCTGTGTTGTTTAATGCATTACTCACTAACTACATGGGGCTATTGAGCATTTGAAAAGCAGCTAGTCTGAACTGAAATGTTCTGTAAGTGTAAAAATATACTTTTGAAGATATAATATGAAAAAAATAATGTAAAACTTTTCAATAACATTTTCTAATGCTAAACTAATAATATCTTAAATATAGTGGGTTAAATAAAATACATTCTTAAAATTAAATTCATTTAAAATTTTTTTCATGTGGATACTAGAAAATTCAAAATTGTGTATGTGACTCGCATTTATGTCTTTTTATATTATATATTATTATATTTCTATTGGCCAGTGCTGTCCAATAGAAATATAACATAAGGAAATTATTATATATAGAAATATCATATAAGGAAATTATTTTTGCTTAATGATCCAGAAAATTGTAGATACTCAAAAGATATTTGTTAGCCAATCCAAACTGGCTTAGAATTTCAAAATTTTCTTAATAATAATAATAGATATTAAAAAACAATTTGATAGAATGAAAATTTTAAAGTCAGGAATGCAAATCAGATTGTTAATAACATAATTAAAGACTACAGTATCTTATTCGTTTATTCACATAGCTAATATTTGTTGAGTACCTACTCTGTGCCAGGCATGAGGCACATGGAGTATATGCAGTAGTAAATAAGACCCAGTTTCTGTGTTCAAAGAGTTTTCTGTTGACCACAGTCTTAGAAATGCTTCTAAAAGTGTAACTACAAGGTGGTGAAGGAGATAATAGTAAAAATATTAAGCCTAGAGTGGCGGTGGGTGATGGTTTAGAGTAGGCAGTCGCAAATGCTCCCCGATGAAAGTCACAGCATTTTAAGAGGCAGGTTCTCTTGCTCCTGTCTGTTTTAGATTAACCCAATATTTTACACAAAAACATATGGGGTTAGAATATCCTCACTCAGCAATCCCTAAAAGTTTACAAGTGATAAAGTAAGTAGAGTTTATTTACCCTCTGACAAGTTCTGTGGTTCGAAGCATGGTAGATTGACTCACAAGAATAAAAGCAGCTGGATAAATATTCCCTCTGAAATTCTTACTTTTTCTGGTTCAATTAATAATTAAAGCACTACCAAATACAGAACTTATGTGGCACTTCTTCTTGACAGGCTAGTTGAGAAGGGCCCATTAATCACTGACTGTTAGTGACAGGGTGATGTGTTGGAAGGGGTGTGGGCTTTGGAATCAAACAGACAGGGGTTTGAGTTTTCTGGGACTTTGGGAAAATTAGTCAACCCTGAGTCTTAGTTTCTTCATTTGTAAAACTAGAAAAATATGCCCAAACCCATTTATGAGGATAAAGTGATATATATGTATATAAAAAACACTTAATATAATGTTGGTATATATTAATAGTAAGTAGTGAATAAATCATTAACATCATTGTAACTTAGAAAAATAGAGTTAATTGAAAGAAAATATTAAGTCCATGAAATAAGAGTCTACTAGAGAGAATATAAAAGTATAACTTTGGTCATGAAAGGGAATAAAAAAGTACAAGGAAGAATGTCCTGATGATTCTTGAGCTAAGGGTCTAGGAGGGAGGAGAAAGAGACGCTTACTTTGATAAGATATTCCTAAGAGCAGTGTTTTTGAAGCTGTTCTCTTGTTTTCATGCTTTGAAAGGTTTAACTTTTCTACCATGTGGGCCTGGAATTTTCTTTGTAGGAAGTTTTGAGTAATGAGTCCAATTTCTTTAATAGATATAGAACTGTTCACATTTTCTATTTCTTCTGTCAGTTTTGAAAAATTGTGATTTACAAAAACCTTGTGCTATTTCTAAATTGTCAAATGTATTGATAAGGTTATTTATAATATTCTTTTATTTTCATTTTAATATCTGTAGTAATGTCTCTCTTTTTATTACTGATAATTGGTGATTCACATCTTCTCTCTCTGGTCCCTCTACACATTAGATTGATAAATTGTATCATTTTCAAAGATTCACATTTTGGCTTTGTTGGTATTTCTTTACTGTTTTCTATATCGTTGATATCTATTTTCTCTTTATTATTTTCTCATTTCTATTTTCTTTGTATTTCATTTTGTCTTCTTTTTCTAATTTCCTAAATGGGAAACTTTTGATTATTGATTTTGAATGTTTTTTTTAAAATCTAAGATAAGTCTTTATATATTTCCCTGTAATCACTGTTCTGGCTGTATTCTATAAATTTTAATATATTGTGTTTTCATTATTATTCAGTTTAAAATATTTTCTATTTTCCATTGTGAGTTACTCATTGACTCATGGATTGTTTAGAACAGTGCTGCTTTATTTTCAATTGGATTTTTTTTCATTTTCTTTTTGTTATTTATTTCCAGCTTAAATCCATTGTGATCATAAATATTCTCTATAATTTCAGTTTTTTGAAATTTATTGAGACTAGCTTTATGGCCTAATATAGAGTATATTTTAGTGAATATTCCACATCCACTTTGAAAATATGTGTTTTCTTCAGTTGTTGGATAAACTGTAGTACACATGTTGATTAGTTTATTTGGTTAATAGTGTTCAATATTCTATGTTCTTACTGATTAATTTGTCTGTATTTTTCTGTCAATTACTGAGAGAGGTATGGTAAAATCTTTATGATTGTGGATTTTTCTATTTCTTCATTTAGTTTGTCAATTTTTGCCTTATATATTTTGAAGTGTTTTACTAGATGCATATTTATGATTGTTTTGTCTTTGTGATGAATGGACTTTTTGTTATTATGAAATGTATCACTTTATCTCTGATAAGACTATTTTCTCAAAATTGACTTTGTTTCATATTAATATAGCCACACTGGCTTTCTTATGATTAATTTTGGCAGATTATATTCTTTTTCATTTTTCATTTAATTTAAATTTATATTTACAATGTATTTCTAATAATATCACACGTTTGAATCTTGTTTTTTAATCTCATCTTTCAACAAGAGGTTAATTTATTTATATTTACTGCAATTATTGCTTTGGTTAGATTGATGTCTATCATCTTGCTCTTTTTTTTCTATTTTTTCCATCTGTTCTTTGGATCTGTTGGTAAAAAATTCTCTCAGCTTTCATTTGTCTGAGATGTCCTCATTCTATTTCTTTTGTTAAAGGTACTTTTATTGGGTATAGAATTCTAGCTGGACAGATTTTTTTTTCATTCAGCACGTTAAAGATGTTTTCTATTGTCTTTTGGTTTTCATTATTTTTCAGAAGAATCCAACAGTCATTATTAATGTTGTATCTCTAAATGTAATATATGCTTTTATTTTTGCATGCTTTTAAGACTTTCCCTTCATCTTTGATTTTTAGCAGTTTAAATTTGAGATGACTACATGTGGTTTTCTTTGTTTTCGATCTCTGGGATTTGCTGAGATTTTTAGATCTGGAATTGATAATCTTTCTCAGTTTTGGGAAATCTTGGCCTTTAGCTTATAAAATATTGGCACATTCTTTCTCATTTTTCTTTTTCAGAGTCCACTTACAGATATTTGTAGACAATGTTTTATAGTTGTTTCACATACTTTTCTCATTTAAAAAATCTTTCTTCTTTTTTTTCTTTATAGTTCAGTTTGGATAATTTTTGTTGACTTCTCTTCAATTTCACTAATCCTTTCCTCTAGTGTCTGATGTTAAGCTCATATTTAAGTCATCCATTGGATTTGTTAATTTAAATATTGTATCTTCTAATTCTATTTCTTTTTTTAGAGTTTCCATTTTTTTCCGCTGAAATTCTCCATTTAAAAAACGACTTTATCTATTTTTTCTTCTCAACTATTTTCATATTTGTATTAATAGCAGTTATCTCGAAATCCTTATGCACTAATTTGAACACGTGGGTGGTCAGTGACTATTTTATTGGTAATTCTTTATTGATTATGCATCATATTTTCTAGCTTCTTCAATTTTTTATTTACATATATTTATTTCTAAAAATTTACGCATAATATTTGTACATATTACAGGGTACATAATGATGTTTTGGTACATACAATGTGTAATAATCAAATCAGAGTAACTAGCATATCCATCACCTCAAGCATTTATTATTTCTTTGTTTTGAAAACATTCAAAATAATCTAGCTATTTGAAAATATCTAATAAATTATTGTTAACTGTAGTCATCCTACAACAACAACACTAGAACTTATTCTTCCTATCTAGCTGTAGTTTTGTATCTTTTAACCAATCTCTCCCTGTTTCTCCCTCCCCCACCCTTCCCAGACTCTAGTAGCCATTGTTTTTTTTTCCTTCTATAATATCGACTTTTTAGCTTCCACATATGATGCTTCTTCACATTTTTGATTTGTGCCAGATATTATATATAAAACATAGCAGATGCTGAAATAGACATTAATTTTATTCCAGAAAAAAAATTGCCCTTTCTTTCATCAGGAAGCTAGGGTGAGGGACAGTTTCCTTCAGTCTAATGAGGAATTGAACTGTTGCAGAGCTGAGTTATCACTTTTGGTACTTCCAGTGTTCCTTCTAATTTTAAGTATTTGGAGAGTGGAATTAGTCCCCTCTCCAGCAAGGTTTTGGGTCTAAGCACTGCAAGACTATGTCATCTCTTTCTGTTTTTTAGCTCCACCCAGCTTAGCGAAAGTCCCATGGGAGGAGGATTTATAGATGACAGAAAGTATTAAGTTTTTGTGCTCTTTCAGATTTCAATATACCTTGACACCATATGCATAGACATTAAGAGTTTTAGTAGATTCTTCTTGTCACAGCAAAAGTACCAGATTTTACCAGGCTCATACTTCTCCTTGACGGTCTCCTAGACTATGCTAATGCCCCTAGAAATAAAAGTGAGCAGTGGTTTCCACTTACCTAGTAAGGAAGGGCTCATCCCTCTCTGGAATTTAGTTCATTTTGACTTATTTGCATCCAAGCATTTCAATAGCTATCAAGAAAAATTTTATTTTTCAGTTCATCTTATAATTTCTTATTGTTAATGTGGGAATGAAGACTTTTTCCAAACTTTTATATCACAACCAGGGAAGGAATAAGATAAATGTTTGGTTGTCCCAAGGAAGTGACCAGGTATTTGACATTGAAAGATTTTAGGTCACTCTACCATAAACGACCATATACAATTTTAATTAAAGGCCCAGAATTTAGCATGGGAAAATTTAAAATGATTGTCATCTTTGTAAGTATGATATTTCCTAGTGCTAACAATTTTTCTACAGAAAAAGTTTCTTATTTTATGAAACAGTGGTAGAATTGGATCTGATGAACTGAAATATTGTTTATCATTAGTATTTCAGGAATGATCTTTTTTACAAACCTGAGAATGCTCTATATGGCCAGCAGATTTTATACTAGATGATTGCATGGATGTCCACACATGGTCTAAGATGTGAATGACAGCCCTTGAGTTGTGCAATATATTACTTTAAAGATATATCATACATGAAGTGCCAGCTATAAGTAGGTACTAAAAAATGCTTGTTACTTTCCTTTTAATCAACACAATTTTTTTATAATAGCCATCTCATGTTTCAATAAAATTCTGTTTTAAAATTTATTTGAATCCACTGAATTGCTTTTATATTCACAACTTTTTTTTTGCATTTTTGTTTTGGTTTGACCAATTTAATATCATATTTCATAAAGAAAGTAAGGGTGTTGTGTTTGAGGAATAGACTGGGCAGAGGAATTATTAGAGGTATATTCTCCAAAAAATATAGACAACAGATAAAATCTGTCCCATAATTTCTTCCTGTATACTACTACATAACTTATTTAAAAACATGTCCAGGACACAAGTGGATTTGGAATTTTATGTTTTATGAGAATATCAGCAGAGATATTTTTAAAAATGAACCTTGAGGATTTTCTGTCCTGTTTTGAATTCATCTTCTCACTGTGGACAGCAATACTATGAAAACAGACAAGGGAACTAACACTTATTGAGCATCTACCATCAACTAGCCATGGTTTACACGATGTCTCACTTGAGCATTACTAAACTGATTAGAATGAGCCTCACTAACATGCTTTTCCTATGTTATACATTCCAAAAACAATGAGGTTTTAGAAAGATCAATAACATGTACTGAGACCACACAGCATGTTATCAGTAGAAATAGAATTTGAACCCCAATTTCAAAGCCTCATGACTCAATCTTAGCTCATGAAAATGGAAAAAATTCAGAATATTGGATTTGAAGTATAATCATTAGTTTTTGAATTATAAAGCTCATAGCTTCAAGTAGATACTTTAGAGGATAACGCTCTTACAATGAAATTAATTTCTCATCAGATTAGGATTGATATGTGCTTTGACCATTAGGCAACAGGTAAATTCTAGTTTGAGTGAATGAATGGTTTATTATTATTTGCACTTTCAGGCATTTACACATAGAATAATTTCCATATTTTCAGATATAAGATTATATTATTAAGGATTTTCAAAGCCCAATTCAAAATTGGAGCACCTTTTTCAAAGCTTTCATTGTTTTGGAAGAAAAAAATTGTCAATTCAAACATAAACCTTGAAGAAAAACTTTGTAAGGGCAATGGTACACAGCAAAGTGTCTTGTTACAACAGATACTTAACTATTATTGAGTGATCAAATCTAACCAATACACTCCTCAGTTGATAAACCATTTGACTATAGAAAATGAGTTTCTGCCATCCTATCTTTAGAGACCAAAACTATGCTAAAGGTTTCAATAGAATTCCATTTAAAATTAAATTTATCAATACATATTCATTGACTCCTTAAGTTTAAGAGAATGGAGATCATGGTGATATAAAATCAAAGGGTTGGTTTTAAAGTATGAATAATATAAACAGTTAATATTTATTAGGCATATATTTTGTGACAAGCTTTGGGTTCAGTTCTCTGCATACATATTTTGTGAAAATGACCACCCTAGAGGTAGAAGTTCACTTATCTGGTGGACAGGCAAGTAAGGGCTGCTCCAGGCTACCTGGGTGGTAAGTGGCATATCTGGAACTCAAATTCATGTCACTCTGATCACAAAACATTACTCGTAATGCTCACCTGCTGCGTTCTCAATCTTGTCTTGGCTCTTATTGTCTATTTTGGGGCAAATCATTTAAACTTTGTGATATCAGTTATCTCATTTGTAAAATGGGAGTAATAATGAGGTCCATCTACATGCCACAATTTTAGTGAGAGTCAACATTTTAAAGTCCATCTGTGGCAGACTATTTTCGTTGGGTCATTTAGGTGGATTTGTGGAGGTGGAGAACACTCTCCCTTAGAAGTTCCCTATAGCCTGGGCAGATTATTCTCCTTTTATATTATGTTTAGGGAATTTAAACCGTCCAGACTTTGAGCCTTGTCCATAACTACAATTCAAATATATGCAGATCTTTTAGGTAGACTAGAAGGTACTCTAGAGCAGCAGTACCCAACCTTTTTGACACCAGGGACCAGTTTCATTGAAGACATTTTTCCATGGACAGGGGAGGAGGGGATAGGAGCTGGAGCTCAGGCAGTGATGCGAGCTATGGGAAGTGGGTGTAAATACACATAAAGCTTCACTCACTCCACCAACTGCTCACCTCCTGCTGTGAGGCCCAGTTCCTAAGTTTTATGGAAGACGATTTTTCCATAGATGGAGAGGAGGGGGTGCAGAGCAGAGCTCGGGCAGTGATCGTAGCCAGTTCCTAACAGTCTGTGGACTGGTACCGGGTCATGGCCCAGGGGTTGGGGACCATACCCATAGAGGGAAAAATAGGGCCCTGAGAGAAAACCACCAAGATTGAAGAAGTGATGTAGTTGGGTGGGCCAGTCTATGTGTCTGAGAAGTGAGGTATGGGAGTATGTCTGTGCTCAGTCTTGACAACTATATCCCTCTCTCTTTTCCTACCCAATCAACCATGCCCCCAGAATATATTTGTGTTCTGGGAGAAAAATGGCTATTCTGTAAAGAAGAGGACAATGTCACTCATGGTTGAAAAAATTCTGCTGAGGGAACTCTCTATAAAACAGCTGCTCAGAAAGTGAGAATCTTTCCTTGGACCAGTAAGGAGAGAAGCAGCCGGGCTTGGTGGTCTGGGCCTCCTGCAGTGGAACGAGTGCTGGCCTATGTGTGGTGCAGAGCAATGTGGTCTGCCCAGCAGGAGGATCTGGAAACTTTAGGCAGGAACTCTGGTAGCACATGGGACAGTATCTCTCCTCTCCCCATCTTGCTGAGGGACTCTAGTAGAGAAAGTGACCTTGTCTAGAAACATAATCTGATGTGGCCCAGGGACTTTGGCACCCCTGGAAGATTCTGATACTGACCAAACAGAAAGATTATAAGGAAAATACAACATCTGAGTGAGGGATTTTAAAATGCTAAAATTTAGGGACATTATTATGACTGTGATCCATTTTTATTAAGTCACAGAAAGAGATTACACCATATCAATTCTACATATGGAAACATTTTATAAACAATAATGTACTATAAAAAGGCTAAACATAACACATTATTTCAACGAATCATTTTTGCTCTATTTGTCAGGCACTACGCTAGACACAGAAGCACAGTCTGCTATGGGAGAGATATGTATACAGATGTCAGCAAGTATTGGGACAGGTGCTGAAGTAGCCATAGGGACCAGCACACCGGGACAGGAGGGGTGGGGAGGAGCCAGGGAAATCACTGGGCTGTGAGGGAAAGAGTCCTGGAGAAAGTATGTTCCAGATGAGCAGATAAGGCAGCCTAAACTGAGAAGGTTATTGCAAAGAGAAGATACAACATGTGCCAATGCAGAGAGAGCTAAAAGAGCCCAGCACTATCAGGAATGAGCAAGGAGCTTGGTGTGGCCAGTGCCTTGCAAGGAACCTGACACGTAGGAACACAGCTGGAGATAAAGGTGGAAAAGCAGTGGCCAGAATGCAGAAGGTGTTGTGTGTCCTACAAATATTTCTGATGTAATCTTGTAGGCGATGAGATGCCACTGGAGGATTCCAAGCAGGGGAGTTCCACGTTAAGATTGCATTTCTGAGATTGCTCACAAGGGAGTGTGCAGAGCTCCTGAGCCCAGCAACATACCCAGCAGGTCAGCCGGCACGTCCTCCACACCTGGAGGAAGAGAAGCTGCCCTGGAGGAGCAACTGTGCCCAGAGGAGAATGCAGACACATGGGATCATAAGATTCCTCTTAGGGATGCCTAGAAGTGTATTCTTATAAGCCTGCAGCAAACCAGCAAAACTATAAAATATCTTGGAAAAAATAAGATGCACTTGAAAAGTGTTAAACTGAAGAGTCAAAAGAAAATCTGAATGAATGGAGAAAGATATTTTGTTTCTGGATGGGAAAACACAATATTTAAGTAGCTCAATACTCACCAGAATAACCTGCAAATTCCATGCAGTCCAAATAAAACTCCAAGTTTTCTTAAAGGAATACAAAATGGAAATTTAAAAATTCATCAGAAGAAAAAAAATAGAAAAAATTATCTAAGAAAAGTTCGAAATATAAGATTTTGAAACTTGCAATAAGGATGCAGGTAAGTAAAATACCATGGTGGTAACGTAAAAATAAAAAAAAAATCAATGGAACAACGTAGAGAATCTAGCAACAGAGCCTTGTATACATGGAACTTAGACTATGATGCATTCACTGTGGAATGGATGGATTCTTCAATAAATAATATTGTGACGATTTGGTAAAAATAAGAAACTAAGATATCTGCCACATAAAATCAAGGAAATAAATTCCAACTGAAGTAAAGACCTAACCAAAATGTGCACACATGTATGTATATGTGTGTGTACCTTTGTGTGTACATAGACAGAGAATTAGAAGACACTATTTGGTTTATGTGTCTTATCTTAAGCTATTAATAGAAGTTTTCTTTCAGTAGGAAACAGGGCCCTAAAGAAAAAGATTGGTGTGGTTGTTGACATCAAAATGAACCCTCTTAAATTCCGCACAACCATCAATACAATTAAAAGTTAAAAATGTGTCACTGCACAAAATATTTAATAGAAGAAAAAAATTCATAATATTTAAAATACTCAAAGCATATGTATCCATTACATACTTACAACAAATCAATAGGAAAAAGAACATTCCAAGAGAAAAATGGGCAAAGCATATAAACTGGCTTTTCACAGGAGAGGAAATATAAATGTCCAATTAACACTTCAAGTTAGCACACTAGTAATCAGGGAAATGTAAATTAAAATAATGCCACACCATTTTTCACCTATCAGGGTAGCAAAAAGTACCAAGTATCAAGTTTTCCTGAAGGTTCGGGAAAACAGTTAATCTCATTTATTGTTTATAGGAATGTAAATTGTACAGCACTTTAGTGGGAAACTCAGCAATTGCAAAAAAATTTTTAAAAATGTACATTACCTGTACCTAGCATTTTCACTTCTAGATATTTATCAGAGAGAAACAATTGCACAAGTTCACAGGGAGGTATATAAAAAGATATTCATGATAGCATTGTTTTCAGTATTAATATATTAGAAATGACCTACATGTCCACAGATAGAAGGATGGCTGAATCAGCCATGATTTATTAATGCAATGATATGTAAGGCAGAAGCTAAAAAACGTTGAAATGGCAAAATCTTCAGACTGTATCAGTGAGTTTAAGAATAGGAAATTTCAGAGTGGTAGTGACGGAACACTATGAAAAACATAAGCATGAAAAATATATTTTAAATATATATATATCTGAATATGTACAAAAAAGTTATCATGACACAAACAAAAAACAAAAGTGTTTTTCTCTGAAGCAGAGACTATGAATGTGTGGGGT
Organism: Propithecus coquereli; assembly: GCF_000956105.1. Classification (NCBI taxonomy): domain Eukaryota; kingdom Metazoa; phylum Chordata; class Mammalia; order Primates; family Indriidae; genus Propithecus; species Propithecus coquereli. The sequence goes on from NW_012154173.1 coordinate 13,411,496, forward strand.
TCTTTAAGGGAAACTTTGTATTGTTGAATGGATATAAAATACTGATTTATGATAAGGAAATGGAGGGCATTCCGCCTGATACTTGCAATTTTTTTCCTGTGAAACAACATGAAATATAATCTGTTGACTGCAAATAAATATTATTAGTTTAGTAATAAAAGCTCAGAATGGCTTCTGTGGGACAGAAGGCCCAGTCTGAGGTTAAAAGCCTTAAGTCTGCAGGGCACCAAATCATAAGGTTTTATAACTGTCCCCAGCAGCCATCAGCAGGAAGTGGTGACCTAGGGAAAATGATAGATGGATTGCTAGAAGATGTGGTCACTCATAAAGCAGATGGAGGGGAGGGTTTTGAGGATATAAGTAAGAGAATGGGAAAAATTTAAATTACAGGGTGAGGATGATGGATTTGAAAAACTAGAAAGAATCAAGTAACTGGAGGTCTTTGAGGTCCTCTTTTCTAAATTGCCTGTTCAAATAAGTTGCCCATTTTCTCCTAGTAGTTTGACCTTTTCTTATTGATTTGTAGCTTATGAATCCTTTGCTATATGCCTTGTGAATATTCCTGTACTGTAAATTAAGGAATGAGAAGGTAGAAGGGATGAAAGCTATGACCAGAGAAGCTGAAATTCTGTCTGAGATCCCAGCTCATGGGAATGGGTTGCCGAAGCGGAATGAAGATGAAATTTATTGACTCCAAGAAGATTAAGGAGTACTGTGACCAGAGAGTTGAGTGAGCTGTACACATGAAATCTGAGGTCATTCATTGTCAAACTCGGACCTTGCTGGAGCATAAGATTGTAAGATTAATGCTAAAGTCTTAGATTCATTAGGAGCAGAGGTGGGGGAGGATGAGAAAGAGAGTTTGTCAGGTTCTTTGTAAATGCATCTCAAAAAAGGAGGGACTTGAGTCATGGTGGAAACATCATGTCTGGAAAGTAAGATGGAGGCCTAGGAGAATATGCAAACATCTGGACTTATAGCCCCGTAGGCTTGTGATATGATGGGAAAAGAAACCATTTCTATTTGAAGGGTCTGCTTGGAAATGGTGTCTCTGTAAGGCAAGGCCAGGTTTCAGTTACTCTTTTGGAAAGTCTCTATGCACTCATAATTGTACAAGTAAGATTAGGGATTGAGAAGAGTAAGGAAGAGCAAGGATACTTCAGATTTCACTGGTCAGCTGTGAGTTGTATGAGGACCTTCATTTCAGGTTCTTTATCTCTTACATCATATGAATAGATAATTTTGCTTTATTGAACCAGAATCATCTGTTCTACATTTATGCAAATACTGCTTCCTCTTTCTGGTTGCAGGTTGGATGATGTCTTAAGTAGAAAAAGGAGAAAAAAACAATACCTCTCAGTAAACTGCATAACGATAAATTTTAACCCAAGGAACAGATTGAAAGGGTGTCATCTGAAATTTTACATTACAAAATTTTAGGTCCACCCAGGTAAGCGTTTTATTAAACATGTTCTCTGTTGCGGCTCCATTTTGAGTCTTGGTCCTTCTTTCATGTAGCTATTCATTTAGAAAAGCCCACAGGTCGCACAGCAAGTGTTAGGAACGAACATCTGGGCACAGAGAGCAGCATGTTATACTGCTTTAAAAGACGATCAAATAGAAGTTGACTGATTCTATTCTAGAGTTTTGCTCATTGTAGTTGACACTGATGAGTTTTCTTGGGAAGTAAAATTAGGTCATGTATGAAAATTAACCAGGCTTTTTTTGCAGTTATATTTTTACTTCTTCAGAACATCAATGATAATTTCAAAAAATTAATCTTTCGCTATACTGATATGATTTTGGTTTTTGAAATAATAAATATGATTTTGTTAAGGTTGGAGATCAAAACATTTCCTAAGAATAAACAACACCAATATTGTAAAAGAAAAATCAACAGAAAAATAGATTTTTTTAAAAACAGTATTCATATATTTATAGGCAATGTTTTAGTCCATTTACAATTCAACTTAAGACACTAATCTTAGGATTTTCTTCAGAGAAATTATTTTTTGTTCTTTTAATGGTATCATCATCCTCCCATTGTCTAGGTATAAAGTATTACCACCACATTTGACATTTGCTATGATTTGAATGCATGTGTCTTTCCAAAATTCCCATGTTCAAGCTTAAACCCCAAGGTGGTGGTATTAAGAGGTGAGGCCTTTGGGAGGTGATCAGGCCTTAAAAGCAGAGACCTCAGGGATGATATTGGTGCCATTATAAAAGGGTTTGTCCCTTTGTGCCCTTCTGCCATGTAAAGATTCAGCAAGAGGCACCATCTTAGAGGAGAGAAAGCTCTCACCAGACACTGAATCTGCAAGCACCTTCACCTTGGACTTGCCAGCCTTCAGAACTGTGAGAAATACATTTCTGTTGTTTATAAAGTATCCTGTCTAAGGTATTTTGTTATAGCAGCAGGAATGGACTGAGACAACACCTTCCTTCCACTTGCTTCTACCATTTCCATTTGTAAAACCTGAATTCAGGCCCTCATTTTCTCTGGATAAAACCACAGCAGTAGTCCCCTTAATAATATCATTTCTTTTAATTTTTCCTTGTTTGATTTATTTTATACATCATTTTTTACAGATTCAATTTCAAACATTTCATACATTCAACAAATATTCATTGAGGCCTACTATGTGCCAGGCACTGTGCCAGGTTCTCAGAGTATAGTCATGAATTTTCGGCAAGGTTCTTGCTCCTACAGAGTTTACATTCTGCTAGAAAAAGGGAAGCAAGGTCTTAAATAAGGAGACAAATAAAGGGAAAGTTACTTTTGAAAAGTAATAAATGCTATGAAGAAAATGGAACAGAGTGATATGAAAAGCGCCCAGGTGGGACTGGAGGAAGGTTTACTATCAAGCTGCTAAAGCTCAAGCTAAAGGGCCGGTTAATGGCAAAGACCCTTTCCCCAGCCTTGGTAGAAATGTGTTCTAGGGTTTGAGAAATGTGTTCATATGGTCACATTACTAAAGTAAGATATTTTTACCCCAGTTGGTTAATATTGCTGTCTCATTCCACTTTGAGCTTTAAAGAGGGCCCCAAAAGCTATTTAAGTTTTGGAGCCAATCCTAGGTAAGCAACTAATTAGGTTCATTGATCAGAAAGAGCCTCACTAAAGGAGAACACAGTGACAAGACAAAGTAGCTATCTGAAAAAATGGGGCCAGAGTTTTCCAGGCAGAGGAAACAGCAAGGCAAAGGTCCTGAGCAGTACTGAGCTCCAACCAGGTGTCTGAGGTTGAGTGTGGTGAAGAGTGGTGAGAAGTGAGCTAGGGAGGCAGCCAGTGGCCAGGCATGTCGGGCTTCGCAGGCATCATAAGGAAGTTGGACTTCATTCCAACTGCAATGTGAAGCTGATGAAAGGTTTTAATGGGTGTTACACAGTATAATTGAACTTTAAAAATTTTATTCTGGCTTCTATGGGAAGGAGATTGCAAAGGCGAAGAACCGCAGCAGGAAAAGGAGTCAGCACTGCAAGGCAGTATTCTGCAAGAGATTAGGCATCTGTGGGCTAGGTCAGTAGCGTTACAGACAGATATTCAGGATATAGTTTTAGGAAAAAAAATGCAAGAATTTTGACTGTATGGGAAATGGAGGTGAGGGAAAGAGAGGTTTCACAGAGAACTGGAATTTTTGACTTGAGAAGTAAGTAGACAAGGGTATCATTCTTTAAGAAGAAGATTGGGAGTGCAGGTTTTGGGGCTGTGTGGAATCAGTCTCTTTTTTACCGTGCTGAGGGTGTGATTACTATAAGTTATTCAAAACAACATCAAGGATGCACCAAGGATACTGAATTTTTTTAATAGACTTTCCTTTTTAGAGCAGTTTTAGGTTTACAGCAAAATTGAGTAGAAGGTACGAAGATTTCCTGTACACCTCCTGCCCCTACCTATGCAGAACCTCCTCCATCATCAAAATCCTACAACAAAGTCATGTATTTGTTACAATCAATGAACCTGGATATTAAACTTGGAGGTCGATGAAGATATAGTGTGTTACTAACTACCACAAGCGTGGATGAAATCACCTAGACTAGAGAAAGAGAACTTAGGAGTAGAATCATTCAAATCCCTCCATGATCTGCACCATTTCCTGTTACTTATACTATGGTCTTTAAAATGAAACTATTTTTTATTTTTAATATTCTTGCATCTAAACAAAAACATCCTTACATTTGGTTTCCTTCCTTCTCTACACATCCAAATTCTATATATCCTTCGAGATCGAGCTCAAACAGCCCCTTCTACATCAGCGTGGCTTGAACTTCCACCCCAAAGCAAGTACTCCTTCCTGTGACTAGACATAGGACTTTATCTGTACCCTCACTTTCTACCTGGCCTTACAATAACTTACAGTGCTTTCCCTTCTCTCTTAACACTCCTTGTTTTTTGGAGTATAGGGTCTAAACCTTTCTCATGGTCCAAAAGTTCTGGCATACTTTACACATAACAGAAAAGGAAAAAAAAGTCATATCTAAACACTGTTAGTCAATGAAATTAAGTGAAAACCCTTATTTAGTCTGAGATTTCTAGATATTTGCTTTTGTGTAGTATAATACAGAATTTTACCTAGGCTTCTAAAATTCCACTCTGGTTATTGTTTATTAAGTACTAGCTCTCTATCAGGAGAAAGATTTCCAGTCTAAAAATGTTTCCTGAAGCCCAGATACATATTAATACATATATATGTGCGTGTCTGCGTATATATACACATACACACACATATATATTAAATAGGAGCATAACTATTTCTCTTTTTATGAGTTTAAATATTTTACAATAGTTATACACATATTGAGTTTCTAAAGTTTTTTAAAAAGTCACATTTATTGAGGTATAATTTATGGGTACAGTTTGATGAGCTTTGATCTGCTGCCTGTTACTATAGAAAAGATTTACCTTTTTGGAAGAATTTCATGTAAATGGAATCAAACAGTATGTGCTCTTTAGTTTCTTGCTTCTTTTGCTCAGCATAATGTTTTTGAGATTCATTGTTGTTGTTTCATCTGTTACTAAATTTTTCCTTTATATAATAGGGATATATTACATATCCACGTACTTGTTGGTTATTTAGGTTGTTTCCCAGATTTTGGCTAGTATTAGTTTTCTATTTCTGTGTGGTACATTGCCCAAAACTTAACAGCTTGAAGCAGCTTAAATAACATTTGTTATTTTATAGACTCCTGAGTCAGGCGTCTGGGGCACAGTTTAGCTGGATCCTCTGCAAGACAGCAATCAAGGTGTCAGCCAGGGCTGGGTTCTCATCTGGAGGAAGGATTCTCTTTTAAACTCAGATTGTTGGCAGAATTCATTTCCTGGAGGCTGTAGAAGACATGGTGGCTTGCTTCTTAGTTCTCAGAAATGGAGAGCAACACTTTCTGTAGAGAAGGTCTGCTATCAAGATGGAATCTTACATAACGTAATGTAATCACGGGAGTGATATTGCATCACTTTGCTATGTTCTGTTGGTTAAAAACAAGTTATGGTTTCCACCCACATTCAAGAGGAGGAAGTTATACTAGGTCATAAACACTAGGAGATGGGAACCATGAGGGTCACCTTAAAGCCATTGTCACAAAGCTATTGCAAATAAATGTGCTACGAATGCTGTGTACAAGATCTTGGGTGGACATATGTTTTTGTTTCTTTTGAATAAACACCCAAAAGTGAAAATGCTGAGATATGTGCTAAGAGTATATTTAACTTTTTAATAAACTGTCAAGCTATTTTTGGGAGCAGTTGTATTAATACCATTTTAAATTTCTACCAAAATGTATAAGATTTCCAGTTGTTCCAAATTATCGCCAACGTTTGGTATTGTCGATTCCTTTAAAGTTAGCCATTCAAGTGGGTGTGTGGTGGTATCTTATTCTGGTTTTACTTTGCATTTTCTTAACAACCAGTGATGTTGACCATCTTCTCATGTGTTTATTGGCCATTCATATATTTCCTTTTGTGAGTGTCTATTCAAATCTTTGAGCCTTCTTTTTATTGGCTTGTTTGCTTTTACATATTCTTGATACAAGCCACATGTCAGATACATATACTGTGAATATATTCTCCAGTCTGTTGCTTTCAAAGAGCAGAAGGTTTTAATTTTGATGAAGTTGACTTCATCATTTTCCCTTTATATTCTGTACTTTTTATATTCAATCTAAGTAATCTTTGCCTATCCTAAACTCAGAAAAATGATCTCCTAAGTTTTCTTGTACAGAATTTATAGTTTTATCTTTTATGTTTGGCCTATAATCAATTATGAGTTAATTTATATCTAAGGTATAAAGTAAGGGTTGATTTAATTTTTTCCATGTGAATTTCTAGCTGCTTCAACACATTTTTTGATAAGACTATTCTTTTCTCATTTAATTTTCTTGGCTCCCTTGGCAAAAATAAATCGACCATATTTCCGTGGTCTCTATTCTGTTCCATTGATTCTGATGATGATATACCATTGTCCTGGTTACTGTAACTCTATAGGAAGTCTTCAAATAAAGTGTTCTAAGTCTTCTGACTTTGTTTTTCTCTTTCAAGATACATTCAGGTCCTTTTTATTTAAATATAAATTTGAGAATCACTTTGTCAATTTTCTAAAAAAAGTTACCTTTGATTTTAAATGGGATCGTGTTGACTCTATATATCAATTTGGGAAGAATCAGTGTTTCATCAATATTCAATGTTGAAATCCATGAATTTGGTATCTCCTTATTTATATTTTTATTTACTTAAATCTTTAATTTTTCTCAGAAATGTTTTATAATTATCAGTGTAAAGTTCCTGCAAATATTTTTTGTTAAATTTATCCTTAAGGTTTGTGCTTTTGGATGTTATTTAACTGGTATTTTTACTTAGATATTCAATTGTTCATTGCTTGTATGTAGAAATACAATTTATTTTTGGAAATTAACTTGTGTTTGGGGGAAGGTATTTAGTACAAATTAATTTTTTAATAGATACAGAATTTTTCAGATTTTGTATTTCTTATTAAATAAGTTTTGGTAATTTACATCTTTCAAGATATTTGTTTATTTCATCTAGCTTGTCACATTTATTGACATAAAGTGTTTTATAATATTCTCTTATTATCCTTTAATGTCTCTAGGCTCTGTAATGATACCCTCTCTTTATTCCTCATTTGATAATTTTGATCATTCTTATTTCAAAAAATCAATTTTTGTTTATTAATTTTCTATATTGCCAGTCCATTTTCTATTTGTTTCCCCCACTTTATTTTTGCCTTCATTCTACTTAGTTTTTTAGATTCCTAAAGTTGAATCATAGATCTTTGCTACTGGACATTTTCTTTTCTAATATAAGCATCTTATATTTATGGACCAGTCTATGTTTAATCACAGTGAATGAATGTTCTATGTAGATTCTGTACTAGTTTTTGGGTAGAGTGTTGTAATAAATATCATTTAGATCAAATGGTTGATAGCGTTGGTTAAGTCTGCTAGAATCATATTGATTTTCTGTCTATTTTTTTATTTCAATTACTGAGAAAAAAATGATGAAATATCTAACTATTTGTGTATGTATGTATTCTGAATTGTTTTGTCTTCTTGATAAATTAGCCCTATAACATTATGAAATGTTCCTTTTTGTCTTTGGTAACTTTCCTTGTTCTGAAGTTCATTTTGTCAGATATTTAATATTGCCACTCTAGCTTTCTAATGGTTAGTGTTTGTTGCATGGTATATATTTTATTCATCTTTTAATTTTTAACCTAATTGTGTCTTTACATTTAAAATTAATTTCTTACAGATGGTATATGCTGGTGTTTACTCTTTTGTCCAATTCGGCAATTTCTTTCTTTTAATTGTGGTTTAAATCATTTAAAGGTACCATCAATATGGTTTGATTTTAATTATTATTTATTGTCTTTTTTCTATTTGTACTATTTGTTCTTTTTTTTACCTTTTCTTCTTTTTTTGGCTGAGTATATTGAAGAAATTCCATTTTATTATCACTCTTGGCTTATTAGCTATTACTCTTTGTCTTATTTCTTTAACCCCTGTTTTTTGCCAGGATTTATTTATAATACATAACTTTGTCTTATTGCAATCGTTTTTCGAATAACATTGTACCACTCTACATATAATAGGAAAATCTTATAATATTGTACTTCCGTTTTATCCCTACCATCCTTTGTGCTATGGTTATCATTTTTATTACTTCTACATATTTTATAAGTTCTGTCATACATTAGTTTCATTTTTTAAGCAATTATATTTTCAATAAGTTAAATATTAGAAAATTAAAGAAAGTGTTTACCCACATATTTACCATTGTTGTCATTCTACATTTCTTTGTATAGATCCAAGTTTCCCCAAGTACACTATTATTTTCCTTTCCTGCAAAATGTCTTTTCATATTTTTTGCAATGCAGGTCTGCTAGTGATACATTCTGTCTTGTTTGCCTGAAAAACAAAGCTTCATTTTAGCTTCATGTTTGAAAGACTTCCAGGTTAATGATTTTTTTTCTTTTGACACCTTAAAGGTGTTGTCTCATTATTTCTGCATTTTATAGTTTCTAATGGGAAATCTGATGTATTGCTTATATCTGCATGTCATATGCCTTTTCTCCACTATGATTGCTTTTAAGAATTTCTCTTTATGAGTAGTTTTAAAAGTAATTTGATTGTAATATACCCTGATGTGTTTTTATTTGTTTGTTGTTTGACTTATCCAGCTTGGGGTTTATTGAGCTTTTTTTAATTGTAGATTTATAACTTTAATTAAATTATAAACATTTTCAGCCATTATTTCATCAATTCTTTTCTATCTCCATATACTCCTTTTCTGTTAGAACTCCCAATTGCACAAATATTAGATTGGTTGATTGCTTAGTGACCAAAGATCACTTAAGATTCTGTTTGCTTTTTCTTGTTTTGTCTTCATTTCTCACTGTGCTTCAATAAAATTAAAAGATAGTTTTTTTGCTATATTTACGAGTTCAATGATATTTTCTTTTGAAGTACCTGATTTGTTATGTACTTTATCCAATAAGATTTTTATGCAGGTATTTTATTTTTCAGTTTTAAAAGTTCCATTTGTTCCACAAGGTTCTCTCCTCATTAAGGATAGAATTATCTTTTTCTCTAAATTCTTGAGTGTATTTATTAATGACATTTATAATATTCATGTCTGCTAATTCCATAATCCCTGACATTTCTACATCTATTTCTGTTTTCTTATTTTTCTCCTATTTATGAGTCACATTTTCTTGTTCCTTTAGATGCCTACTAATTTTTATTTTAATTGACAGATAATTATATGTATTTATAGTGTATAATGTGATGTTTTGAAATATGTATATGTTGTAGAATGATTAAACCAAGGCAATTAACACATTAATCTTCTCACCTACTTATCATTATTTTTTGTGGTGAGAATATTTAAAATCTACTCTTTAAGCAATTTTAAAATATACAGTACATTATTATTAACTGTGGTCACCATGCTGTGCAGTAGACTATTAAGACTTACTTATTCTTTTTGTGTCACTGAAGCTTTTTCCCCTTTGACCAATATCTCCCCTTTCCCCAGACCCTTCACCCCCAGCCTCTGGAAACCATCACTCTACTCTCTACTTCTGAGTTCAACTTTTTTAGATTCCACACATAAGTGAAATCATGCAGTATTTGTCTTTCTGTGCCTGGCTTGTTTCACTTAGCATAATGTCTTCCAGGTTCCTTTATGTTGTCATAAATGACAGAATTTCCTTCTTTTTAAAGGCTGAATAATATTCCATTGTGTATATATACCACATCTTCTTTATCTATTTATTCATTAATGGATGCTTAAATTGCTTCCATAGGATGCCTACTGATTTTTGATTAGATGCTGAACATTATAACTTTACATTTTTGAGTACTAGATTGTGTTGAATATCTTTAAAAATCTCTTAATGTGTTCAGGCAGGCAGTTAAGTTACTTGTAGATCATTTTGAGGTGAGAGGAGACCTAGGGTTGATGTTACTCTAGGCCTAGCTCTGTCTACTGCTGTGGTTTGATATTTGGTGGGGGAAGGGTCTCTGCAGAATGCCCTATGTATTGTGTGTGATCTTTCTATTCCAGATGGTGACAACCTGAATGATTCCTGGGCTTGTGTGGGCTCTGCAAATTGTTTGGCTTACAGAGTTTTCGGTAATGTGCTTTCAGCAGATGTTGTTCTTTGCCCAGCATGATAAAATTTTGTTCTAAGAATGTACATATTGGCGATGAGCCAAAAAGTCTAGTGAATACCATATAGAATTCTGGAACTGTTTCTTTTAATTGCTCCCTGAATTCTAGTAATATAATCCACAGTTCCAGCCACTTTGACGCTTAAATCCAAATTGTCTTCTTGAAATTCTCTGCTTAAATTTCCTACCTGTGCTAGAATCTGGAAAATATTTCTAGGTAAAAAGTTGGAGCAATCATAGGATTCACCTCACTTGTTTTCTCCCTGTCAGAGATCAGTCCTGTGCTGCCTGCTGTCTGAGGTCTAAAAATAAGTGTTTCATATATTTTGTCCAATTTTTTAATTGCTTATGATAGAAAGGTGTATCTAGACCTTGTTTCTTCTCCCTTACGGATGGAAGCAGACGGTTGTTGATGCCTGAACTTCTCTAAACCAGAGGATATGAACATTGTATTTACTTAGTCACAGGCACTGTGATTAACATGTCATTATGCTTTTTTTGCTCTTCTCAACAATCTTATCATGTTGGTACTATTCTTGTCCCTATTTTATAATTGAAAAAATAGGAGAAGTTAAGTAATCTGCCTAATGTCCCACAACTAGTAAATGGCACTGGTAGCTCTCAGACTCAGGACTACCTGACACTAGTTTGTATTTGTAATCACTGCTATCACGATATACTGGGTTTGTCTTACTGCTTTGGGCATGCCTTACAAGTGGAAGAAGTGGCATTTGCAAATGATTTACAATAAAGACAATAGGCTGTATTTGAAGTTATACCTCTCTTGATATCTTTAACTCATATTATGTTTTCTAAGGGGAATACAAAGAGTGATGTTATATCTAGGAGTCAATAGGGGGTACACAGAAATTTTTCCTGCACGTAAACCTCATCTTTCATTAGTGACCTCTGGGAAATTGTTGTGAACAACTACTCTAAATCGTAAGTGTTATGAATGTTTAATAAGAGATATATAGCTTAATGAGTAACAGATAAAAAGTGAGAATACAGAGATACTATGCTATGTATTGGGGTTAAAATAAATCTGGGCAAGCTCTTATTTGGTATCAATCACATAGCTATTTCTGCCCCTTGGCAATAGTGATTAAAATTTGCCTTTCTTTTTCTCAAAATATCCTTTGTTACTCTTGAACATCAAGCCCTCATAGACATGAGATAGTCATTTTTATAGATCTCTGCTTAGAGGTCAAAATGAAACTTTTCTGTCTGTGGTTTTTAATAAGTAGAGAAGTGGCAGTAAACAAAACTTAGAGTTTAACTACGGTGGTCTCCTTTATATAACCATGTCTTTCTTCTTTAATTTTATTAAATTTAAAACCCTTTGACAGTAATCCTGTGAATCTATAACAAACTTATTAAGACTTCATATGATTTTGTAGAAAGTAAAGTCTTCACATAGGTAACCCACCAGGGATCAGGCTGAGGGTCTAATGGGACCTTTCAAAGATAGGCTCACAGTTGAGAGCTGTAAATGGAATTTAAGTGTTTTCACAGCTGGAAACTGTCTGTGTGCAGTTTACATCACATGCTCCAACACAAGGTTTAACTAAATGGTTCTGTCCTTCCCAAGGTTTATCTGTGGTCGTGATATCCCACAAATAAAATATAAATGGTATTAAGGTACTTTGAAACATATCCCACCTGGCTGCAGTCCTAGGGGTTAAATGAAAAAAAAATGTCTAAGAGGGTAGAAATTCAGCATTTTTGTTATGTTCAATGGATTTTCTTTAAGACACATGCCCTAATGGTGTTAATGGGCTCTAATGTACCCTTATCTTTACAAAGTCCTTTCACTTTTCAAAAAAAGTAGAACCATTAAGGAAATTAAACATGAGTAGGTGAGGCGGGGCTAGGGCAAAGGATCTGAGGGTTTCGCATGTCTTTCTTTTTGCATTGCCCTATATAGGTTTTCCCCAGTATTTTGTTCAAAAAGTAACTCTAATGCAAGTATAACATTCTACTTTAGGTACTTGAGGTAGAACAAATGCCTTGATTTTTAATTTCTCATATGAGAACTGGCTTG
>NW_012154173.1:13425099-13428068 GCF_000956105.1 Propithecus coquereli
TCTGAGAATTACCAAATTGCAAAAGATAAAAACTGGTGAGTTTAGACATTAATGTTAGATCAATGTTATGAAGAGAAATAAAAGATCTCTAAAAACCCTGGGATCATAAAATGCTTATCTGAATTTTATATACCAATATAATAGGGACTGGAATATCTTAAATTAACTCCAAAAACTAACAGAAGAAAAGTGCTGATTATGGCACTCTAGGGATATCCAGGACAGACAAGATACAAATGAGTTGATGTAGACAAAGATAGCCTTTGTTGATCTAGGTCTTGGATATATAGGAATCTTCAAAATAGGCAATTAGATGACTTTGGGGGCACTGTGTTCATCTGCCATCACAGTCCACTTATTAAATTCCTAATTGCAATTGTCAGTAAATTAGTATAGCATATGGAGATTCAACCTTCTGAGGGAGTCTAGGTTGAAAAAATACATAAGAAGATGTATAGACTATAGCATTTTAAAATGACACACCAAGACTTGAGTGGATAATATGATGTAAACATTAATTATGCATGAAGAATATGTGCATTTTAAGATCAGGAGAAGGCAGTATGGTCACGTTTGGAAGGAACTGCCATGTTGGTGCCTTGGAATGTTCATAGTAGGTTAAAATCAAAGGCCCATTCAATGACATGTAATAAGAAGATTGGTAAATTGAGGCAAAATAATCTCACAATACTCAAAAGGTTTCATTATTTTAAACTTCCATTGTTCGTCTATTGCTTAAACCTAATACTTGCTTCTTAAACCTGTTGCTTAATAATGCTTGTTTTGAGGATTTCCTCTCAAAGACCACTTTCGCCAGATTTTTGGAATTAATCTGGTTCCAGGGTAAATCCTGTGTAAACACCCATTGACTTAGTGAAGGCCTGAGACTCTTCTCTAGTTTAGCATTTGCTATAAGAGAATCAACAGCTATGGTTACTTCCATAATTTAAACCTTAAACCTAGGAGTCCCCTGGACAAATTTCCTTTGGTAAACCTGAAGTTCCCTAACCATTATCAAAATTGCTGATTTTAAAAATCTCTCTTGGAAAGGAAAATATAGCATTAGCAATTTGAGACTATTGACCATTATTTTTATGTCACACTATATTCAGTGTCAATATTTCCTACAAGACAATTTACTAATATTACTAAGTGCCAAGACATCAAGGCTTGAAAATTACTCTGAAGGGTCTCTCTCTCTCTGACTCTAGCTTATGGCTCCTCACTCTCTTTAAGATAAAGTCTGAATTACTGAATATAGTATAAATCACTTGGTGTCCCAGTTAAGCCCAAGGAAGGCTTCTCTCCACCTTTCTTTGATGCATCTATTTGCATTAACTGAATTGCTCTTAGATTATTTCCAGGGGAAAGACAAAGGATATTTGGGGTCTGGGAGAAAAATCCGTCCCGAAGAAAGAAAGGTTGGCATGAATAGGATAAGTTCTGAAGGAAAGAAATTTACTTTAAAAAGTTAAAGGAATGGCCAAAGAAACTATCATTAGAGTAAATAGACAGCCCACAGAATGGGAAAAAATATTTTCTCTCTACATATCTGATGAAGGGCTGATAACCAGAATCTATCTAGAACTCAAAAAAATCAACAAGAAAAAATCAAACAACCCCATCAACATGTAAATATATTGATTACATATAATTATATATGTTTCTGCCTGCTACTTTCTGTATTGTGTATTGTATGTTTGTACTTTTTTCTGTAATATTATATAAATACACACACATGCACAAACACGCCACGCACACACATGCATTCTCCATCCCCATTTTCTGTAGCTTGTATTCTAATAAGCCACTGTGAACAATTTGGGGGAAAAAGGCAGCTAATGACTTAATTAATTATGTAAACTAAAGAGATATATTAAATTACAGCCCAAGTTTATAACCCCCTCCTCTTTAATAGGCTTCCTCTTTAATAGCTCATTAACCATACACATGAAGTGGCAGGAGGCAAAGCAAGAAAGAAGTGGCATATACATCTACATTGAAGCACAGAGGATGCAAAGGGTAAAGTGCAAATAAATTTTGATTTTAATGTTACTTACCTCTTTTAGTGCCCTAGAGAGGGAAGACTGAGTTCAACAAAAGGATACTGTTTGAAACCATCCACAGCTGACCCTATAATTGCTCTGGGGGGACCAGAATCACTTGTAAAGGAGAGACTGCAGGCTGCACAGGCCATTGGCCTGTGAGGGGTTAAGCAACTTTATCTGATCTCCAGCGATTTTACTGAACAATTAACGACGTACAGTCTGGAGAAGTTAAGAGCTAGAAGTGAAGCCAGGACTCCTCAAGACTCCAGCTGGCATTAAATGACAAGAAAGAATTCAGAGGCCAGACAAAGATGTTATTATGAGCCACTGGCAAGGAAGAAAATGAAATTTTTAAAAAGAAAAAAACAAAAAAAGAAAAAGGAAAACTGGAAAGCAGAACTAGAAGCAACTTTATGCTTGCTTTCTACATAAGTTAAACCTCAGTTTTTAAATCTTTTTGCCTTTGTTGTTAAATTTGTTTGATAAAATTTCAATTCCAAAATATTTTTAATGCTGCTAATGAAAGTGCTGTTAAATAACAATGTCCATGAAATTTTATGGCCCTTGCAAAATATAAAAATGATGATCAATCATTTTTCATTAACTTCTCTTTTCAACCAAAAAGCTTTTGACATTTATGGATTAAATTCTTCAGAAATGGTTCTGGCTGCCATTTCAACAGAAAAAAGAATCTTGATTTATTTCCTTGCTATCTTATTAGAAAAACATTCCAATCTCATAGCTTAGTTAATGGACTCTGAGAATTACCAAATTGCAAAAGATAAAAACTGGTGAGTTTAGACATTAATGCTAGATCAATGTTATCAAGAGAAATAAAAGATCTCTAAAAACCCTGGGATCATAAAATGCTTATCTGAATTTTATATACCAATATAATAGGGACTGGAATATCTTAAATTA
>NW_012154173.1:13428118-13477189 GCF_000956105.1 Propithecus coquereli
GAAGGGCATGCCTTTAACCCGCATTTGGGTGAGGCAAAGACATAAAGTGTAACTATAATGTTTGTACCCTCACAAAACCCTGGAATAAAAAAAAAAAAAAAGTTAGAGGAATGTTACCAACTTGAGTTCTATGAAGTTTTACTATGAGGCTTTGCTAAAAGAGCTTGACAACAGAGAAGGAGGACTGTTTCTTTACATATCTTGTGTTGGGGCTGGCCTGAGCAGAGTGACAGTGTGACAGTAGTAACAGTATTAGAGTCACTGGTGACAGTGACCCACATATGAATGTGGCCTGGGGGCCTGATGGCAGCCATGGGTTGTACAAGCCTAGAAACTAATATCAGCTATGCAAGTGGAATGATAGGATCATATCTATCTAATACTAATGACTGCAGCCTCAGAGAATTCTGAAATGGTCATAAGAAGGAATTTTACCTATTTCATTCAATCCTATTTCACCAACAAAAAACTTTTGGTCATATAAATGGTAGGCACTCAATATTTCTGAAATTGAATAAATGAATGACAGGATCAATTGGCCATGGAGCCATAGAAGGGAATAATCACCTGGGAGCTATTTTAAAACCACGCCTATGCTAGAGCTCTTCCTTTTGTCCATCCAGGTCCACCATACACCCCTCTCTACCCCGCTCTGTGTCTAAGGGCTGTTTTTATGGGCTTCAAGGACAGACTTCCTGGTCTTTTGCTTTTGGCTGGGTTTGTTTCTAGCCAATGGATTGCTAGAAAATTCCAAGGGGAGAGTGAGATTAGGTTACAATTACTCAGAGATGTTGGGGAGAGAGATGTCTCTCTCCAATGTTGATCTGTGTTGGCAAAAGTCTCATGTTGAAGGCTTTTAGGCGGTGCCCTTCATAAATGTACCCAATCTTGGTTCTGGTAACAACTCCTCCCTTTCTTCTTGCAGGTCTTCTCTCCTCTGATAATGGCAACACTAAGGTATTAGGGTACCTCATTATTCCTTTTTTGTTGGTTTAACCTTGCCCATACCTTGGTAAAAAGAACTTTATTTTGCCAACTGATTTCTGTTGGGATCCTGATTGATATTCCTACAAAATTAGTATTTCTAGATCTGGAGCTGAGCATGCACATTTTGAAAAATTTTCATAGATGAATCTGATAAGCATTTCTGACTGTGAACCACTGATCCAGGCATACAAGACTGACTGAAGTCCCCACACTCCCTCATGAGCTATTATGCTACTCTATATTTTGTTTATGATGCTTATGCTGCCTAATGTCATAATCTACATCTCACTTTTTTTCCTGGCACCTCCTACTCATCCCTCAGAACTCTATTCATCTGGGTCTTCTGAGATTCTTCAGGAATATTGTCTTATTTATTCATTCCTAATAATGTCTGACATTTAGTAGTTAATCAACAAATATTACTTGATAAATGAATACACTAATGAGTGATTAAATTGTGCCAAGTGCTTTAGAATATTATGAAATGAATAAAATGTAATCTCTGCCCTGCCAATAGAAGGAAGATATTGTATATTATAAGGTAAAGGATAAGAAAGGCCAGAAAACCCTATTTCCACACTCAAAGGAGGAAAGATCTTATTTAATTTCTCATTTACTAAAGATGGGTCTAAAAGAGCAAGATGGGTATGTACAGTAGAAAAGGTGGTGGGGTTGTGGTGTGGGAAGAAGAGCATCTGAGAACAGCATCAACAAAAGTACAGATGAAGGAAGCCAGAAGAATATTTTCCTAAACAAAATGTCTTAGTACACTTGGGCTACTGTAACAAAAATACCATAGATTGCATGTCTTACAAACACCAGAAGTTTATTTCTGATAGTTATGGAGGCTGGAGAGTCCAAGATCAAGGCACTGGCAGATTTGGTTCTGGAGAGGGCCTGCTTCCTGGTTCATATATGGCCATCTTCTCCCTGTGTCCTCACTAGGTGGAAGGGACAAAGAAGATCTCCTGATCCTCTCTTATAAGGGCACTAATCCCATTCCTGTGGGGTTAGCAAGCTAAGATTGGCTAGTTTGAATAATTTTAGTAGGCTCTGGGGCACAGAGACTGTCCCTAGTTGTCTGGTACCTGTCCCTAGAATGGTTAGGGCAGGTGGATAGTGGCCCAGAGTATGAGAGCCCAGTGAAGAGGTGCTTGGGGTTTGGATTGGTTGGTTTGCATTTGAAAAGTGCTCTCTTGTTTAAGTTGTTTACTATTTCTAGGAATTGGCTGGTTCCAAGAGGGGCAGTTTCTGCAGAGTCAGCAAGGCCTCAGATTTTCAAAGCATTAGAATACATAAAAAATAAAATCCATGGTTAATACACGTCCAAATTCTATAGCCACAAATTTAGAGATAAGCTCCAAATGTGTCTATTTCACAACAGAAGGTAGACTTCACCATTTGCAGAGATATTCTGAGTGGTGAGTCAGCTTAAGAAATAATATGATGTTTAGCTGTTTTCTGATCATCAGAATCATCCTTCCTAAAAAAATCTCACAAGAAGCTAATTAGAAATGTGTCTAAAGGTAAAGTATAATTTTGGAATTTATAACATTAGGTAATATAATGGCAGAAGGTTTTGGTGTTTGATAAGGAACATTGGAAAGAGCAGCTGATTCATAAACACTTTATCAGTGTTTGTTAGCCAGTACTACATAAGCATTCAATGGACTAACTGGTTGGCATAAGTATACAGGAAACATAAATGCTGAACATATATATTCTATAGTAGAACTGGAGAATTTTTCAAGCTTTGTAAAAGCCTAGATAAATGATCCTTCTAGACAAAATCCAGTCTTTTCTTTTTTTTCCAAGGTGCCAAGCACTTTTATCATTTCTAGTAGCATTCTCTAATACTCTACTCTTAGGTAGTGGCCTGAGAATTAAATACAATGTCATAAGTCAGTCTGTTTGAAGTTTCTTTGAGCATAGCTTGGTTTCCCAGAGACCAATCTGGATATACAAAGCACAAGACCAGATCCATGAGAGTAGAGCACCACTGAGGTATGGGAAACCACCAAGCCCTACCATCTCTTAGTTTCCACCCATTGCTATGGTCTGAGAGTTTTTGTACCCTCCCCCCAAATTCATATGTTGAAATCCTAACCCCCAAAGTGATGGTATTTGGAGATGAGGACTTTTGGGATGTGATTAGGTCATACTGATGGAGCCCTCATGAATGGGATTAAGAGACATTCCTTGCTCCTTCCACCATGTGAGGTTACATTGTGAAGATGGCTGTCTATGAGGAAGCAGGCCTTTGTAGACCCTGAATCTGCCAGCACCCTGATCTTGGACCTCTTGGTCTCTAGAACTGTGAGAAATACATTTCTGTTGTTTATAAGATACTCAGTTTATGATATTTTGTTATAGCAGCCAGATGGACTAAGACAATTACTAATTACAACAGTCTCAGAGATGGGTGTTTCCTACACTCTCCACTGAGGGTTAGTGTTTTCATGTAGGGCACACGAAACGATGCAAGAGATGAAAGGAAAGGTGCTAGAAGTTTCCAATTGCTTGAAGTCTTCAAAACAACTACAATTCCTGCTTCGTGGACCTCTTAGTTGCTGCCCACCACAGTATGTATTTGTAGTCTTGTCCCAGGGCTATGTTCACACTCCCATCCTTTGTCATATATAATTCAAAGGGACCTGCACTGTCTGGACATTGATTGGAGAATCCCATTGGTCCACTATAATGACGACATCACCTAGTAGCAATAGATGAGCAAGAACAGCAAATACGTTGGAGCCCTTGGTGAGACACATGCTCCAGAGCATGGGAGATAAACTCAATGCGCATTCAGGCATCAGCTACAGCAGTGAAGTTTTTAGTGTTTCAGTGATCTGGAAGTGATTCAGGTATTACCTCCACAGTAAAAAAAACATTGTGTCTTATACCTTTCACAGATAAGAAGGAAGCACAATGCCTTTTGGGGTTCTTGAAGTAACATATTCTACATTTGAAAATACTACTTTAAAACACTCACCAAGTGACAAAAAAGGCTATCAGCTTTGGATGGGGACCATAGCAGAAAGGGCTATTCAGAAGGTCCAGGCAGTGGAACAAGCAGCTCTGCCACTTGGGCTACATGACCAGAGACCCTAAGCTATTAGCAGTGTCTATCGTGGGAAAGGATGCCATGTGGACTTTATGGCAAGCTCCCGTAAGAAAATTAAGATTTAGACTCTACTAGAATCAGGCAACATCTATGTCGTCTGCAAAGTGAGAATATCTTTATGTTGCATGTTAACACCCAGAAAAGATTATCTACCCAGGAAGGACACTAAGCAAGCATGTAGACAGAATAACCCAGCCACTTGACATGAAGTAGCTTCTGTCATCAGATTAATAAATCAATGCAGTAGCCACGGTGGCGGGGGTGGGTGCTACACATGGGCTCACCAGCATGGGCTCTCACTCACCAAGGCTGATCTACTGAAGCTGAAGCTTTTGATGTTCCAATGCCAGCAACACATAAAAATACTGAAGCTGTAATGAAGCACCATCCCATAAGGAAACCAGACAGCCGCATAATGGCAAGTTGATTACATTGGGCCCTTTTCACTCCAGAAGAGGCTGTAATCTCTCTTAATTAATTATAATTGATAAATGTTCTGGGTATGTGTTTACCTTTCCTTCTCATAGAGTCTTAACCAGCACTACTATCTAAGGAATATGGTGAGACAATGGCTACATGAATATGAGATTCACTGGTTCTATCTCAAGCTGCACTCCCAGACTCTGCCAAACTAATGGGGTATCGGATTTGGCCTGCTGAAGCCAGCGAGGCCCTGAGTTGGTGAGGATACCCTGTGAGGAGAGGGCAGCCCTTCCTCAAAACACAGTATGCACCTTAAATCACCAACCATTATGTGGCGCTCTGCTTATAATAGGTAGGGCACACAAGATAAGAAACCAAGGGCTTGAAGTATGAGTGGCTCCTTGTATTAATAGAACTTTTCCATTATTGTCATAACAAAATACCAAAAATGTAGTGGCTTAAAACAATGCTCATTTATTATTTCAGAGCTCTGTAAGTGAGAAGTCTGGTAGACTTGGCTTGGTCCCTTTTTAGAGGCTCACAAAGCTGAAATCGAGGTGTTGGCAGGCCTGGACATCTTTCTGGAAGCAATAAGGATGAATCTACTTCCAAGCTCATGTAGGTTGTTGGCTGACTTTAGTCCTTGCAAATTTAATTCTTCAGTCTTAGGATTGAGGTCCCTGTTTCTGTGCTGCCTGTTAGCTGGGGGCTGCCTGCATTCCTTCTCGTGCTTCCACGTGCATTGTATGACACAATGGTAGGTCCAGTACCTTTCATACTCGAAACTCTCTGACTTCACTTTTGCTCTATCTCTTTGACTCAAGCTGGAGAAAATTTTCAGCAAATACAGCAAAAAGTTTTTTTAGGGCTCATGTGATTAGATTGGGCACATTCAAATAATCCAGCGTAATCATTTTATCTTAAGGTTTATGACTTTAATTAGATCAGCAAAGTCTCTTTTGCCATGTAACATCATATTCACCGCTTCCAGGGATTAGAGCATGGACATCTTTGGGTGCCATTCTGCCCACCACACACTGACTACTGTTGCCCCCAGAGATCTTCTTGAGGCATTAGTAACTCCTGTCCTTGTAACTCTGTAATCTAGAGGTCCTGGTTCCCAGAGGTAATCGCTTCTGCCAGGGGACACAGTAAGATTCCTAATTCTATCTTATTGGAATTAGCAGTCAATAATGAAGAACACTACCTTAAAGAATGATATTTGAATCACATAAAATGTGGAGATTAGAATATTGCAATAAAAAAGTGTGAAATGGTGGTGGTGCACACACTGTTGCATTTGTAGGCAACATTTTCTGTCTTCTAAAGGCATGGTGGGGGCAGGGAGCTCCTGTATTTTCAGTTATTTAGGGGAGATGGAGAAGTAGGTGTGATCTGATAAGCTCCATAAATGATAGAAGGGAGGGAACTCATTACCATCGAAGGGAGAAGGCATTCCAGGCATAGTTCAGGTCCTGGGAATGCAGGGATGAAAGGGCTGGTGCACGTCCCTATCTGGGTGGAAGGAAACAGATGGGTGGAGGAGTAAGGAGCAGCAAGAAGGGTCCTGAGAAACCTGAAGGGAGCTGGGAACTCCAAGATGAAGCACTTGGCCTTGATGGATATCGGAGAATTAAAAGCTACTTTAGAATGTTCATGAGTGTAAAGTGATCAAAGGGGTAGAAAGAAAAGATAATTTGGGGTGAAATGTTTATGACCAACCTTAGAAGAAATAAATATGGTCATGTTTTTACTGGGATATTTTCCATCAGTTTAAACAACTGGAAGATTCTGAATTAGTAAAGAAAAAAAATTGGGTAATTGAGGAAAACTAAGTGTCAAAACTTTGAGAAGTTATATAAGAAAGCTTAACTACTGAAGCAGCTAAAAAATTTCTTTTTCCCAGTCCTAGCTAGACTGGTTTTTTTCCCCCTTAAGACAGTTTCTCAGTCTTCACTGTAATAGATGTTCTTTGATGCAAAAGAGAGTACATTACTAAGAGTGAGATTGCTAACATCTACAGTAACATGTTCTAAAGCTCCAGATTGCATCACCAGCAGTACTAAAATTTTCTTCTACAAAACTTATTATAACTTAATTTCAGACTACTTTGAGTCTTTTTTTGAAAGCAGGTGGTATATAAAAACCCCACCCCTTCAGGTGCCAAAGAAGATGAGCTGAAAAAGAATAATAACTAACTGTCTAAAGCATTTACTATATTACAGATGCTTCCTAAGCCTTGAGGCACATAAATCATTCAATTTTCACAAAACTCTAGGAGGTGAGGACTTCGTTTACAGAATTTAAGTGGCTTGCCCTTGGTTACAGAGCAGATACTGGGTGAAGTCAGAACTTGAACCTAGACCATCTTAATGTTACTGTCTATGCTCTATCTAAACTACTACCCAGGGCTCAGCATGCTATGGTCTGTGGGCAAAAACTGGCTTCCACCTATTTTTGTAAATAAAGTTTTATTAGACTACAATCATACCCATTTATTAATGTTTAGGTACTACCAATAGCTGCTTACACTCTACAAAGGTATAGTTGAGTAACAGCAACAGAAGTGCTATGGCCTGCAAAGCCTAAGTCATTTACTAACCGGCCCTTTACAGAGAAAAGTTTGCTGCTCCTTCACTACACTCACTGTACAGTTGCTTTCTGGTAACTGAATTAGAGTTTGGCCTCACAGTAGAGTCTTCACCTCTATTAAAACAATTTATGTATTTCACTGGGTTTAGCATCTGAAAGAAAGTAGCTTGCTGAGCATTCCAGATAGGGTGAATTTAGGAAAAGACATTGAGCCTTCTTTTCCCCTTTTACTCCTTACTACATTTTAGACAGAAAAATTCTACCCTGTCTCCTGGTTCTTGTTAGAAACAAATTTAACTTTGCAGAGGAGATGTATTAGTCAGAGTTCTCCAGAGACACACCACCAATAGGAGAGAAAAAAATACACACACACACACACACACACACACACAGGCACAGAGAGAGACACAAACACACACACAGAGAGATAGAGAGAGAGAGAGAGGATTTATTATAAGGAATTGGCTTACATGATTGTGGAGGCTGAGAATTTGCTGTCTGCAAGCTGGAACCCTGGAGAGCTTCTAAGCCCAAAGACCTGAGAACCAGGAGAGCCAATGGTATATGTTCCAATCTGAGTGCAGAAGAAGACCGATGTCCCAGTCTGAAAACAGGCACAGAGATGGAATTCTTCCTTATGTCACCTATTGCTCTATTCAGGCCTCCAACACATTGGATGAGGCCCACCCCACACTGGGAGGGCCATCTGCTTTGCTCAGATTCAAATGTTAATCTCATCCAGAAACACCCTCACAGACACACTCAGAACGATGCTTAACCAAATATCTGGGTACCCCATGTCCCAGTCGGGATGATACATACAATGAATTATCACAGGAAGAATTTTCCAGTCTCTTCAATCTGAATTCAAGTCAAAATAGTTCTCTCAGGCCATTACTCCACTAACCATCTCACTGCAGATAGCAAAGCTCACAAGTGCTCGCAGGACCCACCATCATGCCTCGTACATAGTTGACAAACCGTTTCTTCAATAAATGTGTATTGAGAAATTGCAATGTGCTCTGCACTGGGGATAGGAAGGAGAGCAAGATTTAGACCCAACCTTGGAGCTTATGGCGAGGAAGGGAAATAGGTAATTTTTTACACTAAGTTCAATAAACACTATGGCAGGTGTAATTAGGTGTTGAGGTCTTAGCATGTTGAAGAGACTTTTAACTCAAGTCTTAGAGTGGGGGAGGTGAGGCACGAGGGTAATAGAGTTTCTTCAAGGAGATTCTCTTATTAGCTGATTCCTGATGGAAGGACAAGAGTTAGCTCGGCAAAGTTGGGGTGAGGTATTCCAGGGGAAAAGGACTACATACACAAGGGCCTAAAGCTAAGAGAGTACAGGGTTTCATAAGATGGCACATAGCCTAGAGGAAGAAAGGAGACAATGCCCTAGATAAGAGATAAAACCAGAAAGGTAAGCAAGGACCAGATCATGAAAGGTTAGGGAGAAGGAGCCTGAACTTTGTGATGTAACAGAAAGCCATGGCAAGAGTGCTATGATTGCATTTGTGCTATGGTGATAAATAACTGAATAAATTTGATTTGTTCTTTAATGGTAGACAGCAGACATAAGGTGGCCAAGACCATGGGACAAGGCATGCAGGACAGTTAGGAGGCTACTGAAATAATCAGGGTGAGGGTTAATATTAAAGATAGGAAGAAGTAGATGTTTCTGGAGCTATTAAGGAGGTAAAAAAATTAGACTATATTATTAACATGTCTATGAGGATGACATTGTGGATGATTAATCACAATTATTTTTCTTCTTATTCCAATTAATTGTTAATTTCATATTTGTAAAATCAAAAGTTGGACTTAGATTCTTAGAATCTTCTCTTTCTAGAGCCCATGGAAATACGTAAGTATATCTAATATTACTTTTTGAAGTTTCTTTCATATGTATCTATATGTATCTGGATATATAATTGTTTTTTCTTCCTTGACATGAGCAGTAAAGAAAATGTCTCCCAAGGTAATAATAAAAGACTCATTACATCAATTTTCCAAAACCAAGCTAATTTTTAAGAATACACTTAGTGCTCTAGAAACCACCTATTGAGGAAGAGTTAATTACCTAATCATTTCTAACTCCTGGGATTCTGAAAGTGGAAGTGGGAGGTAAATGAAATTCTGCTCCAGGATGATCTGAAATGCTCCCAAATCACCAAAGTCGTTGTGACACTGGCATGCCCAACTGTTACATGCCAAAAGAAAGACATTTACTCATTTCTGATTCTACATTTATGGATCTGACAATTAACAGCACGCCTCAGACATAATAAATTAAAGGAAAGCATTTAAATAAAAAGAAAAATGAGAAGCTTATGAAAGTACAAAACATCTTTTAGAGGTAGTGACTTTAAATAAAATGGATGTAATTTAAGATAATGGATAATTCTTCCAAACCTCTGTGGAGTGTTTGAAATCCATCAGCCCAATAATTTATAGACATGATTCTTCTGTGTCTGGAAAGCCTTTTTGTCCTTTGATTGATCCACTCTTCTATTAGCATATCCTCATCCATATCAATTAGAAATAAAATGAAAGGGCTTCATAGATTTAAAAAAAAATAGAAAAGTTTGATAACTTTCAAAAATAAGAATTTTTAGCAATCAATCAAAAATAGTCTAAACTCTTTAATATACTTCATTAGTATATAACTGTATAATTCTGGGCTTAGTGTTATTCACCGATAAATTTTGATCAAAGAAGAGGAATACTATTTAACAAATACGCCTGTACTTCCTCTAGATTTATTTGACTATTAGGCCTCCATAAACTAAAGGTCAATTCAAAAACATTAGAACTGAAGTGAAATTTATCACTAAAAAAAAAACAAAACCGTTTAGGAGATATGATCTAATAGATCGAAAAAATTCTGACTTTTTTTAATATTACTTTTTGTTCTATATTATAATACATTAGTGCAAACTGCAAATAAACAGTTTAAGAAAAGAAAAAGGAACACTAATGAAGGAATAATAATAGATGATATTTATTAAACTCTCATTTTTGTGTCAAAGATTCTTTTTAAATGCTCCATATGTATTATTTCACTTAATTCTGGAAACTACTAGAAGGTAAGTTCCATGAGGGCAGAGATAAATTTTGCCTGTTTATTCACTGATGTATCTCTAGCACTTAAGGTAGTCTTAAGCGTCTGGTAAGTATTTGCCAAACACTGTTAAATATAATAATCCTATGAGACAGGCACTACTACCTCCCCCACTTTGCAGATGGCGAAACTGAAGCACGCAGAGAGGCTTAGGAAGTCATTCCAGGTGCCAGAGTAGGGACTGGAGATCAAGAGCCCATGTTCTTAACCACTGTGCTATACTGTCTCCCAGCAATAAGCAAAACCATGGTAAGAGTAGCTGACAATGTTCACTGTCATATGCAATAGTGTCATTATTCTCAGTCCTAAGAAATCTTCTTACCTATGAAGTATATCTTAATTAAAGCCTGTATTTCGTCTTGTATTTTCATGCATTCATCTGACGCGGCTTTCATTTGAGTGATTATCTGGGTCCACGTTGATGCGTGTACTTCTTTCAGTGGGGCTGATAATTTTCATTTTACTTCAGAAGTGGTGGCTTTCAGCTTCTTCATTTTGAGGCATTCATGGGAAGTCTACTGTTTTCAGTCATCATTCCCCCAAAGAGTTCCAAGAAAACCTCACCGGACACAGCCAGGTCCATAAAGCTCCATCTTGAACAACACGTCCCATGACAATCAGGGAGACGGATGCCATCGAGCAAAGGATCTTGACTTCAACGTGTGAACAATGTTGCTCCCACTTTCATGTCCCCAGAATTTCAGAATTTCACCGCCAGCGTGATTTCCAAATCTTTTTGAAGAGCTGGTTAAGCTATGTTGTTCTGAAATAACTGAGGGTGCTTCTTCAAAGTGTAAATTTTTAATTGTTTCATTTTCAAAATTCATAGAGCATCCATGCATAAATGGGGAGGCAATTTTATTCAGTCAGGGCACCTCATGTTTCTGATTCATATTTATATCATGAGTGGCACTTCTCACCTTTGATTCTCAACAAATCATAAAAGAGATTATACTTTCACAATGTCAGGTGGATCGAAATTTTACTAGACTTTTGTCTCTAGCCAAAAACTCAGAATAGTTTTGAGACACATGTAATGGTTTCGACAATTGCAGGCAAACTCTGTCTTCATGGTGGGTGTGGTTCACATTTCTCTTTTTTTACTGGGTGAGGGGTGAGCAGAGGCTACTCATTGTCTGAAACTTCTTCCCACATTTGTGGTGTGTCCTACCTTTTGCAGAAGAGCCTGGCACTTTTCACTGAAACTGAAAATGCTAGAACTTGCTTTCCCGGCCTCCCTTACGACTAGGGCTTCCGCACATGACCAAGGCCCAACAAGCAGAGGCACTTCCCTTGATGTTGAATGGGAAGCAGTTGACAGGCAGAGGGGAAAAAAAGTAGAGACTGCAAAGAATAAAGTCAGGAAAAGGTGGCCACAGCTGCACCCAGTTTTCAGAAATACAGTGGCAGCTGTTTAGTAGAAATGTGAAAAGGCCACTTTCACTGCTTCTGGTTGCAATCTCTCTGCCGAATGGCCATAATGGTGTCTCTGCTGTACCAGTTCTGAGGTATAATCCGTAGTTGTTCTTGACTGTGTAGCCCTGAAGTCTGATTCTCGGGTTATTTTGGAGATTTTGTTTGTTCTGAAGACTGGCTATCTGATCTCCAAATCCACTTTCTTATGTGTGTGTGTGTGTATGTGTGTGTGTGTACACAAAGGTAGACTACTTTTTCTAGTCTCCATCATGCTTAGGTGGGTCCATATGACTTGGTTCTAGCCTCTGGAATGTGAAGGACATCACACGTGCCATTATGAGCCCTGGCAGATAAAAACATCCCACACAGGATCTCTCTCTTCTTCCCATCAGCCAGCTGAATGCAGAGGACACTGAAGTCCCTAGAGAAGGAAAGAGGCACAAGATAGAAGATGCTTTTACACCTCATGGGAGCAAGAAATAAACTTGTATTACGTTAACCCACAGGGATATGGGAATTTATCTGTTAATCATTATTTTAACTATCACGAAAATTGGTACCAGAAGTGGGATGTTGTCATGTAAAACGAAACAAAAATATGTCTTTGGCTTAACTGTCAGATGGCAAGCTCAAGAAAACTGAAGCCAAGCTGAAATGTTGGAGACTCATGTAGCAACAAAACTTTGGCAAGACCATCATGTAGAATAACTTGGAAAGCATCTCATGTGCCTATTTTGTGTGTAGTTCTAAGATAAATGTTCAGATAGTATCAAAATAGTGTTGTGTGTTGACTTCTAAATTGTGCTCTTATAAGAAAGAAAATCCAGATCCTGAAAGAATTATCTTCTTTTCATGTAAACACAATACAAACTAGAGAGTTCAGACATTTAGAACCTTGAAGGTTTAGAAAAATCTATCATTTGTGGATCTGGAGCAAGAAGGGAAAAGGCAAAGAGGGATTTCAAGAGACAAAGTTCCATCAAGACCAAGCCCTGAAAAAAAAAAAAGACCCAGCCCTGTAGCAGAGACCAGTTTAAAGGTATGGTCTTCCCACCTAAGTCTCGAAGTCAGAAAACTTCAAAGTGTCAGGCTTTAAACTGAAAGAGAAAAGTACAGGCAACAGAAGCAAATAAATGGCACTTGAGAATTACTTCTAGGACAGTATTTTAGCTGTGGTTATTGGCACATGGCACTTCCTTGAAGCAAATATCAGAAGCATTTAAGGGAATTATTTTGTCAAACAAACCAATAGCCAAAAGCTCATATATTTACATTTAAATAGACTTTTTGAATGATGCTCATTCTTGGTATGTCTCACTCTTACCTTCACTGTCACATCTGATTGAAAGCAGTGTGCTGTCTTCCACAGCACATGTACTAAAATTGATTGAAAGCATTCACTAAAATTACCAGGAAAAAAACTATAGACATATTTAATGATAACATTGACTCTTGGAAAATTCACACTTAGGTACTTTCTTCTACTTTTCTAAGTTAGCCTTTCTGTCACTGAAGTGAATAGTTATCTAACCAGCATTTTTCTTCAAGATAATAGGGATTCCATTTTTATTCACTCAGCCATTCATTTTTTCTTCATTATTCAATGAATGTTTCTTGAGCTCTTACTGTTACTGGTGAGTTATTATCCTCCATCCTTGTATTCGGAGACAAAGAATTGAAACCAAACACCAAAACAGCAAAGCAAAGTGAAAGAAGTTTATTAAGCAAGTACACCTCCAAACATGGAGGGGGATGTCAAGAAAGGTTAGCAAGTGATAGTACCCTCCAGAAGAGGGGACTGTGGCACTGGGGTCTCTTTGGGTCTCTCCTTTTCTTTCTTCTGACTTTCTCATTCTAGTGCTGCCATCCCCCTGGCCAATGAAAATGTTATCTCCTCCCCTTCTTCAAGCGGGGAAGCATTTTACTTTATTTGTTCAGACTCGGAGGTGTCATGACTTCCAAAGCCCGTTGTGGGGGCAAGCTGCAATGCTAATCTATGGTAATGATGGTATAATGAAGTCAGAGTCATTTGAGGACAGTCTTGTCCGCTGTCTGTACAAGCACCTCCTACAGGACTTTCCCAAACTGGAGCAAGCAAGGTGTTTCTATAATGGTTACAATCACAGCTGGAACACAGCTTTGGTTTTTATTGATCCATAAGTCTAATTTTGTTCCTATCGTTCTGCCCCACCTGTGTTCCCTATTTTGATCTCCTGCCTCATTGTTATATGTAAGACTTTCTGTTAGGTGTTCATACATAATATGTACCTTTTTGATTATCATTAACTTAAGAAAAATGTGTTCTTTGAACAATCAACCTACATGTTATCTTTTCAAGTGGTTATAATTGCAGCTCTTTTTCATTAAGATGGATAATATAAGCTGCTAAGCCATCACACCTGAACATAGAAATACCCATTTGGACAAGGAAAAAAGACTATCAATATATCAGGTAAAATATAATTATTCCAGAAGAGGCAAATTGTAAATTATTTTTTACCACTTTTCTATTAATCCAATAGGAGTGTACATAGAACATTCTGTTTCTTAGCCAACACCATGTAAGACTAATGATTCTAAAAAGTCCCATTATGGTGTCAATGGAAAAAAAGCCAAACTCTGTAAAATAATTTTAAAGAGGTTTATTCTGAGCCAAATTTGAGGACCATGACCTGGAGCCACGCCCAAGAACCCTTGAGCAAGTGGACTCGCTGTCGCTGGGTTACAGTTTGGTTTTATACATTTCAGAGAGACAGGGGTTACAGGTAAAGTCGTAAATCAATACATGAGAGGCATACATTGGTTTGGCCCAAAAAGGTGGGACATCTCCAAGTGGGGGCTTACAGGTTATAGGTGGGTTTAAAGATTCTTTGACTTGTAATTGGTTAAAGACATGAAGCTTTGTCTAAAGGCTTCGAGGACTGAAGGTTTGTCTTGCATATCCTTAGGCCTGTTAATGGGTTACAAAGGATGTCCCCAAGAAGAGAGGGGGGCATGACGGGCATGTCTGACCTTCCTCCTCATGGCAGGCAATTTAGTTTTAGGATATTCCTTTGGCTAAGAGGAGATCCATTCGGTCAGCTGGTGGGAGGGGAGCCTTAAGATTTTATTTTAGTTCACAATGGGATATATTTCTTTAAATGGAAAATTATTTGTTTATCTTTAAGAAAAAGAAAGTTAAATTTAATAACTAAATTGCTATATGTGTAATTTGCTTATTATCTTTAATTTTGATTTTTGGACTAGCTGTCAGCCTCAGAGAATCTCATTAATTTTATGTTTTATTGAATGAACCCAGATATATAGAAGACATATATAGACACAGACATATGTATATTTATATCTTTATATATATATATATATAACCATGAAATACCTATTTTCTTAGAAGTCATTAATGCAATTGAAATAACGTAGAAATATTTTATCCCCAAATACATTTCTTTGACATATTTCGAGATGGCTGCCCTGAGCCTCACAGATAGAAGTAATGCTGCAAAGCTGTCTTTTGTGGGTGGAGAATTTACATCTGATATTTGTAGAGAATCTGCATTCATACAGCCAGGTCTATCCTTACCTGATCTAGGAAGGATTAAATGGGAGGCTGACACCTTTAAAGATCTGAAAAGAAACATTTACCATCTATTCTCTCTGAGGACAGCTACCTGTCAGGTTTCATTTATATAATAAGACTACCTTTGCGGCTAGCCAAGCCTTTTCCTTTTTCCCTCCCAAAAACCTGTATTATTGTTCCTAAGCCCTCATTCTTTAAAAACCTCTGGACCTCATTGAAGAGTTGAATCTTCATGTTAAGGTTCTTATATATACACATTAAATAAATTTGTATCTTTTTCTTTAATTAATCAATCTGCTTCATGTCGGTGATTTTTCAGTAAAGCTTTATGGGGACTGGGGACTTTTCTCCCTATGCAATCCCACTGTAGTGTTTTGGAAAATGTCTGTTTTTTAAAATACCTCCCTTTAATGGAAACAACTAGCAAAAACTCATGCTAAAAATTAGCACTTGCACAACTCTATGTCTTAATGTACTTGGTCAAATTATGCCATATGTCCTCCAGCTCCTGTGGCTTCAGTCTCTAAAGACATAGTATTATATTTAATTTAATTTAAATTTATCAAATATTTCACTTTTTGAAACTTCCCTTTACAAATCAACAAAGGAGTGTAAGGCAAAAATTGTGGTAAGAGCTTAAAACTCTGCAAAGGCACAGGCCTAGCTAAAAATAATGATAATAACTAGCCACCGTCCCCTTATTTACTTGATGATGATCAACCACTGTCTCCCTATTTGCTTCTCTATAACTGCTACTCTGGAGTCACATAGCTGGTAGTCATAAAGACTCTTAAGTTTCTTTGTAGATAACATCACCTTTTTGAAACCAAAGGGTAGTTTCTGAGATATCTTCCAGGCCCCACATTGCAGTGCATTGGCTAACCCACCCAGACCAGCAGCCCATGCCAAGAAACTGACTCGACTTGAATTGTGACCCCAACCCAGGAACTGACTCAACATAAGAAGATGATTTCTACACCCCTACAATTTTGTCCCAAACCTAAACAATTAGCAAACCCAATTGCCTAATCCTTTGCCTCCCAAACTGTCTTTAAAAACCCTGTCTCCCAAATTCCTGGAGAGGCAGATTTGAGAAATGCCTCCCATCTCCCCACTTAGTGCTCTGTGGAATTAAACCCTTTCTCCATTGCAACCCTGACTGCCTTGGTGTACTGGCTCTTCTCTGTGCAGCAGGTAATGCAATCCCATTGGGTGGCAACATTTTCAGTTTTCAAATTTTTTATAATTTACTAGTTAAAAAAATTGCAATTCAGTACTGTTGCTGCAGGAAATTTGTGGGCAGATGGCAGGACCCAATGAAATTAACATTTTATTTGAGAAACTAGATTGTTTAGACTAATTATTTAAAGACATATGTATTGAATGTATTTCATGTGTAGTTCACTGTGTTAGGGAGTGGAGGATGCCAGGAATAGCAAGCTTTATTCTCACTTGGGTCTAGGAACAAAGATAAAGCTATTCAATTTAAGACTCAAATTATCGTAAGATAAATCAGACAATAATAGAGAGAAATAAGAAGAGTGATAGCTGTATCTTGTTAGGGACAAGTATCAGAGTCTCAGGAAACACTCTCAGAGCAAGCACTATTGGAACCGCAGTAGGATTGTAGCATGCACATATTGTGGCTGAGGGTTACATTCCAGTTAAAAGCAACTCTGAGTAAATTCATGCAGGTGTTTAGGTATGGAGCTTATTCTGGGAATAATAAACAGGTCTGGCTTGCTTGGAGCATAGGATATATGAGCAAAAACAGTGGAAATTAAATTGGGAATGTACACTGATGTAAGATCACAGAAGATCTTGAAGGCCAGGTTAAGCAGTTTGAATTGTATTCTGAAGGAAAGGGGGAATTATGAATGTTTTGAGATATGGCATGGCATGATTTGTAACTGTGATGCAGAAGATCTTTCTGGCAGCAATATGCAGAGGAGACAATGTCCAGAAGCAAGAAGACCACTTAAGAATGAGGCTGGATAGATAGATAGATAGATAGGATATATAGATAGATTTGGAAACAACCTAAATGTGTGTGTGTGTTTGTAGTTGATCCAGTATAGAAATTTTTTGGGCTATTTTATTTTATTTCAAGGCAATTAACATATCCATCACCTCACTCAGTTACCATTTTCTTTTCTTTCTCCTCGTCCTCCTCCTCCTCTTCCTCCTCCTTCTTCTTCTTCCACTTAGGATGTACCCTCTAATAAATTTCAAGTATAAAGTACAATATTGTTAACTATAGTTACATTGTTGTACATTATATCTTCAGAATTTATTCACAGTTTATAACTGAAACTTTCTACTACTTGACCAACATCTTGTTACCGAAAGCTCGGCACTTGTCCCCGAGGCTGCATCAGAAGAACGAGAACAAGTCGTTTGAGGAGAAGGAAAGAGAAGTTTATTACTTTGCCAGCAAAGGAGGAAAATGATTTAGACTATTGTATCAAAATCCAAATTCCTGTTCATAAGTGGAAATACAGAGCTTTTAAAGGGAGGGCCCTGAGCTGTAGGCTATTGTCATTAATGATTCTCATTGTCCCATCTCTGCGGAAGACAAAGCCTGTGACCTCCACCCACCTGGGAGGCCCACCCAGACCTCAGCCAGCCAGGCCATGCACTGGGCCTGGGATGGAGCCACAGTTCAGCTGAGCTATCTCCTGTAACAGAAAGAACAAAAAACATTCCCCTGCCCCTTCTACCCACCTGTCCAAGGCAGGTCATCCATGTCGTCTCAAATGGCAGGACTACCTTCTTTTAAGGCTGAATAATATTCCATTGTATATAGACTATCTATCTATCTATTAATATCTATCTATCTATCTATCTATCTACATCACATTTTTAAAATCCATTCATCCACTCATGGACATTTAGTTTGTTTCCGTACTTTGACTATTGTGAATAATGCTGAAATGAACATGGGCGTGCAGATATCTCTTCAAAATCCTGATTTCATTTGCCTTGGATATATACCAAGATATGGGATTGCTGAATCGTAAGGTAGTTTTAGTCTTAATTTTCTAAGGAACTTCCACACTTTTTTCCATAATGGCTGTACCAATTTACATTTTTCCTTTGACACAATTTCACTTGTGGGTCCAATTTCATTCTTCTGCATGTGGATATCCAGTTTTCTAACACTATTTATTTCAAAGACTATCCTTGCCACATTGTGTGTTCTTGGCACCCTTGTCAGAGATTGGTTGACTATAAATGCATCGATTTATTTCTGGTTTCTCTATTCTATTCCATTGGTCTATATGTCTGCTTTTATGCCAGTACCTTACTATTTTCATTACTATAGCTTTATAATACATTTTTAAATCAAGAAAGGTGATACCTGCAGTTTTGCTGCTCTTTCTCAATATTTCTTTGGCTTTTTGGGGTATTTTGCAATTCTATATGAATTTTGAGATTTTTTCCTATATCTATAAAAAAATCATTGTGATTTTGATAGGGATTGCATTGAATTTATAGATTACTTTTAGTAGTAATGGACATTTTGATAATACTAATTCGTAATGTCATGAACACAGGCTGTCTTTCCATTTATCTGTGTCTTCCTAAATTTCCTTCATCAATGTTTGTTTAATTTCTCTCACCTTTTAGTTGGGAAAGATTTTCTCTCTTCATTGTTAAAGATAATTTTGTTGCATGTAGTATTCATGGTTGGCAATTTTTAAAAATTTCAGTACTTTGGATGTATCATCCCACTGTCTCCTGGCCTGCAAAGTTTCTGCTGAGAAATCTACTGATAGCATAATAGGGGTTTCTTTACATATGATAATTTGCTTTTCTCTTATTACTTTCAAAATTCTGTCTTTGTCCTTGACTTTTGACAATTTGATATTAATGTGTCTCATCTCAGTGTAGTCTTCTTTGGATTAATCCTGCTTGGAAAATTTTCAGCTTCCTGAATCTCAATTTCTATTTTCTTCTCAAGATTTAGGAAGTTTTCAGCTATTATATTTTTAAATAAGTTTTCTTTCCCTTTCTCTCTCTGCTCTCCTTCTGAGATACACATAATGCTTATATTGGTTTGCTTGATAGTGTTGCATAAGTCCCATAGGTTTTCTTTGCTTTTTTTCATTCTCTGAATAATTATAATTTTTCTTTCTTTTTCTTTCCATTTCTCCCTTTCTCTCTTTCTTTCTTTCTTTTCTTTCTTCTTCTTTTAGAGATAGAGTCTCACTCTGTCACCTAGATTGCAGTGGCATGATCATAGCTCACTGTAGACTTGAATTCCTGGGCTCAAGCAATCTTCATCCTCCTGCCTCAGTGTCTTGAATAGCTAGGACTACACTATGCCTGGCTTCCAACTGGATAATTTCAAATGACCTGTCCTCAACTTCATAGATTTTTTTTCTTCACTTTTTTGAATTTTGCGTTGAAGCTCTCTGTTGTATTTTAAATTTCATTCATTGTGTTCTTCCACTTCAGAATTTCTGTTTGGTTCTTTTATGATTTATTTCTCTTTGTTCATGCATTGTTTTCTTGATTTCCTTGAGTTGTCTATCAGTGTTCTCTTCTAGACTGCTGAACTCCTTTAAAACAATTATTTTTAATTTTTTTTTAGCAATTTGTAGATCTCCATAATATCTTTGGGTTCAGATACTGGAAAATTATTGTGTTCCATTGGTGACATCATGTTTTGTTAATTTTTTTTGTTAGTTATAGACTTTCATTGATTTAGGCACATTTGAAGGAGCAGTCACCTCTTCTAGACATTGTGTACCAGCTATGGTGTGAAAAGACCTACACCTATGATGGGTGCAAGGAAGGGCACCAGCTGGGTAGGGTGTGGTGTCTCTGGCTCTGTGGGGGAGGGGGCACAGCCAACATAAACTCTGGGCAGCTCTTTCTGCTGAGGACAGCATAGGCACAGACTGTAAGGGTCCTCGGTGGTCAAGGCTGTGGCTGTCCATGGTGGTGGGGAGGTCTGATGGGGTCCTCCTATTCTTCTTTATCCTCACATAAGGAAGTTACAGCAAAGAGTCTGGGATGTGGGTGTGTCTGTGATGGTAAAAGGGATCTGGGGCATGAGCATGCATATGATGGTGGTGCTGAAATCCAGAACTGCATGCGTGCAGAGTCTCAGTGGTACCAGTGTCTGGTGTGTAGACATATTCATGGAAGCAGTGGCACCAGTGTCTGTGATAGGGGTACAGGGGGAGGCAAGGAAGTGGTAAATTGGTAACTGTGGGAGGTGTGGGAGGTGCCGTGGTAGTATGGACTGTGGGCAGCTCTGTCAACTGGGGTCAGTGTTGGCAAATACTGTAGTAGTTCTTGGTAGTGAAAACTGCTGGGATCCTTGTGCTCTTTTTCTCCTATTAGGGGAGTCACAGCCAAGGGAACTCCTCTTGGCACTTAGCTATACTAGGCTAGGGTAAGAGGTGACACAGGTAAAATGTTTTCCACACTTTCCTACTTGGCCATCCTCAGTTTTTATTCGAGATATTCACTGGGTTGCTGTGTCTTCTTCATTGTACCCTGGAGTTCTCCCAGAGCTATTTTCCTAAGTAAGTAGATGTTGTTGTTTTTGTGTTGAGATGAGAATTGGAAATTCTGAGTTCATCATCTTGCTGACATCACCCCCCCCTCTTTTTTTAGCAACTTTAAGACATAATAGTTCTTTTGAGGAGAGAGAAGTCATTGTAAATTAAACTTCTCAATTTCCTAGCTTTATGACATTATCACTGTCTAACTCCTGGCCTCTTCATCTAGGGCAGCATGAAACAAACCAGTGGGTGCTGCAGAGTACCTAGCAGAATCATTATCTTTAAACAAAGGGTAGGAAACTGACATAATCCTTATTCAATATATTTTCTTCTATTTTCCATTTTTATTCTCTGGTTTTCTGCTAGTCCTCTTATATTTTCTCTGACTCATTTTCTTGAAAAAATTTAAACCTGCTATTTCTATTAAAAGAAAACATGAGAATATCAAGATAACTAAAGCATAAAAAGTTAATATAAACAAGATACCTATATCGAATACAAGTGCAACAGCCAAAACAGTTCAGGGTAGGTCTTTCCCACTCTTGCTTCTCAGCTACTATGTATCTGGGGGCTAATTGGAGATGTTGGGTTGAGAAGAAAAATGGAAGGCACTAAGGAAAGTTAAATTTGCATAGGATAGGATGTGGAGCCCATACAAGAGAATATAAAGAGATCATAAAAAGAATACTCTGAAGGATAAAGAGGTGAAACAGATGAGACAAAGGACTGTAGGGTCATTACAGGCTGAAGCTTTTTAAAGAAATTAGAGGAATTTGAGATAGTAAAGAGAATTGAGAATAAAGATTTTTTAAACAAGTTTTGCCTCTTCTCCATCTCTGCTCTACATCAAGGGCTTCTTTTTGCATAGAAGATTGACATTCCATTACTCTTCAAAGCTTTTCAGTCACATTTGTGGTTGGTTGGGTGTGTCTGTGAAATGAACCAATAAGACAGCAAGAAGACTTGTTTTTCTTGGGAATGCAAAGGCTTTCCATGGGTTTCTATACTTCTTCTACAGTTTGGTGATGAAGTATTTTAGAATAACCAACTAATAGTTGCTACTTATTCACATCGTTTAGGATATTACTTAGCATTTTGCTCTCTTCCCTGCTCACAGCTGTCTCTCCTAACTGCTAGAGATACTTCTTTGCTTTCAATTTTTCTTTGATGCTTTATTCATCTCATTGCATCAGAGTTTAAGTGGCTACAGTTCAGGGCCTTAAATGTGACTCAATGTTAAGCATCAACCTCTCCTTGCCATGACGATACTGTTCAGGTAGCTGTATAAGGAGGCTCCGATCCTGCTGATGGTGAAGCTGAGCAAACAGATTGCATTACCTGAAAAGTGTTACTCAGAAAAGTTCTTCAGACCATTCTGTTGAATGTCTGGACTCAGCAGAATAGGGAAGAACACTGGGAAAGTTGCAAGACACCCATTGTGTATAGTACTTCAAATAATGCTTATAAATAAACTCAGCAGGTAAATTTTTATGTTAACATAGGACAGAAAAAGAGACACAGGGACTTTAAAAGCCACTAGTATACGTTGTTTTTTTTTTTTTGTAGTGGGAAGAACCAGTGCTCATTTAAGCTGAATAGAAGAAACATCTGCTGACAATTTGTGATGGTGATAATATGACAGCCCTGAAGTATTTCACACTTACTCAGGCAACATGATGCTTTTATCTCTCTAAGTAACCAATGTGTGTCTTGTTGAGCAGTTACTTTGAAAGTGGTCTCTGTTCTCCTGATAGCTTTGTGTTCTCCTTTATTTCAGTGTAATTAATACGCTCAATATAAATAGCTAAATCTTCAAAAAGATTTGCCTGCCTTGCAAGCGCTATATTTCCAATTACACACTAAATTAGGCCCATGATTGAACATGAACACTAACATTTTCCAACAGGTGGTGAATAAGAGATTTCCATCCATCAGTTGAACAACAGCTTTCTGGCCAAATCGTCACTCTGATTTAGAGTTCTTCTAATATACCAAGTATTTTTTTTAACCAATTAAAAAACATTCTTCCTTTAATGGAAAGGTTTGGGAGAACAAAGTGCCTAATTCTAATCCCAAATCAGAGCACAGCAGGGGTTAGTGCTTCCATATGTGAAACTAGGATATAAATGAGATTTTGTGTGTGCTATAAAATTGTATCAGACTAAGCCCATCTAAGTAAATTTTGTGTTATGTCTCTGATTTTCTGAGATAACTAATGCTTAACAGATTTTGAAAAGGCACTACTGTGCTTTATTTTTCTTTCAAATATCAGCTTCTTGAGTATCACTTTGGGACATAAGTAAATGCAAATATTTTCTCTGTTTTAAAAATTAATTAACATTTGTAGTTGCCATTTACATTGTTTACCACATCCTTCTATAAAAAAACTAAAATGCAGCTACTAAATTCAAGAAGATGCCAGGATAATGTTGGTGTAGGTAGATTTTAATAACTGAGACACATTTCATCAGGATTCCAGGATTGGTTTACCAGCTTTTATAAATGGCCTTCACCATTAGATCATATCTGGCCAAGTTGAAACACTTAAATTTATCAGATACAAAGTGTCTTTCTAACAAGCATCAAATAATATTGGAGGAGTGTCCTAAATCACACAGCACTTTCACTGGTTGAGTAACAAGGTATTACACAATCCAGTTGGCATAATATTCTATTCCGGGGCAGCACAGAACAAGTGACGAGCAAAGTCTCTGGCATAGTTAGTTACATTTTACTAGGCACAGCCCAGGAAAAAGTTATGAGCAAAGATTGAAAGACTGAAGCATATGTATTTAGATAGTCCTAGAGTCTAACGAGTACCACGTACTTATTCTTTTCGTGCTAACTTGGTAAGATGGGAGGAAGACGAATAAAGTAGAATATGCATTGCTGAACGATGAAGCAGATTTGGTAGCATGAAATGAGAAACCCAAATCTATGAGGGATTTCTCAGATAGAACTAGTTGAATGTGTATATTTAACTGCCTGCTTTCTCTTGGGCTGTTGGAAAAGGTAGAGGCAGTTGTCTCCCCCATAGCTTTTGGGCTACTATGTTATAGTGAAATCACTTTTCTCTATGAGAAAACTATAAGATAGTTACACAATATGCTCTCTGAGATCTATTTTTCCTCCCCTAATGTTTTGCTTCTAGCAGATGACTGTTGAGTCACAAGATAATCAAGTCGATAGGACTTCATTTAAAGATTAATATAATGAAATAAAGTGACTCCTATAAGTATGTATTCACTCAAGAAGTCATGAGCATAATTAATTTTTGTTATAACTAAAAAAAAAAGCAAGCACTAAAAGGGGACTTGATCCAAAAACCTTAAAGCTCCATTTCACTGATAACTGTTAATAACTTGGTTATTAAATATGAAATGTCTGATTTCCTTAAGTACTAAGTTTGACAGTTGATAACTTTGACATTTCACTTTGACACTTCTTGTTTTATTTTTATTGTGAAGGTACATCCTTAGTCTTTCAAGCACACATTTTGGTTTGTGATTATCTTTCATATTTTTTTTTAGAGCAATTTTTGTGAAACCATCAATAAGTCAAAAATTCATGTTATTTTTGAATACAGTTTCTGTCCTGGAACCAATGAAGTACAGACAGCTAGAAATATCAGCGAAGTGTTTGGGAAGGATGTAGCTAAGGAACTCACAGTAGGTCGATCGTTTGAGAAGGTCCATTCTGGTAATTTTAATCTTGAAAATAAGCCACATGGGCAACCTGAGACCAAGGTGGATAATGATGAGCTGAAAACTGTAGTGGAAGCGAATCCATCTCAACCTACACATGAGTTAGCGGCAAGGTTTGACATTACTATTCTAACAATATTGGATCATTTGAAACAAATCAGCAAGGTAAAGAAGCCGGATAGATGGGTTCTGCATGAATTAAATGAGCGTCAGAAGAGAAATTGTCTTGAAGCTTGCCTTTCTTTGCTTTCATGACATAAAGGCGAACCATTTCTGCACCATATTGTTACATGTGATGAAAAATGGATTCTTTTTGATAATCGCAAGCCTTGGGTATGATGGTTGGAAAAAGATGAAGTGCCAAAACACAGTCCCAAACCAAATATTCATCAAAAAAAGCTAATGGTGTCTGTTTGGTGGTACAGTGCTGGTATTATCCACTACAGCTTTGTGAAACTTGGTCAATCAATTACAGTGGATGTCTACTGCAACCAGTTGGATGAAATAATGAGAATGCTTGTGAGTAAGCAGCTGAGATCGGTCAATAGAGACAGGCCAATCCTCTTGCGAAACCACATGTTGCAAAAAACAACGCTGTTCAAACTACAGCAGCTGGACTTGGAAACTCTCTGTCATCCACCGTATTCATCAGACCTTGCACCAAGTACCACTTCTTCAAGGCTTTGGATCACTTATTGCAAAGAAAAATACTCAGTTCTCAACAAGCTGTGGAAAATGCCTTCCATGATTTCATGGCCACTCACTCTTCAGGCTTCTTTGCTGCTGGCGTAAATGTGCTATCGTTAAGATGGCAAAACTGTGTTGATAGTTTAGGTGCATATTTTGATTAATTGCACTGCTTCTTGTTTGAGATGTAATAAACTACACTTTTAATTTGAAATCGGACATTTCATATTTAATGACCTATTAAAACTATGCTCATACAAGGCACCTTATAAGGTGAATCAATAATGGATGTACTAATACAGAGGCCCACTTGGTAAAACAAAACAACTGCAAAAATAAGAAAAGTGAAAAAAAATTCTAAAAATTAAAAAATGATGATCTTTTACAATTAAAAGGGGGCGAAGAGTGCATAATGCTACCTTGCTACCCTAGGAAGCGTTTCCCTGGGAAGTAAAAGGCATCTGTTCAAGCCCAAGCTTCAATATTTATTAAGTATGGACCAGTGGGAAATGGTTTAACCTGGGAGTTCTGAGGCCCGTCATCTGACAAGGTAAGGAACTGTATGTAAGGAGGTTTGGACATTGGTGTCAGTTCTAAACTCTTTGATTTTATGGCCACTGCCCTCTCTGACCAGGGCCCTAACATGTATGTAACATGTGGAATACTCTCCAATGAATTGTGGGCATTCTTCCATCTAACCCCCTCATCCAGGACTATACACTACTGGAAATTAAGGAATATAGAACTTTAGAGGTTAGTAGTTCATACAAAGCAGGACAACATTTGAGAAAAAGAGAAACTAGCAGTATTGGAATATTGAAATATTCCTTCAGAATTCTTCATTCTATCAAAGGGCAATAGCACATATTTGAATAAAGGAATCAGAAAAAAAGGAAATTTCTATGTTCCAAACATATTGAGTACATATCTTTTTATATAGAATATTGGCTATTCAGTCCATTTTCTGAGATGTCATTATCAGCAACTTGTATTTCATCAGTTGCATTCTCTTTGTCGTATTCATCTGCCCTGATTGTTGAGAGTTTCTCTTCTATGCTTTAATTGATGAATGTGTTTCCTGATTTGATCTGAATATTTCCAGATACAGAACCGTACCATCCAGAAGATGGGGCTTGAAATAGTTAAGGAATGTGATGGATCTAAAGTGTTAGTGTACAATAGTCTTACCTCTTATGTTGATAGGCAGTATTAGGCTGGTTAGAGAACGTGGAGAGCTGGCAAGCTTTTATTAGATTAAGAAAAAGCGACACACACACACACACACACGCACGCACACACGTGTGTGTGTGTGTGTGTGTGTATTTTATAAGGCAACATTTAAAAATTAGGTGTTATTTTTCATTCTGAGTTCTGTACTTCACCTTCTTAGCTCCAGAGAAAAAAAATAAAATAGATGAAGTAGCTTTGGCACTTTCCTTATGTTGACATTCCGTAAAATTCTCACCAATTCTCACTTGCTGCGGGCTGTTTTTCACTAGGTGTTCATTGATAAATGCTAAAGGTATTACTGCGCCTGGGGGAATTTGCATCTTAATTGGGCCCTCTTAAGGATTTCAATGC
This sequence comes from Propithecus coquereli, assembly GCF_000956105.1. NCBI lineage: Eukaryota > Metazoa > Chordata > Mammalia > Primates > Indriidae > Propithecus > Propithecus coquereli. Next base: position 13,454,850 of record NW_012154173.1, read on the forward strand.
CTTCAAAGCTGGAAGAAATGAGACTCCAATGGAGAAGTTGAAAAAATTATATCTAAAACACACATGTGCTAGATTAGTCCAAATATTGCAGATCAATCCAAATTTTTTTAAATCATCTTCAATATAAAGGACTCATTTAAAAGTTCTTCCAAATGGAATTTGATTTTATTGCTTTTGCAAGTCTTGTCATATATAAATAAGCAAATCAAAAAATCGTTAGTCAGACTGTGTTATGTATTAGCTTGGAAATCAGGTCCAGATAATTGTAAAAGACAACTATTTTTACAGCTAGTTTTGGAAGGAGGAGTTCCTGGCCCTTCTCAAGTCACACACATGGGGGAGTGGGCAGGACAGGCTTGGCCTTGTAGACTTTTGGCAGTGTAGGCTTCAATTACTTTTTGTTTAGCAAAGACTCCACTTAAAGTGGGAACTACATTACTTTACATCAGAAACTTTGATTTTAGGTATTTCATCACTTTACAAAAAAAACTTTTGTAAAGTACTAGTAAACGTTTAGTACTTTACAAAAGTTTTTTTTGTAAGGTGATGAAATACCTAAAATCAAAGTTTCTGATAGACTATTTCAGATCAGAATCTCCACAGTTAAAGACTGGGTGAAAAAAGAATCAATGCTGCATTTATCTGAAGTCTGCATTCTAAATTACTCAGTGGAGTAATGACCGTAAGTGAGTAAGTGGCAGTCACTATAGTCATCCTCCTGAGAGTGAATTGGCAACAAGCACTGGCTTATTGCATTGGCTAATTTGTACTGAGTTCTCCGAACTGTGATTGAGAGTCATTCATTACAGAATACATACTATAACTAACATTAATGACTGAAAATTCAGTTGCCTACAGTTGTGGATTACGGACAATGGATAATTAAAATATAATTAATGAGCTAATTAAAACGTCAGCAACAAAAATGTTTTGTTAATTCAATGACAGTTAATGCAGTCATGGTCCTAACACATTTTAATTCTTAATAGAGAAACGCTGATCTCTAATGGCTAATATCTCTGCTTTATAACATGTACAACATCATTCTTAGAGGAAGCTGGGTGGCTTTGATGTTGCGTCACTCAGCAGATACATGCATAAGAACAAAAGAAATGTCTCATTAACAGGCATATGGATCGAAGAACATTTCTCAATTCAAACACTTGACATCTTTCTGTCCACATTTATAACGTGGTTCATTCTTCACTTGCTAAACTTTATAATCCACAAAGTGTTAACATGCTATTTCTTGAGCATCCATGGTCAATGGGCCTTTGGCAAATGGAATAAATTTTTTTGTCAATGATACTCCATTGTCTAGAGCATTTTGCAAATGCTCCTAAGTTTCCAGTTTTTAGAGCTCACTGGCATCAATTCTCTGAGAATAGATTAGAAATTAAGGTCAGCAAAACTCAAAAAAAGTGATGGTGGTGGAAGGGAGGGTTGTGAAGAGAAGGATCTTGGTGTCTATCTCCTCCCTGCTCCCATAGAAGTGGAGCAGCGTTGTATTTTCCCTGTGCGTGTGTCTATTTTCTAATCTGCAACCTCTTAAGGGGTTTGCCTCATGCTACGAGCAATTAGTGGTAGGTAACTTATTCAAGAACTAGTTGGTTCCATTTACCAAGTGTTTGAGACTGGGAATAGCCACAGTTGATAAACATTGTAGCTGTAAAAAGAAAGTTCCGGACCAAGTTGTAGAAACTAAAGTTGAAGTAATTAGAGAAAAAGTGTTTTGTTTGCCTGCGTATGTATGTGGTTGACTGATAAACACAAACTTTTTCAAATAAAAGTGATTTAAATATCCTCTCATAGTAGTTTTAGTTTTAATATATATTGATTGAAAAAAATGAGTAATAACTATGATAAGTTCAATAATACTTTAAATATATTATCGTTTTTTAAGTCACACATTCGTATATATAAATAATCACATCAGCCATAAGTATATAAAATATCATTATGTATATTTGTAAGCTTTATATAATTTAGTCTTTGGGGAATTCTACATGTTGTAATGGATTTCTAAACCCTGCAAAAATTTGGGATCCCCCAATCCCACTACCCCTCAAAGATGCCTCTTACTAAGATCAAAGGGTTGAAAAGTATTTGCTTAGATTATTAGCCCATTAGATTTTACAGTATATTTGGGCAATAAGATATAGACAAGAACAGCCTATTGACATAGATAAATTACAGTACAGTGACATAAGCAGCAAACAAATGGTGTAAACAGTAAGAGCTGTAGGATTTCTAAGTAGACCATCATGGGCTAGCTAGCACGGCTGAGAAGATTTCATAGAGGAGATTGAGACAGGAGCTGAGGCTTGAACTATGGATAGGCATTCGCTAGGTGGAAAGAAATTATGAGGGCATTCCAAGCAGGAAGCAAAAATGTAGGGGTGGTAATGAGCATCGTAGCAGTGGGGAATGTGAGGAGATTGCACAGTAGAATGAGGTGTGTTGGCAGGGATTATATCTGGATTATCAGCAGGCCTGATTACAAAGATAATTTGACATTAGAGTATGTTAGAGTATGGTTAATAAATGACCACAAGTCACTTTCCTATGCAAAACAAGGAAGAAAAAGGTGACATTATAACTGAAGACCCTTATCTGGAATTTCCTTGGGATGCATGTGACACTGTTAAGTATGGGTGCTCTGAAGGTCTTTTTGCTTATGACCACTTCTGCACCATAGTGGAAAATCTGCAGTATCTATGTTCTGGAGGGCTGAGAAATCAGGAGAAACACTAAGAACTCTCTAAAATAATGCCAGATATTCTCAGACCTAATTCTAATTTTTTTACTTGTTACTTTTCCATGAAGGCACTAAGTTCAACATTGAAAGAGGAATAGTCTCTGTTCAACTTCAGGGGACAGCAAGGCTAAAGAGCTCTGAAAACATAGCAACTTATATCTCAATAAAACCTATGGATGCTGAAATGAGACACAGGAACATGAGTAAGTAGGAGAAGCTATGACCTGCTATGGAAAGCAGGCTGAGTTTGAGAGACACTGGGAGTCGGTCTAGGTCAGAGAAATGGGCCTTTTGTTTAATTGGCAGGAGACTTCCTGTATTGTAGAACAATTGTCCCTGAAAATGAATGTTGTGCTAAGGTTTCTGGAGAGTAATGAGAACTTTCGAATAGGCAAATATCAAGATGAAAGCAGGAATTTAAGATGACAATTCAGGTGGAGGGGGTATAGGCATAAGGAAAAGACCAAGAGAGGGGAGAACAATTAAGTGGTTATTCTACAGATCTAGATGTCTGGAGATGAGCGTGGATTGGTCAATGATAGACAAGAAAGAGAAGAAGAGGCAGACTTTAAGATAACTCAGCATAAGTTTGGCAGGACTCGGTAGCTATCCTTCCCATGACACAGTTGTGATGGAGAAGTAAAGGATCATGCAGAAGTCTGGAGCTCAGAGGACTCGGGCTATAATGACATTGCTAATATCTGAACAGAAGGTAGGATGGACACACTGGAGTATGGAGAAGAGAGATCCATTTGAGTCTGGATAATTTGCATACGACTGGAAATTCCTGAAGGGTAGTAAGAGATTAAACATTGGGCCATGAAGAGAAGTGTAGGTGTATTTTTTAAGACTTCCCTTCTCATTCTGGAAAATAATTTTTTCCGGGACAGCATAGATTATGAGGGTGAAATTGAATGGGAGATGAGAGCATTCAAGAGCTCCATTCAAAATTATAAAACATGACTTTCTGTTTGATACTATTCATCTTTCATTTATTCATTCAACAGATGGCAAAGTTCAATGACAATCAGTTTTTAAAGTCTTTCTATCCAGGCTGGAGACAGGTCAAAGCACTTGTTGAAGACTGGGGAAGAAATCAATGACATCTACAGAAAGGACAAAGATAGAGAAAATATGAAAGACAAGGGAAAAAGAGAAAGAAAGACAGGAAGTCATAAAAATTTAAGAAAAAAGAAGCACAAGAAAACTAAAAGAATAGAGGCTGAGCTTCTTTAATACCTCTAACAGAAAAAAAAATGCTACATCTGCCTTTTGCTTTTGAATAAATAGAACTTTTTACCATTAATGTCAAGATGACTCACAACACACATTTTATGTATCTTGTAATTTTCCTATACACTGCAAAGACAACACAGTTGAGCTCATACTAGCCAAGTCTTACATGTAATTATAGGATGCCTATAGCATTTCTAGTACAATATATTAATGAAATCCAGTTATTTAATTATGGCATAATGTAATGAAAAGCTTTTATAATCTCTTGTTAAAACAGACCAAAAGTCATTTTCTCAAATATAGTTGAGGAGCAGCAGAATCATATCTTGATGTAAGTGGATGCCTTTGCCAGGGTGTAGAAACAGCTTTTCCTGTCATTAAAAGGACAAACTGTAATCCATCTGCCATGTATAATTTGACAATCTGCGATCCTTACACAGTAGGAGGGGAAGATATGTCTTCCAAAATTTCCCCCGAAGGAGGAGGCTTTCAGCAGTTCCCTATTACTATCTAGGCCGAATGTCTCACTCGAGACATCTGCTCAGCAGTTAGCCTTGAAAACCTGGCACACAGGAGGCAAGAGGTGTGCCTCAAAATTATTGTTGGCCTTAAAGTGTTATTGGCCTAAGCATCGGGGCCAATCACTAAGCTTCAGTTATGCATTTTGGCAACCATTGGTGGCATGCCAGTATGTGACCCTAGACCTAACTTTTGTGTGCATAGACTTCTGAGATGATAATCTTTCTAAAATTTAAGGTGAAAAAACCCACTGTGAAGTGGGTCTGTGCTCAGTAATGAGCCAAAGATCTTAACACATTTCTCCTGATAATAGAAGAATGGAAATCATATAATGCCACAGATCCATGTTTTCTGCAGATAAGGGTTGCTTTCTCAGGACCCACTTCAATTCATTACACTCACTAAACCTTAAAAGAAAAATCTTTCCTGGCACTAGTTCAGCATTCACAAAGCCATTCTCTACAGAAACCTACTTCAGTTACTACATGGATGGGTCCCCCATAGGGATGATTTTAAAAGGAAAAGAGGAAAATGAAAGATTCTATTTTGCAGAAACGTCTGAATGAAATCTTAGGGATGCTGGATGAGATTATTAATAAGACTGACTCTCTGTGAAAAGACAGTAAGCTGAAAAGTAAAAATAACAGCATTGTTAATGGGAAAAGAACCACTTGAGGCTTTCTCCATGTGTAACAATGTGATTGTTTCAGAATGAATGCCATCTGCAAGTAGCCCTTCCCGACAGCCAAAAGACCTAATCAGGGAGGCGGAAATGACAACCAAATGTAGTGTGGGATCCTAGACTGGATCTTGGAACAGAAAAAGGACACTCGTGGAAAAACAAGTAAAATCTGAATAAATTCTGTAGTTTAGTTAATAGTATCACATCAATGTTAATTTCTTGGTTTTGGTAATTCTTCTATGATTATGCAAGATGGTAGTATTAGGTGAATCTAGGTAAAGGGTATGTGGGACCTTTCTGTATCATCTTTGCAACTCTTTTGTAAGTCTACATAAAAAGATTAAAAAAAAGACTGAATCAGTTCAGCAGAAGAATTAGTGACTGTGCTAAACACTTTATTTGGCAGTGTAAAGCCAAATTAATATACTAATAGTTCTTATTTTGAACTCTTGTGGAATTATAGAATTATTATAGGATTATAAAATTTCAACTGTTATGGAAGAGATGTTAATGTTGATTTTATCAGTTTCGTTTTTCATTTTATAAATGGGGGAACCAAAACAAGAGCTGTGAAGGAACTTCCCTAAGAACCAACATTTAATCACATGAAGATCTGGGAAAAGAGCGTTGGTTTTGTGACTCTTTGACCAATGTCACATGCATAACCTAGGTAGCATGTTGCTTCTCTGCAATCAACAACCAATCCTAAATGGGAAACAAGTGTCTAATGTATTCAAGGCACCGTGCTGGACTCTCAGAAGATGCTGTGCTTTCTCTGTCCATGCCCCTATCCATTTTTCAGCTATGTCTGTTCAGAATTCTCACAGGCTAGTTGAGGAGACATATGAACTGATAATTAAATTTTAAAAACCAATAGGCAGTAAACATTTCATGTTAAATGAGCAGTACTGACAATAACTGTAGAAAGTTATAGTTTAAATGGAAACAATTATATAACTAAACTCTCTTCTTAAAAAATTAACCTTGAGGTCTTCCTGCATGTATCAGCTCTGGAAGAATACAGAACTCAGAAACGGCAGGAGGGCAGAGAAAATATTGAATCGTCTCGTTACCACCAGAGCTTCCTCTCTCTCCCTGCACTTAATGTTGAGAATTCTGGTGGTAATGGGAAGAGGCTTGCCATCCTTCCTCTGGACAAAGTCCATTTGCCCCTTTCCATGTGTTTTCCAGAGAATATTATGTCAGGGGACATTCAAGGAGATCAGAGACAATGTTCTAAAAGCATAGTGCAAGTCAAAGATATTCCTGGAGAAGAAGCAAAGAAGTTAAAAAAGACAGACGAACAGCCCACACAAATAGTGAAATGAGGGAGTTTCATGTGCTTCCATGTTTTTAATTGTGGAAAATGTGGAAGGGATGAACTGAAGCTGCCTCATCAGTGGCTTTGATTTTAGCAATTTGTATTCCTAAAAGCAAGCCTTCCTGAACCAGCAAGACCTGACAGCGGAATTGCAGAGTACATGCTGCCAAGTGCATAAACAAGTTTGTTTTCCAACTTTTGTCAACATCAAGTGCTCATAACTTCCTTTTTTTCCCTTTTCATCAAATCAAATGTTATTACAAAGTCTCAGTAGACAAATCCCAGCTCACCAAGTCTTTAGTTTTTTCAAGCTCATCTTACATTTATCCTAGGGCAGTAATTTAATATGTATTATGAATTGTTTGACCATCCTGGATTTTTCATTCAAATATGTTGTTTCCCTGAGAATTCTAGAATAATAGCCAAGCTGGTATTAGATTCTGTAGAGATACATCAGTTTTTCCCCAAAAGCGAATATCAGTTTTATGCTCCATGGAAGATCATACCTTGTTTGAGGGCGGTGGCTTGGTCTCCATTGGTTTTGTAACCCACACAGCTTTTGACACTGTGTTTTCTCAACAGTAAATGTTTAATAAATCTTAAGTGACTGCCTCACTGACTAAATGAATAAATGAGTGATTTGTTGAATGAGTTAAATAAATGACTCCATATAAATCATTCTGAACAATGCCTGCCATTTCTTCCCCAAGAGAGAGATACTATGATTTAAAATCATTCTTTTGAATGAAAAAGGCACATATTCACTTGAAGTTGGAGAAATGAAACAAGTTTCTGGCCAATTCAAGCCCCACATTAACTTTAGCAAAATATATTTTCAGCTTTAAATATCCAATGTTTAATGTTCCAGACATTTAGTCTGAATAAATAAACTCAATCAAATAACCACCTGGTCTCCGGTCTCATCCCAGCATTCTTGTTTTCCTTCCTGTTCTTTTCTTCCTTCCTGTGGGCCTTTGTTCATTCTGTCACTGCTTCCTCGAATGTCCTTCCTCAACATGGTCAATCACAAATTTTAGCTCACCTTCTAGAGAATGTCCAACCTCTGCTCCCCTAGTTATTCTTGGCCAATGCAAGATTCTCTCAGGCAAGGATGAGGGTTCAGTGGTCAACTGCATTTGGAAAATTGACATCCTTTTGGTAGGTCAGTGGTTCTTCTCCTCACCACTGCTCTAGCCCCAGGACCTCCTTACCATTCCTGAAACATGCCACATGTGTTCCTGTCTCAGCCTATTTCTGTTTCCTCTGCCCTGGAAGCTCTTCTCCCATGTACCCATGTAGCTTGCTCCCTCACTTTGCTCAGGTCTCTGCTCACTGATGAGGTTTCACCCGTCCACCCTACATAAATGCTCCATATGAAGGGTGGCCTTGCTTTGCTTCCTGCTGAATTCCCGGTGCCTGATATACACTGGACATCCAATAAACATTCTTTTGAATAGGTAGATTGATCTAATATTACATTTTCTTAGCTTCATAAGGCATATCAGTTTATTAAATAATTAAAGTAAGACATTTGATGAACTTACTTAAACATGCTAGAGCACACTTTGAGAAATACAGCTCCGACTTATACAGATTATTCCACCTCTGAACTACTGCAGAGTTTATCAGAAGTTACATAGAGTTAACTGCCATGTTCTTTAATTAATTTAATGAGTAGTACTTCCCCTTCCCTCAACTAGCTTTGAACCTCCTTGAGTTCAGAGACCATATTAAATATTCTACTGCATCATTGGTGCTTAACAAGTGCAAGATACGCCAGTACTTCCTTGATTGCTGATTGACAGAACTTTCTCAGATGCGATAAAGCAGGATTGAGCAGATTGATGGAGAGTATACACTCCTATTATAAACATTGAACTTTAAAAATAAAATTAGTACTGAATAAGTATTAATAAGAAATTTCTGAAGGGAAATATTTATCTTTGTTTGTAACCATGTACCATCAAGATTAAAAGAAAGACAAATCCATTAGATGGATTTTACAAATGCTTCCATGGAAAATGACCTTATTGATTGTTTTGGGTATGAAGATTGGATAAAACATTTAGAACTGTGCCTTGGAAAATATAGACAAAACCCGAAAGTTATAATAAGCCTTATATTTCAAAATTGATATAAAATCACCATGATTTCAAAGAGATTTTTTTTTTTTAGACTTGGAGATACTGAAATGGCCTCATTTCTATCAAGTAGAGATGGATGAGATGGATACAAGAGTTTCTCTCTCTTTTTCTTAAGAAAAGCACACATGAGAATGGTCCAGCCGTAAACATTTGGTGAGTCAATACTGGCCTTTTATGAGAATTTTGGCCTTCTTTTTCTTAGGGCAATGACTCAACTAATTGCCAAGGGACATACAAAATACAATATTTTTATGACAGAATTTTTTATCCTTTTTGCAGTGGTCACTAAAGAGAAAATTGTTTCTTGGAAACATCGACTCATGGAGCTATGTTTAAAAGACATAAACTGCTACTGAGTTTTGTTTTTATGCTCATTTTAAAGTTTAAATAAACTGAATTTGTTTTCTTCAAGTAAATGTAAAACATACTTTTCTACATTTGAAAATAAATACGAAAATATTTTTCTACATGTGAAAATCATCAATATACTTTGAAAACATTTTTAAGTATAGAATTATTGTAAATTCAAAACTTGGCAATAGTGCGATAAATCCATATCAAAATTAAAGTTAAAAAATATGCCTTCAAGAAGATGAAAGCATGAACAAACATGATGAAGAATATTATATTAAAATGTTCTATTTTTACTATTTATAAATATGCTCATGAAACTACTTAGGCAAGAGACATTTTAGCTATCAATAACTCAGGAAAAGTAAATTATAGAGTGAAGGTGTTTGTATGGCTTTTATTTAATATGTCCTTTTTTACTTTCTTTTCACATGTATGAGCGTGAGGGGAAACTTGCTTTTTTCCCTAGAAGTTCACTGAAAGATCAACTCACAATTAAGGCAGATTAATAAGAGGTTTATTTACTGTGTGCACAGGAGAATCACAGAGTGATTACCCAATACCCCAATGGGATCCAGATATTTTTATACACACCTTTTAGAGGGGAGAGGGAGATGAGGAATATAGGTAATTCCGCTTGGGGGCAATAAATGGTTGCTAGGGAGCATGAATAGATACTTGGGAGAAGGAATGGATGGGGGAAATAGATTCACTTGTAAATTAACCTGAGAGACAGGTATGTTTTAAAACGATTTGGACCAGGTCTAGTTGCATTCTTGGTTTTCTTTCCTACAATATACTGAGATAAGGGGGAAGGGAAGGGAAGTCCATTTTTCTTTTGATGGGTCCGTCTGGTTATGCAGATAGAGGGAAATCCCTTCCAACTCTGTTAATCTCTAAAGGACTTTAATTCAAAATACTCTTTATACCAAAGAGTCATATTTTGGGGTGAAATTTCTCGAGCTCCTTCACCTGCTACCCAAAATATTAATCACCAAACAACTTTTGTAGAACTTCTAATAACAACTGTGTCCATATCTAGGTGCTCTATCAAAAGAGATAGAGGCAATGTAGAGAAAAGTCTTCCTCTTTTAAAGTAATAGACCAACTGTAATTTCAATGTTTCAGATGTTAGAGTATTGTTTAATCCAGTACTAACTAAATCGTGCTCCAGGTTGGAGGAGGGGATCTGAGTGATGGTAAGGTCCAGGGCATGTCATGAGTTAGGACTAAAGCATCTTTACTCAAGAAGGCAGGTGAGGGGAGGTGTACCAAAGCCCATAGACAAGTAGATTGAGGCTGAAGACAAAGGTAAAACTCCAGCAACGAGAGGATAAGACACACAGGGTGGGGCAGAGTGAGGGCTGGCATGGTGCACTCTCTGACTTTTGAGCTTGACATGGGATGGATAATGGATGGTGGACTCCAGTGATCAGATGGGGCTGAAAGATGTAACTGTGGACATGTCACGGAGCTCACAGTGGGCATGTCATGGAGCTCACTGGCCCCTGTAGCAAAGGGTTACAAGAGCTCTCTGGTACCCAGGGAGTATAGCAGCAGGAGATTCAGCAGAGTCACCTGGAGAACAACCTCAGGCTCTTTCTCCTCCTGACCCAGTCCTACCCTACACATTATTCTCAGATTTCAATCCATATCCCCAATGTATAATCTCTCTCTTCTCTGGCCCATTATCCTTCTCTTTCAGCTACTCCCTTTTCTATTAATACTTCCATCTGCTTTCCCTGGTCTCCCTAGAATACTGGTGAATAATTGTCTATCTAGTTAATGTGGTTTACTGCATTCAGTCTTCATAACAATTCAAAGAAATATTTCTTTCCCTATTTTGTAGATGGGAAAAATGTATGGTAACTTGCTCCCCCAAATTATAATAAACAAAATAATTGGTGTCGGTTATGTTGTTAACTGTGCTGTAAAAGTAAAAAACAAATAAATAAATTAAAAAGAAAACTGAATCTACTATGATCCTGCCATACAGAAGTAGCCACTGTTGACAACTGGTGTGGAAACATTGGGATCATATCTTTTTGTGGTCTCGTCCCCTTCCTCTCCCCTCAAAGAACATTTTGCATGTACTTTCCCCCACTCCTTTCAATCATTAAATCTCTTTATTGTCATTTTGGACAGTGCTCAGATTTTTCGTTCTTACCCCACGTCCTAACTATCAAGGTAAGAATAGCACTAGCCACTAGATTTTGCTCTGAACCGCTTTAGCACAATCTCCCCTGTCATTAATTTTAGCCTAAAAGAGAAGGTCTCTATGAACATGTTTTAGGATAACAACTACATGTACTTTTACACATTTAATTGCCTTTGTCATGTGTATGAGCTCATGGATATTCATGGTTTTTAGTCTAAGAGAAAGGAGTATATTGGAAAATGATGTAGGCTATCAAGATGTGAAATACCTTTGGAGAAAAGCAAAGGGACTTCAGGAAGAAATTCAGATTCTTGGTAAAAGCATGATTTATGCATTCCAGTCAAAGACCAACTTTGTCTCCATGGATCTACACTGTCTGGTTTGTCCGTATCTCAACTAGCTTTTCCCCTTGATTTGGATAAGTCTAAGTGGATCCTTATCAATCTCAGTGCTGTCATGAACAGTTGGCTCTGGCACACATGATGACACTTGGAAGAAAGTCTTATTTTAACGATACTGTTGACTTTCCAACTTCTTCGTTACTACAGCCATCAGAGTCTAATTTACTCTTCAGGGGCCGTAATGATTCTATAGCCTGAGCTGGACAGAAGGAAAATAATTTGTTCACTTAACAGAAAGAAAGTCTATACTCCCAAAACAAAACGAGTCAGACAGAGATCTTTGAATTAACAGGCTCTGCTGACGGACTCTTTTACCCACTTTTCATCAGTCTGGTGATGGTGGACTCTGGACAGAGATAAATGAGAGGTCAAGCTACCCTTTATTTTTTTAGAGGATTATTTTGCCCACAGATAAGGCACAAAGAGGGACGTAATAGTCAAGACCAGCTTGTAAAAAAAAAACCAAAAAAAGAAAAAAAAGATAACTAACAAAAGCCCATTCTCCCAGCCCTTGTCCCAGCCTCCACTCCAGCATGAGGAACACTCCCACTAGCGTGAATAGTTTGTTATTTTTTTCAGTGAAGGGAAAAAAAAAACAAAGCTAGTATGTGGCAAAGATAATTGCCTCAAATAGTAGATGCTTGTGTTGCTTTTCCTAACTTTATAGCTGGTGTTAAAAAATCAAAAGAAAATAAACAAAAACTTCCTGCATTCATTTTGTTTCATAATACAGAGCTAGCCCAGGAACATACAAAAGAATATGTTAAAATATTTTGACTGATTTTTAATGAAGAGAATAGTGATAAGCCTGATAGGTCTGTGAGATCTGAGTTTTTACTTTCCATTTTGGGGAGGGTAAAAAACCTTTCCCAAATACTATTATTATTCTTACAGTATATTGAGAAAAGGAGAAAGGTTATCCCTGTAACAAGTAAAAAGCAAACACAAAGATACACATGAGCTTGTTATAGGTCTGTCTCGTTGGTGAAACTTGATTTCTCTAAGTCTACCTCTTTTATGAGTTACTGTCAAACTTTATTCTTCTGTGGAAGATAATTTTAGATTCTTTGAATTTTCTCAGGGAAAACCTAATATTAATATATAAAGGACTTTGACAAGTTCTCATCCCTATTTCTTCAATTATTTTATATCTACGGTTCAAAGTAACATAGAGACAGAATAACTTCTTAGACACTTACATTCCTTAAGGATGTCAAATGAAACCCAACAATTAGGTTTACTACCGATAAAACTACTTTTAAATAGACATGGCAATTAATGTACTTTCTTTAGGATGTACTTAAGAAAACAGAATGCACAAATGGCTTATACATTGCAAAATAAAACAAATATATGAGAATTAAGAGATTTAGAAGCCAATAATGACTTCTGCTTACACACATACAAATATCACATGTAAACTGACTCATTTTCACAAGGTGCAAGTAATGAAAAATGCCTTTTATAGTATTGGAAAAAAATTGTTTACCTAGGTTTTATGCTTATCTCTTGTTTAGAGGTTCAAATAAAATAAATTGTGTCCCTTTGTAGACTGTAAAGTGCTATGAAAATGGCAGGAGGGCAGCTTCACTTTAGCATTATAGTTACCACTTCCAACTGTAATGCTAAGGCCAACTGAAGAGCACCTACAGCTATTTAATATTTGTCCACTCTATGTCCATGGTTCTGATCATGCAGCTATGGGCTCTCGCCTACCCAAATATTTTTCTCCAGAATCTTTCTACTGTATCTACAGGAACTTTTTTCCCATGGGTAACACAATCTCTCACATCTCAAACATTTCTTTTCATGCTCCCTTTTTCTCTTTCTCTTAGCTGAGCCTTGTCTCACCCCTGAAGGAAGCAGTTCATCCCCCTTCAGGGAAGGCTGCTCACCCTATATGTTGCAGGGTTGAGGGGACGTCAGGTGCCCCTCACCACCTGATCCACCAACACATCACTAGTCCTCAACATTCTTGTAAACCAGCTGCTTCAGGGCATGATGCTCATTCAGAGGAGAGTGTCCCTCCTTGATGCTGCCATCTCTCCATCCTCAGGCTTCTTCCTGCATTTACTGGGCACTCAGGCACCTGGATCACCACCTTCCTCCTGCCCCAGGTCTTTTCATCATGTCAGCTCACTTTGATCTTCAATTCCCTGGCTTCTCATTTCCTTGGCCTCCTCATCATTAGTAACCTTCACTTTAACTCTATTTCTATACTTAAGAATGTTCCATTTAATGGACCTGAATACCATGGAAATCTTAAATTCAAACATGTCACTTTCAGACCATGCCAGCTATTTCATTTAGTGACACCCACTCATCCTCTTGGGCTTTAAGACCTCCTGCACCTACCATCTCCACGCCTATTATTCCTATTCAGGTTAGATTTAATAGTCTGTACATTCAACCAATTTTTACCCAGAATCCGCCTACCCCCTTACTCACTCCATTGTTTGCTCTTGCATTTAGCTGGCAAAACACTTACCTAGAACGAACATACCTGTCAACATTCTTTATAATTTTTCAGTAAAGGCACCATAATTATTTAGAGTTTTACACTGTAATCATCTAGCTTCTTTCATATATAAGTCCCTTAATACTGCCCTGAGGTAATTCTAATGTTAATTTCTCTCTTAGGTTTTCTATTGTGGCTATTCTCAATTTTCTTCATTTTTCTCAAACCTCTGAAACTACAAATTCCAATAGAAATAGTTACTCAAGGTTTCATGCCTTAGGTTTAAGTTTGTTATCCATTGTGAGTAGGTTTTTGTGAGAGGTGAGAGATACAGATCCTATTTCAGTCTTCTACATGTGGCTATCCAATTTCCCAGCACCATTTATTAAATAGAGATTCTTTTCTCTGGATCAGATGACTATATGAGGATGGTTTTATATCTGGGTTTTCAGTCCTGTTTCGTTGGTCTATGTCTTTGTTCTTACGCCAGTACTATGATGTTTTGGTTACTATAGCCTTGTAGTATAGCTTGAAGTCTGGTAGATTGATGACTCCCAATTTGTTCTTTTTGCATAAGGTTGCTTTGGCTATACCAGGGCCTTCTCTTGTTCCATATGAGTGTAGAATTATTTTTTCTAGATCTGCAAAAAATGATGTTGGTATTTTAAAAGGGATTGCATTGAATCTGTAGATCACTTTGGATAGTATAGACATTTTAATAATATTGATTCTGCCAACCCACGAGCATGATATGGTTTTCCATCTGTAAACATCCTCTGCAATTTCTTTTCTCAGTGTTTTGTAGTTGTCCCTATATAGGTCTCTCACTTCCTTAGTTAAATATATTCCTAAATATTTTATTTTCTTTGATGTTATTGTGAAAGTTATTGTAGCTTTGATTTGATTCTTGGCTTGACTGTTATTGGGGTATATGAAAGCTACTAATTTGTGTACATTGATTTTGAATCCTGACACTTTTCTGAATTCATTTATCAATTCCAGGAGTCTCTTGGTTTAATCTTTGGATTTTTCTAGATATCATATCACCAGCAAAGGGCCATACTTTGACCTCTTCTGTCCCAATTTGGATACCCTCAATTTCCTTTTCTTGTCTGATTGCTCTGGCAAAGACTTTGTGCACTATGTTGAATAGAAGTGGAGATAGTGGGCAACCTTGGTATGTTGGAAAAACTCTTATAGACATTGGCCTAGGCAAAGAATTTATGAAGAAGACCCCAAAGACAATCACAGCAACAACAAAAATAAATCAATTGGACCTGATCAAATTAAAAAGCTTCTGTACAGCCAAGGAAACTACCATTAGAGCAAGCAGACAACCTACAGAATGGAAGAAAATATTTGCATGCTACACATCTATCTGATAAAGGGCTGATAACTAGAATCTGTACAGAACTTAAGAAAATTAGCAAGAAAAAAAATCAAACAACCCCATTAAAAAGTGGGCAAAGGACATGAACAGAAACTTTAAAAAAAAAGACAGACTAATGGCGAATAAACATATGAAAAATTTCTCAACCTCTCTAATCATCAGGGAAATGCAAATCAAAACCACAACGAGATATCACTTAACTCCAGTGAAAATGGCTTTTATCAAAAAGTCCCAAAACAATAAATGTTGGTGTGGATGCAGAGACATAGGAACACTCATACACTGCTGGTGGGAATGCAAATTAGTACACCTTCTATGGAAAGTATTGTGGAGATACCTCAAAGAACTAAAAGTAGAACAACCATTTGATACAGTAATCTCACTGCTGGGTATTTACCCAAAGGAAAAAAAGACATTCTATAACAAAAACATCTTCACTTGAATGTTTATAGCAGCATAATTCATAATTGTAAAGATGTGGAAACAACTCAAGTGCCCATCAAAATGTGAGTGGATTAATAAAATGTGGTATATGTATACCATGGAGTACTACTCAGCCATAAAAAACAATGGTGAACTAATATCTCTTCTATTATCTTGGATGGAGCTGGAGCCCATTCTTCAAAGTCAAGTATCCCAAGAATGGAAAAACAAGCACTGCATGTGCTTATTATATTGGTACTACTTGATTATCACTTATGTGAACATATATAAGTAACATTTATAGGATGTCAGGCATGTGGGAGGGAGCAGAGAAGATGGGTAAATTCACACCTAATGAGTGTGGTGTGCACTTTCTGGGGGATGGACATGCTTGTAACTCTGACTTGGGCGGCACAAAGGCAATAAATATATGCAACCAAAGTGTTTGTACACCTATATTCTGAAATAAAAAAAGACATAACTATTCAACTAATAGATACTCAGCAAATATTTGTTGAATGAATGAATGAAGATTGAATAAGTACAGATTTCCCAGAAACATATTTTACCAAATTTGTATAATCTCTGATTTTTGACAAAGGGGGTACTACACGAGAATAGGGAAAGCATGTTCCTTTCATTATTTCGTGCTGAACAACTGAATATTTATATGGAAAAATCTGGACCTCTACCTCCCATCACACACACAAATCAACTCCAGATGGATTACAGATATAAACATGGAAAGTAAACAATTAGGCTTTCCAAAGGAAAAGACCTTCCTGACTTTGGAAAGGAAAAAATGTCTTAAACATGAGAAACACTAAGATGCCATTAAGAGAATCAGAGGCAAACCTTAGCATGAGAGAGGTATTCATAGTGTAAAGCATTCATATTAAGGACATCAAAAGAACACCTTCAAGTAATTGAAAAGAGAAGCAATCAGGTCATTAAAAAATGGTAACAATAGAATAGACATTTCACAGAAGAGTATATCCAAATGGGCGATAAACATATGAAAAAAAGCTCAACTTCCCTAGTAACCAAGAAAATGTAAATTAAACCCACAACGAGATATCACACTATATACGCACCAGGATAGCTGATATTAAAAACAAAAAATATGCCAAGTATAGGCAAGGATGTTGAAAAACTGGAATTTATATATTGCTAGTGAGTGTGTACATTGGTAAAACCATTCTGGAAAATTGTTTGGCAGTATCTGCTAAAGTCCCTGCACAAGCACCCTGTGACTTACCAATTCCACTGCACATATGCCCACCCCAAGCCATGTGTTAGCATTCATAGGTGCAATATTTGAAATAATTTAAAATGGGAAATACCCAACCAGTGTGGTGCATTCATACAATAGAATACTATAAGCAAGGGCTAGTAGACTTTCCCTGTAAAGGGCCAGATGGTAAATATTTTAGATTTATAGGCCGTGCAGTCTCTGTTGCAACTGTTGAACTCTGTCCTCGTAGCTTGAAAGCAGCCATAGACAATATATAGGTGGCTGTGTTCCAATAACGCTTTATTTACAAAAATGGGCAGCTGGCCAGAGAATCATAGTTTACTGACTCCTGTTATGCATCAATGAATAAATAAAATTGTGACATATTTGTACAAAGTGATACTATACAGCAATGAGTATAAGTGGCCTACAACTACGTGTAGCAAAATGTGTGAACCCTACAAACTGTGGAATGAAAAAAAAAGCCACAGAAAAGAACACATATTATTTAATTCCATAATAATGGAAACATGGGTGAAACTAATTTAAAGTGTCAGAAGTCCGGAGGGTAGTTTTCCTTGGAGTGGGAAGTGGGGACTACATGAAAGCGTGAGGAAGTCTTTGTGTTCCTGGAATGATTTTTTTTCTTGATGTGAGTCCTGTTATACAGGTGCATTCAGTCTGCAAAACTTCAGCTAGCTGCATGATTATGGTATGTATACTTTTATGTACATATATTATATTCCAATTAAAAAATCTTTTATTGTACACTGTAGGGAATACATTTTTGAAAAAAGTTACTGGAGTTTGACTAAAGTTCATGCACAGAGCTCCAGATGGAAGCATTGGCTCCTAGAAAGTTCTATTCTCATGACAGAGTGGGTTGAGAAAGACTTTTTTTGGCAGATATGAGACACAATATAATCTAACCTACCCTTAAAATGCAGTGGCCTGCAAATATAATAAAATAACCAAGTGTGTTTTGATGTTCCATTCTTTTCTGAGACTACTCTTTAATTGTCATCTTGGGACAACTTTAGGCATGAGAACAAACCCATTTGAAAAAAACATCCTTTGGCCTAACAGTTTGCTTCATAGAATTCTAATAAGAAATGGGTCTTTTTCTGGCATTAGGTGAGTGATTCTGGCACAATTTGGGACCGTATGATTATAGGATGACATCATTTGAGGAGAAAATGGATCACACACACACAATGATAATAATAAAAATTTACCAGTAATAAAGTAAATGTACATTGATGTCTGTTTTTCAGAAATGTTTCTTTTATCGATGAATTCTTTAATCCCACTATCTGAGCTTCAATGCTGTATGTCTGGACTACTGCATTAATTTTTTTTCATACTGGTCTCTTCAGGGCTGCCTTTCTTCTCTCCTAAATCCAACAGCACAACATCGCCAAAATGAATCTCCCCAAAGAACAAATTTGGTAATGTCATTTCTCCGATCAAAAGCTGCCAGGTTTCCCCAAATGAAGGCTTAACATTAAATTGGCCTTCAATAGCCATTTATCTGTCCCCAACATAACTTGTTGGCCACCACTGACCACAACATATGTGACCTTTAACCAAGCCACTTTTTGCTACCTTTTGGCCTATTTATGAATCTGAAGGTAATAAGCTAATCGGTCCTGGCTGAACTCTTCCTCCCAGGGTCAGCTCTGATGCCACTTCCTCCGTGCAGCCCTGGTGCGTCATCCCAGGGGGAGTTTTATGTTCCATCCTTCCAGCTAGTGCTACACCAGCTTACCGTTTAGATATGTCTCAAATCTGCAATTAAATTGTTAGGCCTTTATTAACAATATCCAATTTATCTTTGCAACCTAACGCACAGCTTTATACATAGTAGATACTTAATAAATATTAACTTAATGGATGAAATTTAGCAAATTAAAGGAAATTCTATTACCTAAAGGAATTAACTTAAACGCCAGTATTAGAAGAGTATATCAGAGAATACTCAAACTAAATGATGCCATTACTAGTTACTGATAATTTCGTAGCGGAAGCCAAAGATCGCTACATGCTTTAAGTTTGCTCTGAGCGTGTTGCCATTAACATAGAAAATGTCTTTCAGTGCACTGTATTTCAGGTTTCTTTTAAATCAATATGCTTACATTTATTGATTTTGATGAGGTATCTATTTTAGAAATTTAAACAGATAATTTCAATGCATATTATGGTGTCAAAGATCACAGAAGAGTTGATTAACTCTGCCTGATAGAAAGAGAGGGACACTGAACAGAAGAGGTTATGAAACACTTCAACAGGAGAAGATACAGGTTAGGTATGGGGGGATGAAGAGAAGTTTGCCAAAGAAATCAAGCTTAGAAGTTTAGTCAAGCAGAGGGAAGAGAAAGGTGATGATTGGGAGAAAAAACATGTAAAATTCAAAAACTTCAACCTGTTCTCCCTGATCCAGCCTGTGCCTCTCTCTTCCTTTTGCTCTAGCAATATTGGTCGCTTGCAGTTCCTCACCCGAGAACACATTATTTATAACTTCTGTGCCTTGACCCATTCCTTTTCCTCTACCCTGAATGTCCACATACCTCTTGCAACTTCCTCACACCTTTCATTTGCCTAACACCTACTCATCTTAAAAACCCAAGTATTCCCTCTTCGAAAAGACTTCCCTGTACCCTGGAGTAGTGCTTTCATAAGTCTGGATAATTATACCTCTCATTATATTAAGGAAATTGTGTGCAATCTTCTCTTTGTTCTGTGTTCTTTCTTTTTTTAAAAGTTTCAAGACATTGTGGGGATATAAATATTTTTGTTACATGGATACTCTGTATAATGCTTAAGTCAGGACTTTTAGTGTACCCAGCGCCATAATAGTGTTCAATGTACCTGAAGGGTAAGTTTTTAACCCTCACCCTTCCTACCCTCCCCCCTTCTTGATTTCCGATGCCCTTTACATCTCTTTGTGCCCATGTGTGCCCATGGTTTAGCTCCCAATTATTAGAGAGAACATGTGGTTGTTTTTCCATTCCTGAGACACTTCACTTAGGATAATGGTCTTTAGTTCCATCCAAGTTGCTGTAAAAGACATTATTTCATTCCTTATAGCTGAGTATTACTTCATGGTGTGTGTATATATATATATATACACACACTCATAAATTGATGGGCACTTAGGTTGATTCCACATCTTTGTGATTGTGAATTGTGCTGTGATAAACATTCAAGTGCAGGTGTCTTTTTGATAAAATGACTTCTTTTCCTTTAGGTAGATATCCAGTAGTGGGGTTGTTGGGTCAAATTGGAAGTCTATATTTATTTCTTTGAGGAATCTCCATACTGTTTTCTATAGAGGTTATACTAATTTGCAGTCCCATCATTAGTTTATAAGCATTCCTTTCTCTCTGCATCTACATCAACATCTATGGTTTTCTTGACTTTTTAATAATGCCCATTCTGAAAGGGATAAAGTGATATCTTATTGTGGTTTTAAATTGCATTTCCTTGATGATTAGTGATGTTGAGCATTTTTTCATATATTCGGTGGCCATTTGTCTATCTTCTTTTGAAAAACTTCTGTTCATGTCTTTTGTCCCTTTTTTGTGGGATATTTCTTTTTTTCTTGCTGATTTGGTTGAGATCTTTGTAGATTCTAGATATTAGCCCTTTATTGGATGAATAGTTGGATGCATATTTTCTCCCACTCAGTAGGTTGTCTATTTACTCTGTTTATTATTTCCTTTGCTGTACAGAGGCTTTTTAAATTTAGTCAAGTTCCATTTATTTAATTTTCGTGTTGTTGTAAATGCCTTTGTGGTCTTAGTCATAAATTCTTTGCCTTGGCCAATGTCTGGAAGAGTTTTTCCTGTGTTTTCTTCTAGAATTTTTATGCTTTCATGCCTTACATTTCAGTCTTTTACCCACCTTACATTAATATTTGTATATGGTAAGAGATAGAGGTTCTGTTTCATTCTTTTGCATATGGCTATCCAGTTTTCCCAGCACCATTGATTGAATAGGACTTCCTTTCCCAGTGTATGTTCTTGTCTGCTATGTTGAAGACCAGTAGGTTGTAGGTTGATAGTTTTGTTTCTGGGTTCTCTATTCTGTTCCATTGGTCTATGTGTCTACTTTTATACCAGTACCATGCTGGTTTGGTTACTCTAGCCTTATAGTATAATGTGATGCCTCCAAATTTGTTCTTTTTGCTTAAGATTGCTTTGGCTATTTGGGCTCTTTTTTTGGTTCCAAATGAAGTGTTGAATTATTTTTTCTAGATCCATGAAATATGATGTTGGTATTTTGATGGGGATTAATATTGAATCTTTAAATCACTTTGGGTAGCATGGACATTTTAAAAATATTGATTCTACTGATTCACGAACACGATGTTTTTCCATTTGTTTAGACCTCAACAGCTTCTTTCCTCAGTGTTTTGTAATTATCCTTACAGAGATCTTTCACCTCCTTGGTTAAGTATAGGTATTTTATTTTCTTTTTAGCTATTGTGAATAGTATTGAGTTTTGATTTGACTTTCAGTTGACTGTTATTAGAATATAGAAATGTTACTGATTTGTGTACATTGATTTTGCAACCTGAGAATTTGCTGAATTTATTTATCAATTCTAGGAGTCTTGTAGTGGAGTCTTTAGAGTTTTCTAGATATCAGATCACATCATCAGTGAACAGGGATAATTTGACCTCCTCTTTCCTGATTTGAATACTCTTTATTTCTTATTCTTGCCTGACTGGTCTGGCTAGGATTTCCAGTACTACACTGAATATAGGTGGGGACAGTGGGTATCCTTGCCTTGTTCCAGATCTTAGGGGGAATGCCTTCAACTTTTCCCCATTCAATATGGTGTTGGCTGTGGGTTTGTCATATGTGGCTTTTATTATTTTAAGGTATGTTCCTTCTATGCCGAGTTTGTTGAGGGTTTTTATCATGAAGTGGTGCTGGATTTTATTGAATGCTTTTACTTAATCTATTGAGACAATTATATGGTCTTTGTTTTTACTTCTGTTTATGTGATGAGTTACATTTATTAATTTGTGTATGTTAAACCGTCCTTCCATCCCAGGGATAAAACCCACTTGATCATGGTGAATTATCTTTTTGATGTGCTGTTGAATTGAGTTTGCTAGTATTTCATTGAAGATTTTTGCCTGTATGTTTACGAGGGATATCGGTCTGTAGTTTTCTTTTTTTGTTGGGTCCTTTCCTGGCTTTGATATCAAGGTGATACTGGCTTGATAGAATGAGTTAGGGAGAATTCCCTCCTTGA
>NW_012154173.1:13488514-13490538 GCF_000956105.1 Propithecus coquereli
TGTTAAATTCAAAGAGACACACCCCAAGATACATTATCATCAAGCTGTTGAAAGTAAAAAACAAAGAGAATCTTGAAAACAACAACAAAATGTGACTCATCACATACAAAGGAACCTCTATAAAATTATCAGTGGATTTCTTAGCAGAAATCTGGCAGGCCAGAAGGCAGTGGGATGATATATTTGAAGTGATGGGGGAAAAAAACTGTCAAACAAGAATACTATACACAACAAAACTTCCCTTTAAAAATGAAGGCGATATTAAGACTTTCCCAGGTAAACATAAACTGAGGGAGTTCATTACCACTAGACCTGCCTTACAAGACATGCTAATGGAAGTCCACCACTGAAAAAAAGGGAGTCTAGATAGTATCAGGAAGCTATTATGAAAATAAAAAGTTTTCTGGTAAAGGTAAATACAAGGACAGATACAATAACCTGTATTGTTGCAATTTTAGTGCATAAATCCACTTTTAATTCTTGCATAGAATTTAAAAGACAAAAGCATAAAAAACTAAAAGTCTATGTTAAGGCACATACAGTGTATAAAGATATAATTTGTAACATGAATAACATAAAATGGAAGGGTAGAGCTATAAAGAAATAGTTTTATATATCACAATTGAAAATAAATTGTTATCAGTTTAAAAGAGATTATTTTGACATTAAGATGTTTTATGTTATTCGAATGGTAACCACAAAAAATTTATGGAATACACAGAAAAGGAAATGGAAAAGAAATAAAAGCATTTCACTACAAGAAATGAACAAAACAAAAATGAAGGCAGTAAGAGAAAAAAGGGACAAAAAGCCGTAAGACATAAAGAAAACAATTAACAGAATTAACAGGCAATGGTAAGCCCATCCTTGTCAGCAATTATTTTAAATATAAGCTGCTTAACTCCCCAATAGAAAGACATAATTAGCTAAATGAATTTGAAAAAAATAAGAATTCGACTATGTGCCTTGTACAAGAGACTTACTTTAGATCTAAGGACATACAAGCTGAAAGTTAAGGGATGTCAAAAGATATTTTGTTCCCATGCAAATAGTAATCAAGAGAGCAGTTGTGGCTATAGACTTTAAGTCAAAAACTGTCACAAGAGAAAAAGAAGGACATTATATAATGATTAGAGGGTCAAGTCATCAAGGATATGTAGTCATTCCAAATATACGTACACCAAAGTTCAGAGCTCTCAAATATATGGAGCAAGCATCGACAGAATTTAAGGGAGAAATAAACAGTGACACAATAACAGCAGGAAACTTCAATGTCTAACTTTCAACAATGTATAGAACAATCGAGCAGAAGACCAATAAGGAAGTAAACAACTTAAATAACATGATAGACCATTTGGAGTTACCATAAACATACAGAATCCTCCTCCCAATAATAGCAGAATATACATTCTTCTCAAGTGCACATGGAACATTCTCCAGGATAGATCACATGTTAGGCCACAAAGACATCTTAGCAAATTTAAAAGTATTGAAATTATACAAAGTATCTTTTCTGATGACAATTGAATGAAACTAGAAAATAATAGCAGAAGAAAAACTGTAAAATCTACAAATACGTGAAAATTAAACAACACAATCTTAAACTAATGGGTGAAAGAAGAAATTAAACAAGAATTAGAAAATGCCTTGAGACAAAGGAAAATGAAAACACAAAATAACAAAACTTAGGGGGATGCAGTGAAAGCACTGTGATGATGAAAATTTATAGCTGCAAATGCTTATACTAAAAAAGAGAAAAATATCTCAAATCAAAAACCCAACTTTACACTTTAAGGAACTAGAAAAAGAACACACTAAACTCAAAGCCGAAGAATGGAAATAATGAAGATTAGAACAGAGATAAACAAAATAAAGAATAGAAAAATGATAGAAAGAATCAATAAAACTATAAGTTAATTCTTAAAATGATCAATATAATTGATAAATCCTTAGCTAGATTAACTGTGAAAAAAAAATAGAGACGCCTCAAATATGTAAAACCAGGAATGAAAGAGTGTATCACA
>NW_012154173.1:13490588-13492753 GCF_000956105.1 Propithecus coquereli
AAAAAAGGCTTGAAAATGAATTCTGATGGCAAATATACCTGTGAACTGAAGCAAATCATGGTCACAGAAAAGTGTTAAGACCCTTCCTTATTGGGGCCCTGTGGGACCATAGGATTCTTTCAGGACAAGGTCTTATTGTGGGTGTGAAGATTCAAGAAGGGTCTATGCTTTCAAATTGTTTTACATGATTGTGCTGTGATATCTACAATGAATTCCATTCACCTGGGTTGTGAATGGAGAATTGAAGCATTGCTGCTCAGCTTTGGGCAACTTAAAGTACAGGATCATCTGACATGATAACGTTACTTCTTTCTGAGTATTTGATCCCAGGCAAAAGTTCATTACTTTGTTGAAATAAAAGTCTTCTTCTTTTAGTAAATAGTCCAGACTTTTTGTGTTTCTTTGGCTACCCTCTAGGTTATATAATGGACACATTTCTATGTGAATCAGACTTTGAGATATTTAACTGAGTTGCTAGAGCCTTCCCAGAGGTGTTTGATGCTAAATTCCAAGACTGGCACTACTGCTAGACTTGGTTATTTATATAAATATGGGTCATAGCTATTAAAAACAATAGATCATATGCTGTAGAATACTTTTATTTGTTGGTTGCTAATTTTGCTTAATAAACCATAGAATTATGGGAAAATATTTCTGAAAATTATTGTTATGAAGATGAGTTTTTCTGCTTTTTAAAGAATGGATTGGAGGAAGCTAAAGAAGAAGTGGTTTAGGAGTTCATTGTAATAGCCTAGATGAGAAGTGATGGTTCCGGAACTCAGGTGGTTGCAGTAGAGATTGAAAGAAGGTATGTTTTGTTGATAGCGTTGACATGGTTTGCTGAAAAATAAGATGTGATAATGACTACAGAAGTATCAATGATAACTTTCAGATTTTAAGTTTGAAAAATTGAGTAGGTGATGATTCCATTTTCTGTTATGGGAAAGACTAAGGAAAAAATTATAAACTACATTTGGACATGTTATTTTTAAAATTTCTGTGAGAGACCTAAGTACATGTGTAAACCAGGTGGCTGGACATGCCTGTTCATAGCTCAGATAATAGATATAAATGCTGGAGACATAAATTTGGGAATCATGAGCATTACCACGACATCCAAATCCATGGTTACTGATACCTGAGAGATGAGTAGAAAAGGGCCTGAGACTGGTCCTTGAGTCTCTGCAGTACTTAGAGTTTTGGAAGAAAAGAAGCAAGCATCAAAACCTATTCAGAGGTCAAGAACATGGCTGATTTAGGAAGCTCCAGGCCCTTGTTCCTCCACAGAGACACTCACTGAGTTAGCAAGATATATGGACCAGAATACCTTTGGGCAAACTCTAAAGACAATTTGAGAAGCTGAACCACCCAGAACAACTTATAACCAAGAAGAGACTTGATTGAAAGAAGTAGGAAAGTTTACAGTAAAAGGTGTACCAAAAGTTTGGTACACCTGTGATACTACCCACCCAACATATTAATAGTATGGTGCAACCAGGAAGAAACTTTCCATACTCTGACTCCTCCTTCATGGTGTTAACAAAACAGTGGGCTGGGAATCCAATGATCTGGCTTGTCTGGGTGCTGCCTGAGGGATTGGTTTCTGTCTCACCTGACTTGGAGCACTGACAGGAATGGTGGCATAGTTTGGACACCACTGGAAATGGAGGTGGGCATCAGCCTTTTAGAGCTGCAGGGAGTCTGCAATTCTAAACTGAGCAGAAGATTATGGCTTCCTGAGAAGAAACAGGGCAAGCTGCTTGGGAAATTAGGACAGTTCAAAAGCACATGAATAAACCTAAAAAAGAAACATCCCAGAAAATGTTTGAAAGGTTCCAAAACTCTAGCTGGGAAGACTGGTGGTTTTCTCATGCATAAAGCCAGTCTACAAAAACCAGGGGAGGGGCATGTTTTATTAAAAGCCCAAATCTCAACCAAAAAAAAAAAAAAAATACACAGCATTACGAAGAAACAAGAAAACATTGTACAATTAATGAAAGAAAATAAAGCTCCAGAAACTAATCTCAAACAAACAAAAATATTTGAAATACCTGACAAAGAACTTGAAATAACTATTTTTAAGATACTCAATGAACTAAAATAGAACACAGATAGACAGATAAACAAAATCAGGAAAATAATGTATGAACAAAATGAGAATATTA
>NW_012154173.1:13492803-13494595 GCF_000956105.1 Propithecus coquereli
TTTCCATGTCATTTAGTTATGCTCTGAGCTTTGTTATTTCTTTTCTTCTGCTAACTTTGGGTTTCATTTGTTCTTTTCTTAATTCCTTGTGGTATGACATTAGGTTGTTAATTTGTGGTCTTTCTCTCTTTTTGATATAAGCATATAAGCCTATAGATTTCCCTCTTAACACTGCTTTTGGTGTACTCCATAGATTTTCGATGCTTGTGTCATTATTGTCATTCAGTTCAAAAAATCTTTTGATTTCCACTTTAATTTCATTATGGACCCAAGGATTGTTCAGCAGCAAGTTGTTTAATTGCCATGACTTTTTGTAGATTTGAGGGTTCCTCTTGGAATTAATTTCCATTTTCATTCCACTTTGATCTGAGAATATACATGGAATGATTTTGATTTTTCTGAATTTGTTGAGACTTATTTTGTGGGTTAACATATGATCTATGTTGTACAGTGTCCCCTGTGCTGATGAGAAGAATGTATATTCTTCAGTTTTTGGGTAGAACATTCTGTATATGTCTGTTAGGTACACTTGTTCTAGAGGCCTGTTTAAGTCCAGTGTTTCTTTGTTGACTTCTGCCTTAATGATCTGTTCAGTTATGTCAGTGGAGTGTCGAAGTCCTTAGAAATTATAGCATTGCTGTTTATTTCTTTGCTTAGATCTAGTAGTATTGTATTTATAAATCAGGGAGCTTCTGTGTTAGGTGGATATATATTTAGGGCTGTTACATCTTCTTGCTGAATTGCTGCCTTTGTTGTTATATAATGATCATCTTTGTCTTTTTTTTTTTTAACCATTGTTGATTTAAACTCTCTTTTATCTGATATGAACATAGCTATTCCTGCTCGCTTTTGGTTTCCATTCACATGTAATATTTTTTCCAACCCTTTATTTTGAGTCTATGAGTATCTTTGCAAGTTAGATGAGTTTCTTGGAGACAGCAGATACTTGGGGTGTGTTTTTTCATCCATTCAGCCAGTCTGTATCTTTTAAAAGGGGCATTAAGACTCTGAGAGAAAAATGCTAATATTATACTGAATAAATAAAAACAGATAATAAATATGTAAATATAGATATTTTCATTGTCCTCTCATCCTACACTCCTCCCAACTCCATTTTAGATGCATAAGTATCTGCTGTTCCATCCCAGAGAAAGGAGCTAAAACCTCAGTTTTCAGCTCTCTAATTGATTTAAGGAATTGATGTGAGGTCCCTTGAGTCTATCCAGAGTAGAATAAAGGTAGAGCTTACACAGTGTTGTGGAGGAAGGGTAAGGCAATAGGAAAGGGTGTCTCCAAGAAGTGAACGTCCAAAACAAGGTGAAAGTCTCCCTAGGTAACACATGCACAGCTTACTACTGTAGCTGCTGGTCTGATTCCCATCCAGAGCTATCCCGTCTTCTGTTAGCAGAGGTACAGGTCCTCAGCTTCTCTACTACTATACACACTAGCTTGATGACTATTCAGAAGTAGGATCAGAAATGTCTCATAAAATAGAGTTTATTTAACACTAACTTTGCAGTGTGAAAGTTGCAATGTAAATAAACATGTTGGTGTCACTTTTAAGCCTGCTTTTAGAAGCCAGTAAAAAATTATTTTTATGTACAGGTTGAGTGTCCCTAATCTGAAAATCCAAAATCTGAAATGGTCAAAAATCTTAAATATTTTGAGTGCTAACATGATGCTACAAGTGGAAAATTCTACACGTGATCTCATGTGATGGGTTGCAATCAAAATGCAGGTGTACAACACACAGTTTATTCAGTGTTCCCAAGGGATAAAAGACACCCCCCCC
>NW_012154173.1:13503485-13506364 GCF_000956105.1 Propithecus coquereli
ATGTGGAATCAAGAAAAGGAGCTTGCTTTGCTTCTTTTCTCTTTCTTTCTCTTTCCATTCTTCCTCTCTTGTTTCTTTCTCTTTCTTTCTTTCTGTCCTCCTCTGTCCCTTCTCTCTTTCTTTCTCATTTTGACACTTGGGAAATTTTTTCTATTTGCTAGTAGAACGATGCAGTTGGGAGGAACATTTTGATGATGTAGGAGCCAATGGATATAGTTGCCAGAGCAAATCCTTGAGTAGGTGAGAGCGTGGGGCCAGTACTCAGGTTGGGAGAGGGGGTTGGCCTTAGACTAGAGCAGGGACAGTGCATTCCTCAGAACAGGAGGAAGGTACCAATTCAGCTGGGACAGGTCATATGACTATTCTTTTACGATTACTTTTATTTTCTTGCTGAAACCCATGAACAATAGAAACTTACTATCTACTGTTCTGGAGGCTACAAATAGGAAATCAAGATGTCACAGGACCACCCTCCCTCTGAAACCTGTAGGGGAATCCTTCCTTGCCAAAGAAACTGTTTATTTTAAATGTTCATATTCTTATGATCATGAAGATAAATTTTTGTTGTGTAATGCAAATATATAGTTGCAGTGTAAATCACTTTCAAACCAGATAGGTGGTCTCTTTTTCAGAACTATTCTGGCTTAAAAGCAAAGAAATCACTCTGGAAACCTCACTAAGATATAATTCCTGTATGGTGAGATATTTAAAGACAATTCCTATAAAAACATCCATTTCTGAGATGTTTTTGAGGGCATAGGGAGGGAATAGTTCTGTGCTTTATCCTTGAGAACCAGTCTGCTCATGCTTGACTCAGGAGAGCTAAGAATGACCAGAGTTGGGAAAGAGAAGGAAACTAATCCCAACAGCAAATTTTATCTTTACAGATGAAGAGAGGTATAGAATAACTTGCCCTTGGTTACTGAGTTACCAAGTCATGGATGTAGGGCTTGAATCCATGTCTACATAATCCTAACCTCTGTGACCTTCCTGTTTCACCATACGACCCATGAATGTGCTTTCCTGAGCCATGTGGTTTTCTCTCTCTGGGACTTTGTGCATTACGGTAATCTACCTATGTCTGTCACCTCTACCTACCAGAATCTAATGGGATGCAATGCTTTATAGTGCTTATTTTGCAATGCTCCTGAAATGGCATGCATCAGGGTAAGACTGAGTTTAAGAGGTGACAGACATTGACACTCCCCTTCTCTCATCCAGTTGATTTACAAAGGGCCTAAAGAACATCATTTATTCATCCATTCCTCAATCCACAAATATTTATTGGGTGCCCACCATGCATCAGGCAGTGTGCTGAATTCTTCACGATGATGAATATACAGGCAATAACCTCTGAATCTTGCCACAATGGCCAAGACCCCAAGACCCCATGCCGAGAGAGAGACTATGGCCTGGTGAGTTGTCTTGGCCAAGGCTGTGAGCAGTAGCTGGGAGAAATGACTCCAGGTACAGTCTGTGGCTGTCCTATAAACCTGTGTTGGCCCAGCTGCTCTGTTGGCATATACACACATGTGCGTGTATGAATCTTAAAGAACAGCTTGGAACAAGCAATAATGTGGTAGGGGCCTCCAAAACAGTCTCACACAGAGGGGAGGGAGCTCTTATTTTGCTTTCCATTTTGCAATGGAGGATGGGTGGTCACAGGGACCAGGATCACAAGTGGGCATCATGTCTGGGCAACAGCCCAGGTGAGTGACGGGGCATGGCATCGAGCACCACCATGGACAGCAGGGGAGAATGATGAGGGCAGCTGGGCTCGAGCGCTTAGGACTGCAGGAAAAATGAGGAGAGCCTAAAGATGATACATTGGACTTCCAAGGCCAGGCCCTGTGCTAAACACTTTAGAAATGTCAACCCATTTAAACCTTATACCACCATGAACTAGGTGCTGTTATTCCCTTCATCAACAGACAAGGAGACCGAGGCACCTCTCCAGGCTAAGTAAATTGAACAAGGTCCCACAGCTAGTAGGTAGCAAGGCTGGATTCAAAGCTAGGCAGTTTGGGTCTGAAGTCTGTGCTTTTAGCCACAGCATTCAGCTGTCTGAGAAGCAGGAATCTCTGGCCTGCAGGTTCATGTGGTCACGTGATAAAGATTTCTTAAATGCTGTGCTAAACACTATTCTTAGTGCTGGAAATAGAATAGTGAACAGACAGATGAGATCTCTGCTTAAATGAAGGCGAGGACACAAACTAGTAGAACAATAACAAAAGAACCATAAAACGTTATAGCTGTGCTGTCCAATATGATGGCCTGTGTGACCGGGGAACTGATTTTTAAATTATATTTATTTTAATTTAAATTAATTTATATTTAAATTTAAAAACTGATACTCAATTTGATGATTGGGACAATTTTAAATGTGTCTTCCAGAGCTGACTGCAGAGGATGTGGAGACTGCAGAGGATGTGGGTGCAGCCTGGTTCTCCTGGTGATGCCCTTGCAGAGCAAAGGGCTGGAGAAGCAGGCACTGGGGCCGGTGTCTTGACGTCGTTCTGGTGGGCACCGTGTAGGCTCCTCTGCTGAGGCCCTACGATATTTGGGTTTTACTAGAATACGATCTGACATATATTAGATATTAAAAGTATTGACGGCAACACTTTTTTCCAAGAACAGAAGGCAAATTCTCACGTCAAAGTTCTCCCACTTCCGAGTCATCCATTTTGGGAACGTTTTAGCAGTGACTTCCTGAACATAATCAACATTAGCCCTTGGTGTGGGCAACCTGCTAATGGCCACGCTGCACTGAGAGGCTGGGCTTGCAGTGGACTTTGTGAGAACATACCTGGTTAAACAGCAGGGAGCAAGAGCAAATCACATGTTATTGATCGGGGTGGAGGTGATGACGGGGCTGAGTG
>NW_012154173.1:13506414-13508450 GCF_000956105.1 Propithecus coquereli
GAGAGTTTTATTTAATCCAGATTTCCAAAAGCAAATGTGATTTAACTATTTTATGAAAATGATGGTACAATTACCAGTCATGACGATGTCTAATACTTCTCATGTATTGATAATGAATATCATTTAAAAAGCCTTTCCTTTTCAGAAAAGAAGCTTTCATAAATGAACACTTAGGGCTATATTCTTCCCTAACGTGCACTCTGAAGTACCATTAGCATAATGGGAATTTTGCACAAGCAGTAAGGAAAACATATCGTATTTGAGAGTCTGATTTCCAGTTTGGATCCATAGTAATATTGCACCTGGTGTCTTTAAATAAAATAGGGAGTTTATGCATGCAGAGGGTGGTGATAAATGATATGGTAAACAGTCATTCTTATGAGAGAAGAACTGATCCCGTAGGGTTCTGACTAGGTTAAAATCGAAAGCAAGCAAAGATACATACCAACAAACAGAAAGCTTAAGGCTGGGATCGTAATGTAGTCAAATCTCCGATTTTCAGTTTTACATGATAATTTAATGTAGAAAATGACGACAGAGACAAGAAAATTGTTTTAAATTCTTATCTTTCTCTAACAACAAAGTGTACATCTTTGATAATCACATGAATACTATTAATTTTCTCTCTTTTGCATAATGAAGGTGCAAATCATTTCTTGCACTGCTCCAGTCAGCAGATGAACTGTATAGTGTCTGAAGGAAATGGGGAAAAATAGCCCAGTCCAGTTATCTGAGTCCAGCAACTTCTGAACATTATGTGCAAGTGTAGGGGTGTGTGTGTGTGGGGGGGAGGGTGCACGCACACGTGTGTGTGACAATTATGGCTGTTTAGCAGGATGACAGCTGTGATGAATTTAAGAGTAAATGATGATTTTTTTTTCCTTTGGCATAGATTATTTTATTTGGATTGCCAGGTCATGGGGCCATTAATTTGCATTAGGAAACGTATCTTCATATAATCCCCAAACGTTGAGGCCTTAACATTTTAGTCTGTCTCTTTCATCTTGATATATTTCACACATTATTGTCCATTCTTTCACGTCCAAGGTTACAGTTCTTGTACTAGTAGGTTCTCGGGTGGTCTATAGCAGCAGTTCTCTGTGGGAATGAGGCCACAGTCTAATGTGTCATGATCAGTAGTGATATGACAAAGGTGATTTATTTTGAATAATGTGGTATTAAGGTTCATGGAGGGTGTAGATTTTTAAAAAATACCACCCACTGTCCCAATGTCAGAATTATGTTAGCTATTCTTGTGGAATTAAGCATCATCTGGGTATATCCGTGAGGGTGCGGTAGACATCTTCCCTCCTCAGTGCCCTTATGGAAAAATGTAACTGAGAAATTTGATTTAGAAAACGCCAAAGTGGGTAGATGTTGATCAAAAGTTACAAACTTCTCATTGTAAGTTCTGGAGATCTAATGTGCACCATGGTGACTATAGTTATTAATAATGTACAGTAGAAATTTGCTGAGACAGTAGATCTTAAGTAGCTTGATTGTGGTAATTATTTCACACAATGTGTAAATACAACAAGATATTATGTTTCATACCTTAAATATATACAATTTTTAATTTGTCAATTATCCTGCAATGAAGAAGAAAAAAGAAAAGAAAATGACAAAGTAATCATATGAAGTGGTTTGAGTTTTAGCCAGCAATCTATTACATTTTGTATCATTATCATCAATAAAATGGTGATGGATTCTTTGAAATGATAGTTCAAGTTCTCCATGAATATATCCGTAGGTTTCTCATTTGCTCCAATTGCCCAAGTAATAAACTCAGAACCGTTACAAATAGAACAACAATGCGCTTGTCTCCACTTGCGAAATTGAAAAATAATGTAAAAAAATAAGTAACAAGTTTCCTTTATTGAATATGTTTCATACTGGAGACTTTATATATGGGCTCTCAAATACGTTCAATATATCTTCAAGTTAGGATTATTATCTCTGTTTTCCAAATGAAATAACTGAGTTTTAGCTGTGACTGAGCAGAGAATTCAGTCTGGCTCTAAAGTCAAAGGTCTCTC
>NW_012154173.1:13509645-13511513 GCF_000956105.1 Propithecus coquereli
GTTATTAGGGATGAGTCAGCGTCAAGTCAAAGTCCCTGTTCTCATGGAGCTTTTGGTCTAGGGAACAGGCCGATGACAGGCAAATGAGTCAGCAAGTATATAATGCCAGTTGGCGACAAGTTTCAGCAAGAGAAATAAGGCAGCGTTAGGCATAGAGCGGGACAAGGTAGTGGAATGAAGTTTTCAGACCAGGTGACCAGGGAAGGTATTTTTGCAAAAGTGCCTTGAGACAAGAGACCTGAATTAAGTGAGATAACAATATAGGGGAATACCTAAATGCAGAACTTTCCAGGCTCAGGGATTGGCACATTCAAAATTCTTAAGGCAAGAATGAATTTGGTATTTTTAAATATTGCTGAGATTGAGTAAGTAAAGAGGAAAATGGTAGGTGACTTCATCAGACAGGTGAGCAGTGGTTAATCATTTTGGGCCTTGTAGGCCATGGAAAGGAATTAGGATGCGTTAGGAAGCCACTGAGAAGCAACAGAGAGATGTGATGTATGTTCTAAAAAGAGTACTTCCTCACAGAAAAGACACTGCAAAAGAAGTGGGGAAGCCGTCGAGCTATTGCAACAATCCAGGCAGAAGATGATGGTGGTTTGGTTTACGGTGTTAGCAGGGGAGGGGATGGGAAGTGGTCGACTAAATTTACATTTTGGTGGTAGTGCCAATAGGACTTTTCTTGTCAGATTAGATATGAGATGTGAGAGAAAGGAAGGAATCAAGGACAACTGCAGGGTTTTAGCCTGTGCAACTGGGTTGATAGGATGCCATTTCCAAGCTGGGAAATGCTGGGGGAGGAAGAGATTGGGGGTTACTAGAGTTCAGAGTTGGATGTGCAATATTTGAGATGCCTATTAGTTAACCAAGTGGAAATGTCAATCAGGCAGCTGAAAAGACAAATCTGTAGTTAAGGGGAGAGGTTTGGCTGGAGGTACAAATTTTAGAGGTATTAGCTTGTAGATGACATATATTTAAAGCTATGGGATTGTACGAAATCACATAAGGTACGAGGCCTGACGACACAAAAATTTTGAGATTTGGAGAAGGAGGAGCCAACAATGGGCACTGGGAAAGAATGATCCACGATGGGGAGACATACCAAGAGAGTGTGGTGTCCCCAAAAACCAAGTGACGAGAAAGTCTAAAGAGAATGATCAACTATGGCAAATGCAGCTGAAAGATCAAGTAGGATAAAGACTGAAAACCCAAGGTAGAAGTCTTTTCTAAACTTGCAAAGAATTATTTTAGTGGATAACGGCTGTTGAAGTAGAGTCTGTGAGGATGTGCAACAATTCTCAAGGGTATTTCTAGAAAACAGAGCAAGAAATGGGGTGATGGTTGGAGGAGGATGTGGAATCAAGAAAAGGAGCTTGCTTTGCTTCTTTTCTCTTTCTTTCTCTTTCCATTCTTCCTCTCTTGTTTCTTTCTCTTTCTTTCTTTCTGCCCTCCTCTCTCCCTTCTCTCTTTCTCGTTTTGACACTTGGGAAATTTTTTCTATTTGCTAGCAGAATGATGCAGTTGGGAGGAACATTTTGACGATATAGGAGCCAATGGATATAGTTGCCAGAGCAAATCCTTGAGTAGGTGAGAGCGTGGGGCCAGTACTCGGGTTGGGAGAGGGGGTTGGCCTTAGACTAGAGCAGGGACAGTGCATTCCTCAGAACAGGAGGAAGGCACCAACTCAGCTGGGACAGGTCATATGACTATTCTTTTATGATTACTTTTATTTTCTTGCTGAAGCCCATGAACAATAGAAACTTACTATCTACTATTCTGGAGGCTACAAATAGGAAATCAAGATGTCACAGGACCACCCTCCCTCTGAAACCTGCAGGGGAATCCTTCCTTGCCAAAGAAACTGTTTA
>NW_012154173.1:13511563-13513587 GCF_000956105.1 Propithecus coquereli
TTAGCTAGATTAACTGTGAAAAAAAAATAGAGACGCCTCAAATATGTAAAACCAGGAATGAAAGAGTGTATCACAACTGATGCCACAGAAATAAAACCTCCTAACAAAGAAAAGCCCAGAACCAGATGTCTTTATTGGAGAATTCCAATGAAGCATTTACAGAAGAATCAGTACCAATCCTCCTAAAGACTTCCAAAAATTTAAGAGGAGTGAACACTTACAAACTCATTCTATGAGACCATCATTACCTTGACACCAAGACCAGACAAAGACATTATAAGAATAAAATTACAGAACAATCTCTTATCCTGTCACATCTACAGTATGCATATACTTTGAGAACATTACATTCAGTGAATTAAGCTAGTCATAAAAAGACAAATACTGTATGATTCCACATATATGAGGTACCTCAAATTCATAGAAACAGGAAGTAGAACAGTAGTTACCAGGGGCTGGGGGGAGATGTGAAATACATGATTATTTAATGGGTAGAGAGTTTCAGTTTGCAAAATGAAAAATTTCTGGAGATCTATTGCACAACAATGGGAATATAGTTAACATTACCAAACTGTACATTTAAAAATGGCCACGGTGGCAAATTTTATGTTATGTGTTTTCTACTGCAATTTAAAAAAACTCACAATCCACCAAAATCAAACAAACAAAAAAAAGAAACAAACCTGATTGAGAAATAGGTGCAGGGAGATCAGAGCACAAGTGGCAGCATATTGCTAAATTGTGCCTCTTCCATTCTTACTTTTGGTCTCCGTGGGCCATGCTCTTCCCATCTCCTATTCGGGAGAGTATAATTTTTCCTGGGCCCCTGTGCTTATATCTGTTAAAGACCTTATGGAGAATAGGTGCTTTCCAGAAAGGCAAGTAGTTCAGCTTTAGAGTGGCATCCACTCTTTCCCAGGGTTTATATCTTGGTAAGATGAATTATGCCTTGAATACATTACCCCCCAAAGGACCTCTGACCATAATAACCATAATAACTGCTATCACTTATTCAGTGCTTAGTGTGTGCATGTATTGGTCCAAGTGCTTTAAATGTAGTGACTTACTTAATGCCTACAACAACTTATGAGGCTGATACTGTTAATATCTGCATTTTACAGATAGGGAAACTGAGCCAGTTTCACAATATCAGAGGAGACCCTAGAAAAGACCTTTGACAAGTGTTAATAAATTGTGTGTGTTGATGTCCCATTAGTCTACTGCATTATTCATTTTCATTAAAAAGGAAAACCTTCACAGGGTGTTTGTACATCAACAAATATTTGTCTATCACATTTTCTATGGGGGAGGGAGGAGAAGAGGGGGAGTTGGTGAAAGGGAGGGAAACCTTGTGCTCAGATTTACATAAATTGGTTTAATGGATGGTTCCCCTTTCCATCTGAATGAGAGCAACCAAACTGAAGTGGAAAAAGGCCCCCTGAGTAGGAGGGCAGAGAATAATGACAGGGAGCAGGTGTGGGCAGAGTCATGATAGGGGGTTCACGTTCTTAGTGGAGTCAGTAATTGGAGGAGGAATTCAGTAGTTTCAGTCAGAAATATTTGAGTCCGATTTTTGACTATTGTGCTTACTGAAAAGATACAAATATACCAATTTCCTATCTGGTTTTAATTAGTATACCTGCACAAGGGAGTGTCCATAATAGATCTTCACACAAACAGTAAAAGGAAAGTGGATAAAGAAGAACATTGATCCAAGTAACTTTAACCACTTATTACACTGCTTTTCCCAGGGGGGTAAAACACTCCCAGAAAAAAGGTAGTTATGTTTAGAAAATAAAGGAATTGTTTTCGACCACTAAACAATCATTTAGTACTGTTTCAGTGTGCTAAATACTTACTTCACCCCCGGAGAATAGTTTGGGTCATGAGGCAACTCCATTCAGCACAAAAGTATAGTCATTAGTATAAGATGGAATTCCACAGAACTGCAATGCAAAGTGTTAACTAATTTGGAAAACTATATTGTGGTATCAAGCAATAGGAATTTACTTATTCATAGTTAG
>NW_012154173.1:13522551-13523988 GCF_000956105.1 Propithecus coquereli
ACTGAGAGGCTGGGCTTGCAGTGGACTTTGTGAGAACATACCTGGTTAAACAGCAGGGAGCAAGAGCAAATCACATGTTATTGATCGGGGTGGAGGTGATGACGGGGCTGAGTGCTGATTGGAATCACGAGATTTCAGCAGCATGGAAATGAGCACATTTTCTTTTCCTCAGTAGGAGTCAGCATGGTGTGGAGGCGAAAGAATGCTGCCACAGAGCTGAGAAGTGTGGTCTTCACCGGCTCGGCCAATCTATTGTGTGACCTTGGGCAAACCACTTGTGTTTTGGGGCCTCCGGTGCCGTTGGGATGTACCATTTTTCTATCTCCATAAAATCATCAGTTGCATTCTGCCTGCACTGGCTGGATGTGTGAATCAAGGGCTTAGTGAATGCTACAATGTCTACTATATTTCATCACTTTCCTCTTTGGACTATTAGATTACCACATAAACCATGCTGTCTGAAGTCTATTAGTTCTGGACAATTTACATTTTATTTGAACAAATCTTTCCAATCCGACAGCAGAAATTAATCAATAAAATTTCATAATTGCTGCAAAGTGCGTTTATGTCCTCACAATAGGCACCAGGCTAAACACCCTGTAAACAGTCTCTGGTATGCAACCAAAATATTTACTTAAGATCCCAAGAGGTAAGCGGATATCCCAGAGTCTAATTACCAGCAAGACGCAAAGGAGTAACCCCATCAAACCACAACTTTATAAATTATACGGGACACTTAAATGTTACAATAAAAGGTAAAGGTCAATGATCTTATGAGTGTTTTTAGTATGAATTTATTTCTCCTCATTGATAATGTCTTCATGTCAAAGGAAAGTTTGAGAAATCATATATTTCCTAAGCTATTTAAAACTTTAGAATCTAGCGTAGGGAAACTATTCTAAGGCTGCGTTAACTCTCTGATTTGGTAATGTACCTTTTCTAGGCTTTCGTGAGGAGTTCTGAAAACTTTTATGCATAAAGATGAAATGCTCTGTGTATCATAGTACAGGCTTGGGACCTGCATGCTACAAAGTGGTTTTAGAGACTTTCCATAGAAAAAAGGAATATATAAAGAACATAAAGAATATATAAAGTAAAACCATACCTATTATCCTATGTGCTTTAGTCCAGAGTGCTAAAGTACTTAGGACAAGAGCCACAAGAATCATGTCCAAACCCTACCACAAAATTAAATCTGAATTAAAAGTTGGGAACAACAACAACCACAAAAACTGGCTCTGAGAGGTAAAATGTAGAATGTAGTTTTTTTTAGAAAGATCCTTATAATCTGTCTGGAAGGGTAAGGTGACCAGGCAAAGGGAAAGCAGAAGATTCTCCATGTTAAAAATGTATTCTTCTTAAAATAATAAAAATATTTGAAAACTGACATTATTTATTCTTTCAACAAATATGCGTTGAGCACATGATAAGTGCCAG
>NW_012154173.1:13526366-13586748 GCF_000956105.1 Propithecus coquereli
AGATTCTCCATGTTAAAAATGTATTCTTCTTAAAATAATAAAAATATTTGAAAACTGACATTATTTATTCTTTCAACAAATATGCGTTGAGCACACGATAAGTGCCAGAAACTGTTCTAGTTGTTGGGCCCAGCCGTAGGTGTTGGATATGTTGAAAGACACATAGTAGACGATATGGGTGGACCACATAAATCTATGAGAGCGTGTTAATTTATTTATCATTATCTACAAGAGTGGTTATGAAATGCCCAGCATTTTTTCTAACAGTGGTAGCTCAAGAATACATAAAATGTAGTGTGCTTCCATTCCATTCAAGAGACTTACTCTCTAGCTGGGGAAGTAGGATGCAGTTATATGAAAAATGATAGACTAATCCAAGACAACATATAGGCAATGTGATAATCTCATACAAGTCATAGTTCTCACATTTTGATGGCATTCAAAGCTCATTTTGTGATGGAGGTTGGTAGGAAGAGCATCAGGAAAGAAGAAAATGGTAAACTATTCCGTGAAAGAAGGGGAGAATGTAGACAATAGGTAAAATAAGGAAGAACATCTATTCATTTTCTCTTTTCTGGAGGCCACGAGACGTTACTGAGCAGGGGCTGTTCAGGAAATGATTGGAGACCTAAAACGAAGTCACTCTATGAAAACTAACCAGCCATCAAAATTCCTGCAGAAGAAGCTAAAGAAGTCATCTTTCTGTGCATAAACAGGGTTTGCTATTGTGATTGTGTGATGGTGCCCTTGGTGACTGCTTGAACCCTGTCTTGCAGTGTTGTGTCTCCCAATATGGGGGGCCAAGGACTCTCTTCTCACGTGTCAGATTTTCTTTAAGTTTTGTTCTCCTGTCACATTGATTAAGCATTCAGTATTTGCTTTCAAGTAAATAATTGTCATATTTGCTCCTTTCTTTTCCTCAAAAGATCTCCAGTTATTTCTCTGCCCGTACTTAACACTTTTCTTCAAATTCATTCGAGCAACATTCTCTGGCTTTGAAGACCCTTAAACCCACAAAGAGAAATGATTATAAGTTTTATCCTCATTGAAGTGAACTTTCTGATGGATCATCTTGCCGTCATGATAAAGGCAGCATTTCTAATATCAGAGATGGTCTTTATTTAAAAAGCATCGTTGAACTATATAAAATCACGCTCAAAATGCTAAGCATGCCAAAGTGAGTTAACAACTTCTGCTTTCCAAGAGTGCACAACTTAAAATCATCACTGAAATCATTCAGATGACCATTAACTCATCTTTATGACATTACTGTAAAATTTCAACTAATACATATTATCAGAAAAAACTATATTTTGCAATGTGGTGTCCAGAGATATACATAGTATCATGATTTCAACATTGTTCCTGGACTGTTGACATCAGAACGACTCAACAAATTTCGACAAATGATTATATTTAAAGCCCATTTTAAAACATTTTGCCAAGTTTCTCTCTTTTATGAAATATCTATATTCACAACTTTTTTTTTGCCAGATGTATCGGCTTACATATTTCTGTCCTGATCTCACTTTATCATAGATTTACAATCCTATCTTTCTTAAGTATACTTTTATACTGTCTCTGTTGAAATATAAAAATCTTTAACAAATAGAAAGAGGGCCTATTGGTAGATTACTTAAGAATATGTGCATTACATGGTAAACATACTCCATTTTTTCTTTAGGGGGAAAAGCTGACCCTTACTTTAAGGATCTACTCTCCTACTTTTTTGAACCAGCATCCCAACATTCTCAAACATTCTCTGAGGTTCAAGAATTGGTAACAGTTTTTGGGACTTCAGTCCAGTGTCTCTGGCTATAAGGAAACCCACCCCGACTATCTATTGTAGCACTATTGCTCAAAGCTGAAGATGACAAGATTGGGGATGATACTTAGAGATGTATATTGTGTTTGCTGTGTATGAGGGAATATGGGCAATATGTAATGTGTGTGTATATATGTGCATGTATATACACATACATATGTCTCATCTGCCTTCTTTCAACAAAACTGAGAAAAGAAAGAGTCAGGAAAGAGAAAAGAAAAGAAAAAAGGGAAATTAAAAGAGAAAGAGCCCATGGTGCAGCAGTGACAGCTTTTAGAAATGCCAATGGGAGAATAAGGACAAATCATAGTATTCACAGAGAAGAGAGCCCAGGACAAAAAGAAAAAGTAGAACTGCACTACACTTCCGAAAATGAAGATGGCTACGAAAGGACTATTGGCACTTCAATTGTCCTTGAAGGCACCGTCATAGGAATGGTCAGGAAGT
The DNA here is from genome assembly GCF_000956105.1 of Propithecus coquereli. Taxonomy (NCBI): domain Eukaryota; kingdom Metazoa; phylum Chordata; class Mammalia; order Primates; family Indriidae; genus Propithecus; species Propithecus coquereli. The sequence goes on from NW_012154173.1 coordinate 13,528,639, forward strand.
GACAACAAGATGGACAAACAGACTAAAACAAAAAAGAAGAACCAAAGCAAAGCCCACCAGGACCTCAGTAGCTCCTGAGAGCCCACTCTCAGCTGTCCTAGACCCCAGAGGAAGTATAATCTATTTTTTATCAATGTGCTTGCTGGAGGCACAACAGGCAGTAAAAGAGCATAAAAAGAAAAAAAATCAAAGAGGAATTGAAAAATAAGTGCAAAAGGAAGAAGTGTAAACAGGAGAATGCCAGTTTCGGTTGTTTCCACATAGGTGTGGTGCAACAAAGCAGAACCACGTATTATTGACTCTATGACTTATGGAAGCATATAGACAATTAGCAGGATATCTACATACTGATATCCATTACCAAGCCATGCTGAGATGAAAAGCAAAAGCAAATTTAGATTTATCTACTCCAGATGTTGTTTATTATTTATCCGTCAATAACACATGAGGATTTCGTTTACTTGCAATATTCTACTTTTCCTTCATCTGATATTGTTTTGTTCCTTCTTTGGTAACTTTTGTAACTTTGGTAAACTTAAGCCTCTACTTCTTGTTCTATCAACTTTCGTCAGTGTCCTTTGGCTTCTATTTGGTAAATACAGTTTATTATTATTATCATACATTGCCTTTACCTCCATCTCTTCTCTCATTCCCATTTCCATATTTCAAATTCTTCCAATTGCACTTTTATTGCATAATCATCAGCACTTTTATATTCACTTTTACAAGCATAAGCAAATCTATGTGCTTTTGATTGATTCTGAAAAATGAAAATCATAGCACTTACATTATTATTAATATGGAGATACATATATATGCATATTGCTTAGTAAAATACTATTCTGAGCATTAAAAGAGAAAAATAAAATAATTTGTAAAGGGGAAAGACAAGGAAAATCTTGATTGATCAGTGTGATTTTAGGTCAACTACCTTATATAATATCTAGACTCAAAAGGGCAGTCATTAAAATTCTTCTCAGAATTCATGTCATTCATCTAAAGCTTTTAAAAAGCGCTATATCCATCACTTGCCTACATTAGAGTACCACAATTTTATAGCAGTGATTCTCAGGAAGACATGGGTATTTTTAATTGTCATCATGCTTATTTTAAAAAGCAGAATATTTTATTATCTAACTATGTTTATTTTCCAGAGAACAGATTTAGTGCTTCCAATTTAGACAGTATATAACAAGACTTGATATACCGTAGGTTATAAAAACTGCAAAGAATACTATTAAAGCACATTGGGGGCTTTTTCAATCAATGGATTTCTGAACACTGTTTTAGGGTTGAAGTAATGGCTAGAGTTTAGCTTTAGCTGTGCCTGCCTCCAGGTAGTCACGAGAGAACAGAGGGAAGAGTTGCTTCTTGCAAGCACAGGAGAAGTAGGCTTCTCTTTTGTGTCTTAGATCTTAGGCTCCACTAAGAGAAAGCCTTTGGTAATTGAATCAATTCATTATCCTTCAAAGTCATTGCTTCTTTGCTTTTTTGTTTATAGAGTGTAAACTAGTACATGCAAAAAGACTTTTTCCCTGTCTCTCTTTTTTTTTTTATCTTTTTATAGTTTTGAATTGATGTACCCTAATATACTCTGCTTGCCTGCTGCATTCATCCAACCACTTCTCAGGAGAGCTGACCAGTGACTTGATGAAATAGCCACAGCTGATTGGACAAAGGGTGGGTCCCAACACCCATCACAATCGGAATCTTGAGTGCAAGCCAAGTACATTACTAACTCATCAGAAAAAAAATATTTGGGGGGCAGTAGATATTAGAAAGCTCATAGAATTTACGAGAAGTTTGGAAAATCATTCCCAGAAAAAAGGAATATAGGGACAGCAGAGGACACTACCTAGGAAATGTCTTAGGGACAGTCCACTTATGATACCACTGCTTAGGCTACTGGCTTCTGAGCCACCTACCATTGTTGTGAGTGATCTCTAACTGGCTCTGGGAATTTATGTCACTTTCTCCTGACTGGAATACCACGTGGAAGCACCTGGTTTTCAGAGCCTTGCTTATGTGCCCATTCTTTAAGCCAAGGAACAAAGAAAAAATTTCTGGTACCAAAAGCACACACACAGTGGGAAGTCTAAACAAATGGGAAGGAGCTTCAGAAGCAGGCCAGCTGAAACTGGCGAAACCTCTCACTGTACTCGCCCCAAGGGCGGCACCACACTAGATTGGCTGGAAGCCCAAAAGATGGTCTGGAATGAGTGCTCTGCCCAACAGGGATAACAATTACAACAAAGAATAATCGGACTTTTCCCTTAAAAAGTTGAAATATGATGCATACAGAAAGGGTCAGTAGTTTATTTGTGGTTCTGTAAGCTGAAAAGTACACCAAGAGTAGGCAATCAGCAAAAACCACAAGACAGGAGAAGGTGTGCCTAAGCAGAAGTCATGAACTATTACAGATGGGACTGCAGAGAGCAGTTAGTCAGTCCTAGCAAGACAGGGGAGGATTCCTTTAATCGCTATGAGCACAAAACCACAGGAGGAAGTATTAGAAATCGTATGTTGAGGAAAAGCAAGACAATCCAGTTTCTAGAGCTGTTTGTATTGTGAATGACCTCTCCATTCTTGATCTTCCATGTAACATGGATGTTTCTACATCACTTATTTTCTGTGTTTTCTTAAAATGATCTCTTTGCTTTAATTAGATTAAAAGCTAAACTCCTCTAGCAGATAGACTGAAAAATAGAGTTGCTTACGAAAGATAGACGTATCTATCTAGCATATGTAGAATCCAAGACAGACAGGTGGGCTTTACTCCACAGAGTGGAGGCATCTTTGCTAACTTAACTTGAGACTTCCAGGGTTTTTCTAGTCACTTCCATTCCAATCAGGAGAAAGAAAAAGGAAAAACAAGTCCAGAACAAGCATATTTTTTCAAGGAAGTTTCCCAATCAATTTTGTTCACATCCCAATTGTGAGAACTTCGTCCCATGACCACATATACTCACAAGGGAGGCTGGGAAACTTGTCTCTAGCTGGGCAGCCCGGGAAGAAAAGGAGGACAGATTTGAAGTGACGGGGGAATTTCTGAGGTAGGCTGAGCATGTCTCTGTTCCTAATGAGTCTTACCTTTATTAGAAAGCTGTATTTGATGCATAAACACTCTTGAGGAGAAAACAAAGTTATTTTATAAATAGACAAATACAAATATCATCCTATTAAAAAGGTTAATATATCATAGTATACTTATTACCCCATTTCCCAAGTCCTATCTGAATGATTCAGTCTATAGAACAGAGTTTTAACCCAAACTGTGGTAGTTCCTGTGGTGCCTCACCTTGATCTCCTTTTCAGGGCCCATGTGACCATCCTCCAGCTTCAGAGAATATCAACTGCTGAAGGCTCATTGCTGTCGCCCTCACTGGGAATAGCCCTCATCTGCAAGGAATTGCCTTACCCAAGCTCCCACCTTCTCTCCACCAGAACCTGACTATAGCCAATGACATGCGACAACTCTGAGGGCCTTCTTAAGGCCAGAAATCACAGTAGGATTGATTGGCTGAGGCTTCAGTTGCAACCACATTGTGAGGCAGCTCTTTCCTGGTCCCAGTCCTGGCTTCCTCACCGTCTCCTGAGAACACTGCCTAATAAACCTTTTGCATACAAATTCCTGTATCAGAGTCTGTTGTCAAGGAACCCAGACTGAGACATAGTGTGATATGGAAACAATTTTTTGAGAATTTGATCAATTATGAGTGAACCACAGTAAAATTTCTACCTGATTACAGTAATTTGGTTGCAATTTTTAGATATATTTTAAAATCTTGCTTTAGGCTAGAATTCCATTCACAGTCAAACATTAAGGAGGAAATGTGGGAGGTTGTCTGATTTTATGGTTATAAAATTCAGAAGCTTTGTCATCATAAATACAGGAGTGTTTACTCTCAAATATCTTAGCACAAATTCTTGAAGCAGTGTGGCATTCTTTATTCTACACCGTGAAATAAATTTTTGCCAATGGGAGATGTGTTAAGCCTAAATTAACAAAGGGGAGGTAACTGTGTTTCATTAACTATGCAGGAAAAAAGCCCAGAAAATGTTCTGAATGGTGCTGAAAAGTCAAATGACAATGGAGAATCAAATAATGAGGTTAAAAAATCACTTGGGAAAAATATTCTTTGACTTTTAATCCCATAATGTATTTATCGGAATGAGTATTGTGTTATGCTAATCAGGTGACCATCTGAAATCTTTCCTTGACACTCTAAGAAAAGGAACGATTAATGAAGATATATAGAAAACTACATATATTCAAAATAAAGATCTCATATTTGAGATCTACATAAGTTTATTTTGAAAATATATATGAAAAGGCAGTTTTAATCTGAATAATGTCCTATATTACACAATGTTAAGTATTCTTATACTGTACCTATTATGATAAATTAAATTCAGATCTTACATTGCTTCTTTATCTTGCCTAGAGCTGCCATGACAGAATTGTCTTTCAGCATTTAAAAAAAATTATCCATCTGTTACTCAGATGTTCAATATTATTTACTCTCAACACAGTAAATGAATATCTATTATACTTAGCTACCAAATTGTGCTATAACCAGGAAAAAAAATATTCCAAATAATGAATATAAGATGTGACTACATATTTGTTAGCTAGTAATTAATGCTAAATTCTAGCAGTCTGAGAATGGTATAAAAATAAAAGACATTATAAATCATTACAATTTTCTGATGAGTTTAATTTCCAACTAACGCATCTGGGCCATTCCTTTTAATCAGTTCAGGTAGGTGGTTGTTGCTTTTGTCTTTTTGTTTGTTTGTTTTTAATGTGAAGAATAGCCCCCAAAAGCAGAAACAATAACATAAAATGAAAATCAATCTAGATAGTTTCTATAATATTAGTTATGTAGTTACAAGCTCTTTAATATTTTGACTCTAAAAAATCACACTTTTTTGTGACTCAAATTTAGAGAATTTTGAGATTGCTGTTTGTTTTATCACATAGATGTTCTCTTATTTTAATGACCTGTAATTGCAAATTTCTTGCCTGCATGCACCTGAGTATGCACATTTTTCTTCTTTATGAGCAACTTTTTTTTTTATTTCAGCATATTATGGGGGTACAGATGTTTAGGTTACATATGTTGCCCTTGCCCCCCCTGCCCCCCCAAGTCTGAGTTTCAAGCGTGTCCATCTCTCGGATGGTGCGCATTGCACTCTTTGTGTATGCATATACCCGTATGAGCAACTTTTGAATACTCCTTCAGACAGCACTTTTCATTTTTTCGCTACTTCTAGGTCTTAAATTTCCTTGTCCTAAATTAGAGAATTTCCAAGAAAGGCCACAAACGGCCCTGATGTGCCTTTGAATCTGACTCTGATAAGAAAATATGAGAAACATGTGAGGGTGTTGCCGCCCATCCAGGTTCATTTCCCGGCTGCCCAAGAGGAAGCCAATACGCTGAGACAGCAGGGGGTTTACGGCAGAGAAAAAGATTATTCTGCACTGCGCTAAGTGGGCAGACAGGAAAAATTCCTCAAATCCACCTCCCTGAGAATTTGGGAGACAGAGTGTTTGACAGTTTGGCACAGGCAATTGAGTCTGCTAATTGGCTGGGTTCAGGATGGAACCAAAGGGTTGTAGACATTGTCTTCTCTGCTGACCAGGTTCTTGGATGGGGGTCACCAGTTGAGTCACTTCTTCAGTATGGGCCACTGGTCTGGGTGGGTCACCCGTTCCACTGGAATGGGGGACCAGAAAGATATCTCAGAAACTACCCCTAGGTTTCAAAAAGGTGGCATTATTTATGGAGAGAGCTAAGAATCTTTAGACCACCAGCTATGTGGTTCCAGAGTGGCAATCATAGAGAAGCAAACAGGGGGGTAGTGGCTAATTATTATCATTATTTTTAGCTAGGCTTGTGCCTTATTTTTAGCTAGGCCCTTACCACAGTTCTTGCTTTGCACCCCTCTATCAATTTGTAAAGGCGGTTTCAAGGGTAATAAGATTGTTAATGTTGTTTTGCATGTGCAAACATACTGGTCATGAGAAAGAGAAGAAGAGTAATTTGATAGACATTATGCCTATTAATGTTAGTAAAAAGTAGAGATATATAATTAGGACACCTGGTACTTTATGACCCTGCTCTGAGCCCTGTATGAGGTTGCAAAGTGTCACAGAAAGGGGATTCTGCAGTTTTTTGGTGCCTGCTTTTCTTCATCTCTATCTACTCCTTTACTGACACCTGATTTTGACTTTAAAATTAGCTGTCCTGTATTTCTAGCTTTCTTGTCTGACTTACTGCCATATCTTAGAGCTCAATGCATTCAAATTTAACTCTGGCTTTATCTGGGGGCTCAGTGATTCTTCCCTCAGGACAGCTCTGACTGTTTCAGTCTGGAATGTCCAGGCCCCATCACACTGTTGGCAGGGCCCAGTCAGGTTCAGTATCAACCTTATTAAAAGATCCCACTGTCCCATAGTCAATGATTGGGGAAATCACGTGAAGAGTTCTTAGGAATGCTAACGTTCCTTTCCTTTGTCAATTCAGCATCTCTAAGAAAAGTAGCTGACCCAAAGTTGACAATGCCTTCCTTGACTTATCAATAAATTCAAAGTCAGCTGAGGGTGGATGAATCAGAAGCTACTTTCACTGTAAGTATCTAAACTGAGAGGATTCTGATATCTTCATAGATCATGGTGTGTTAAGGTCTGCACCCAGACTGAGGCTGCTGTAGACTCAAGACCATCAGCAAACTTACCTGTCACGCATAAGTCTGAAAGGTTCCCTGACTTATGTAGTTACTCACTATTGATAGTTGTCCCCTGACAGGTGAAGATAAGGCCAGTGTCATTGTGTCCCAGGCTGTGCCCCTAGAAATTAGGTAGGACAATGTGTGTTTGCTGCCCATGCTCTGTGGTGGCATTTGATCTGATATAATAATAACTTCAGCTGAATTATATTTTTCCCTCTGTGTTAAGTGGATATCATGATAATTTGAAATAAAGGAATAAATTTCTTGTGATATAACTTAAAATAGACAAGAAAAACAGCTAAAGCTTTTAAATGGATGATTCTAAAAATAAACAGGAAGTATTGTTTTTATAAAACGGTCAGAAATTGAGTAAATCAATCTGAGCCACATCAGTGAGTTAGTGAAAGGGTTGAGAACAGATTTAATGTTTTATGACATCTGGTCTAGTTCTTAGACTCCTTGTCTACTATCTCACTGTGTGTTCTTGGAAAAATCACTTCCCATATATTCATTTTATGGGAAAATTACATTGAACCCATCTTATAAATGTACCAAGGGAAATCTAAAATTCCCCAAGGGCTGGGCCAGCGTCTGTTTTCACTTGCTTACACATACATGGCTGCCTCTCATAATCGAAGAGGACATTCCTGATGACTTACTATCTGTGCACGTTTCAAAAGACCAATCCAAGACAAAGTCCTTTTTTCCTTAACCCACATAACTTTTATGGACTCTCATTCATGGGATAAGTTCTAAGGATCTTGGTGAAGAGTTTCTGACAGCTATTCCTGACGTAAACTGCTTCAGACTTTTGCCCTCTGTCTTTCAAAAATTTCTATTTCCTCTTCCATTCTGCACATTTCTGTAAGAAAGATCCCATTGCTTGTTAATAGTATTTAACACTTGCGGGTCTGTTCACATGTGGTCATTGCTGGTGGGGCCTGCTGGGAGCGATGGGGGAAGATTTGAGAGATCGAGAGCCCAGAGGCAGGGGCAGCAGTGACTTTCCTATGTCAGAGTGTCAAGTGGCTTTATTTCCTGTCTTTGATTTTCTGCTTTGAAACCACTGCCTCTGGGTACTAACTTCAAGTCCAATGCAGACGCAGAAATGGAAATTCCTATGTTGGTGTGATCTCCACGAATGCCTCAGAGTGACATGGCTGGAAAGTTGCTGATGTCATCTACCCAGACTCTGATGGTTGCTGAGAGGGGCAGAGGAGGCACCTCTGAGTTTCCTGCCAGGCCCATTATGATGCAACTGGTGAGTCAGATCAACTTCCCTTTTATTTATAGCTCTGCCTTATGCTCTCAAACAGAACTACTGGCGGAAAGACTGCAAAGTCAACCTTCGTCCTTATTTCACTGGATTCGAGAGTTGAGATGAAATGGTGACAGAGAGGCTGAGGAAGTTGAATTCCAGAGTCCCCACTGCCACTCAAACCATAAAAATCCTGATTTGATGGGGACTTATTTCATTCATTTTACTGAGGAAAGAAACACTGTCCTAAGTTCTTCATTCAGATTCTCATAGATAAGAACAACTTCATTTTTAAGTAGTATTTTCAACATTGCTAATATAACTGGGAAACACACACACATGCTCTACTTTTATATTTTCCTGTTACAGTAGAATTGCTGATCAGAGTATGTTGCAAGGAACAGAGCTCTATGTCCCTTGATGTTGTCACCAAGGCCAGAGAAACATGTTTCAGTAAAGTATCATCAAAAACATGGACCACATCAAAAATGTGAGTCACAGAGTCCCTATACTTAATCAGTTTGCTGAAACTAATGGTAGTGATTATAGCATGCTTATAGTATCTTTCAGATGTTTCCAGAAATGATATGCTGGGAGAAATATATAAGCTATTAAAAATGAAGAGCAAGCAGGCAACTGGAAACTAAAGTGCTAACATGCCACTTTGAATGGGAACACATGGTCGACTGGAAGGCAGGCATGGAAAGTAATGGTAAGATAAGCAATAGTGAGCAGGAATGACTAAGAAACGGTGTCTTCAGTGCCCTAAGAACTGTTTTGCTCCTTCTCCACCCTGTCCCACCATTCCATCATTCTTGGGCCATTTCCAGGTTTGGTGGGATTCAGCAGAAGCAATATCACTGGTAAAAACTCACTGACATTGACACTACTCCTCAAATAAAACTTACAGGTTGATCCATGGGGCTATGTTAAAGCCAAAGCTACTTTGTGTGATATTTCATAGACAGAGCAAAAACTGGACTGATTCATGTTTTTGGCTTCGAGATGGAACTTTTCATAATCTATCAACTGACTTGCTCTCTTGTTCTCTTCAGCAGAATGAGCAATCTGTTTAATCTAAAATAAATGACACACCTTGATGAGAAATCCGGTCTTTCTTTTAAAATAACAATTCTCAAAATATACATGCATTGGGAAAATAAATAAAAGGTAGTGCTGAGAATATAATAAATAATTACACTAAAAATCTAAGGTTATTTTCAGTTAAATAAAAATGGCAAACTGTATTTACTCAGAATAATTTCATAAACAAGAAAATCACATTGCTGCCTGACTTAAGCTAAGGAAGTGGAGATATTTTCTCTCATCTATACCTCTATTAAGGTAGAGAATAGGAGGCATCAAAGTGACAAACAAGCAAAACAGAAGAGTGGAAAGAAGTAAAGGGAAATTTGGGTCATTGGTCATTACCTTTGTATGTATTCTGATTGAATATGTTGATTGAGAAGATTTTTTGCTAATACGTGTGAACTAACTCATACTTCTTGATAAAAGCTTAGAAGGTATCCAAGGCCGTAGACTAACATCCCGTTAACTAGTGCGTGTTTGGGAAGGGATGACATGCACAGAGACAGTAAACAGCGGCTTCCATAACAGTTGTGGATGGAATCACGAGAGCTTGAGCTTAGACTTAAGGAGTTGTACATCTTCCTGCTGTAGGCATTCACTCACCAGCTATATATAAGTTGGTCTTCTTGCTTGAACAGAAGCTGAAAGGACTGTAGACACACATTTTTATACTGTGCATAATTAAAAAGGATAAAAAACTGGTAAGTCAGAAAGAAATCAATTTTCTAAGGAGGCAAAGTAGAATTCAAATTTCATGGTACTTCTCATATGATGTGTTGTACTCCAATTACTGTGAACAAGTCTGTCTGTCTGTCTGAGTGCCGCTCTGTATGAGACAGTAGTTCAGGGCACAGATTTTGGGGTCTGGCGGGGGTAAGGTCAAATCTTACCTTTGCCACTTATGATTTGTTGACTCTTTGGCGAATTGGTAAACTCTTGAAATTTCCAGTTCCTTATCTATTAAGTTGAATGATAATCCTCCTGACTGAGAATTAAAGGAGACAATGCACGCAAAATGCTCCACAAGGGTCTAGAACTTACTAGAAGAATAGTCAGTGTTTGGAGGGGACTCTGATCCCTCCCACACACCCTCTGTATCACTATGCTCCCGTCAGCCCTGCTCTCCTTATTCTCTCCTTGGACTCACCAGGCTAATTCCCATTTTGTCCTCTCAGTCTTATTTTCACCAGTCCTTTCCTCCATGCATACATACCAACTTTCCTGTTCTTCCCGCTCTTCGGAAAGGAAAGCTTACTTGTGTGTTAGGACATATTCTTTTGCTTTTTCTGCTGCCTGGGTAGTTCTTTCCCCGATCTTCATGTGGCTGTTTTCTTCTCTTCAGTTTGGTCTCATCTTTCATGTCACATCCCCAATTAGACTTTCCGGAACATTAGCAGAATAGCCTCACTCATGTGGCCTGATGTGATTTTCTTCATACCCAGCATCACTAAGTTACATTGATGTTGTACTTATTTCCTGCCTCTCTCCACTGGAATGTAAGCTCTGTGAGACCATTTCCGCATGTCCAGCACCTAAAATAGTGTATCACAGGTAGTAGATGCTCAAAAAATGTATTGAATAAAGGAATGAATTTACTGAGTCTTTACCATGTGCTAGATCCTACTGGGGACTAGGAATATGGTGGTCAGAAAAATAGATATCTTTTATGTATGCAAGGTTCTTATAATTTAGTGGAATACATACAGAACAAATATTAGACAAATAAACATATAATTAAAAACTGTGGGTTAACATGACTGTTCCAGGAGGTGGGGAAAATATCCCCAAGGGCATTATACTTCAGCTATTTAAGACATGAGCTATGAAGGATGAGTAAGAGCTAAGCAGGCGATGGGGATGGGGACAGGGAAGAAGAGTCCCACATGGCATGTGCTGGCCTGGAAGTGGAGCAGGAGAATGGAACCACAGGGGGGGCCACAGCACAGCCCACAGGGTGTTCAGTCTTCTGCAGGTTCCTTTGGGAATGAATCCGGGGTTCAGGCTCTAGGGACAGAAATCCAGTTGAAAATTAAAGAGTGAGAATTCTGGGCATACTAATTTTTTTTTCCTTATTTTCCTTCTTTTTAGTTTTCTTAGAAGGCTAATTCCTTCTTTAGCTAAGAGGGGGAATGAGTAAAAAAAAAAAAAGCCTTGTATGAGGGCTTTCCATGTGTTTTCATATTTAATCCACACTGTAATTAATAAGGGAGGAAATACAGTTCCCCCTGCCAACTTTTTGGGTAAGAATTGACCAAGGATTGAGTCTGGTACACATTACAACTATTATAAAAAGAAAAGTCTACATAATTGTTATTGATATGGTAAAAAATGTAGATGCAAATTTTTACAGTATTTTTATATGATAGTTTACATAAATGTAAGAATGGAAATTTATTAATAATAACCTGGGTTGAAGCCTAGATTTTAAAAATAAGACTGGCAATTGGCATAAAGGCAAGTGAGAGTAAGTAGAGTATATAAAATTCTCAGCCCACATAGGGAACAGTCTAATGCTACTGTATTTGCTTCAAACTTTGATAAATAAAGAACTATACCTTAAGAATATCTTTGATCAAATGGTAATTCTACTTGTATCTCTTTAAGGTATTTCCATATTGCTTTCCACAGAGGTTGCACTAATTTTCAGTCCCACCAGCAGTGTATGAGTGTTCCTATCTCGCCGCATCCACGCCAACATTTATTGTTTTGGGACTTTTTGTACCCAAAAAATCAAATGACACTCTATAAAAAAGACACTTGCACCTGAATGTTTATAGCAGCACAATTCACAATTGCAAAGATGTGGAAACAACCCAAGTGTCCATCAATACATGAGTGGATTAATAAAATGTGGTATATGTATACCATGGAGTACTATTCAGCTTTAAGAAACAATGGTGATATAGCACCTCTTGTATTCTCCTGGAAAGAGCTGGAACACATTCTACTAAGCGAAATATCCCACGAATGGAAAAATAAGCACCACAGGTACTCACCATCAAATTGGTATTAACTGATCAACACATAAGTGCACATATAAGAATAACATCTATTGGATGTCGGGCAGGGGGAGGGGATGGGGGAGGGGAAAAGAGGGGACGGGTATAAATATGCATACACAAAGAGTGCAATGAGCACCATCCGAGGGACGGACACACGTGAAACTCGGACTTGGCGGGGGGCAAGGGCAACATACATAACCTAAACATCTGTACCCCCATAATATCCTGAAATAAAAAAACAAACAAACAAAAAAGGGACAATAAAAAAAAAAGAATATCTTTGAAAGATAATGATAACCACTAGTAGTATTAAAACAAGGCTAGATGCAGTGGCTCATGCCTGAAATACCAGCAATTTGAGTGGCTGAGATGGGAGGACAGCTTGAGGCCAGGAGTTCAACATCAGCCTGGGCAACGTAGTGATACCCTGTCTCTACAAAAAATAAAAAAATTAGGCAGGCATTGTGGCGTACACCCATAGTCCTGGCTATTTGAGAGGCTGAGACAGGAGGATTCACTCAGCCCAGGAGTTCAAGATTATAGTGAGCTATGATTACATCATTGCACTCCAGCCTGGGCAAAAGAGTGAGACCCTGTCTCTAAAAAAATTGTTTTTTAAATAATAAAAAAGACCAAATGCTTTTTAAAACACTAGAGAAGACCAAAGCTAAGGTAATATATTCTACAATATACCATATAGAAGAAAATAGAAAACAAAGAAGACAGAAGTATAAAATCAGTTGATATAGTGAGACTGAAATAATCAGTTACAGAAAAACACAAATTACTTGAAAACTCCATTTAAAAACAGACACTCAGATTGAGTGACTTAAACAAAATGCAGCTAAAAAACTATGCACACACTGTACATCTAACAGAAAGTGATGCAGAATGTTAAAAAAGAATGAGCAGATGTATGAGACAAAAACGAAGAAGCAAAGGAAAATGAGGACGTATGGGTGAAATATTAAATGTAGGTAAGAGGTAGTATATGAGAAGAGGGTCATTTTTAATTAGAGAAAAAAACATACAGTTTACAAGTGAAGGTAAATTTCCCTGTGATAGCATGTGCTCGCCAAGCTAAGATACTATTAATTGGTAAAACAAAAAATATGTAAGACCAAAAAATCAATAGAAACTGAGTTGTAAGAAATTGTACTACCTTACTCAACCCTCAGATTTAAAGAATTAAAGCAGACCGAAAATATAAGAACATAAACTATTATAATAATATATTTCTTTAATATTGAATAACAGGATATAATAATTTAAATTTGTGTTGTTCTACTCATCTACTAGCTGTGTGACTTTGTTTCTTTCTCCCTCTGTGAATTGAAGACAATAATACATACTCACAGTCATTATGAAGATTAAACGAGACAATACCTATAATTGCATAGCATAGGGCCAGGTAAACTGTTAGAAGTGCTGTTATCAATGTTGTTATCAATAAGAAAAATTTTGTCTATAAAATACAAATACAAACTAAGAAAATACAAAATACAAATAGAAACTACACATTTCTTCCAAATTTGGTTCGGATGTTCCTAAAAATAATTCCCATACTATGTGATAATGAAAACCTCTGAAGAAAAATTGAACTAATGAATTTTCAATAAAAATAGAAATAAAAAATAAACATTTATTTAAAGATAAGTCAGACACATGTAAATTTAAATCCATCATTTCTAATATTTAGAAACTCTCTAGATATGATTATTAAAACCTCAGAGATACCAACCAAAGCTGTACCTAAAGAAAGATTCTTGGATTTAAAACCTTTTGTTAAAAAGCGAAAATAAACTAAACATGTGACTAAAACTTTTTAAATGGCAATAAAATTACATCAAAAAGACAGAAAGAAATAATAAAAACTAAGGCAGAAAAATGATTGTAAAACATCAAAGTTCAATTGATACTTTGACAAGCAGAATAATGCCTACCCCGCCAAGACATCCCTGTCTTTATCCCCGGAACCTGCAAATATAGTAGTTTACATGGCAAAGGAGGATTAAGGGAGCAGGTAGAATCATAGTTACTAATCAGCTCACCTTAAAATAGAGAGATTATCTTGTTTAATCTTGTTGGGCCCAGTGTAATCACAAGGGTCCTTAAAAGAGGAAGAGGAAGGCAAGAGAGGAGATAGAGTCAGAGACAGATGTGACCATGGAAGAAGGCTAGAGTGAATGCGAGAACTCCACTGCTGTTGCTGGCTTCGAAGATGGAGACGGGCACAAGCCAAGGACTGGGGGTGGACTCCGGAAGCTGGAAAAGGCACAGAAATGAAACAGCAGCAAGAGCCCACGGAAAGGAGCGTGACCCTGCCGACACCTTGATTTTAGTCCAATGAAACCCGCGTCAGATTTCTTATTTACCGAACCAAAAAATGATAAATTTGTGTTTTCAGAAACCACCAAGTTTGTGGTAATTGGTTACAGCATCAATAAAAAAGTAATACAGTTATATTTAGGGACTTGTTTATTAAAAATAATCAGATAAGACACACTCTGGCGATGCTCTGAGAAAGGAAAAAAACTCAATAAAAACTGAAAAGATTTTAATGAGAGTAACAAAAAATAGAGTATGCAAATTATAGTGCATATAATTCAGTGGTAACATGTTTGAAAATCTCGAAGAAATATAAATTAATAACACTAATTCGAGAATGGTTAAAAGCCTGAATTAACTGATAATCACAGAAGAAATAGACAAAATGTGTACAAAATAATTTTATTCAGAGAAGCCTTTTGTCAGACTGTTGATGAGGTTATTTTTTTTTTAATGTTAAAGAAAAGATTTCTCTACTATGTAAGTTTTTCCAAGATTTAGAAGAATACAGAAATCCTCCCCTTCATTCATTTTATAACGTTGGTAGAGTCCTGACACCAAAACCAGGGAAAGATAATCCAGAAAAGAAAAGTAGACAACTTTATTTGTAAGTATAACAACAAGAAAAAAACGTTCTTGAAGTAGAACATAGAATATTATTCATATGAGTTTGAGATATGACAGCAGTGGCATCACTAGGTAGCATGCGACAGATGCATAACAGAAGGGGGTTAATTATGCACTTTACCTTACACCAAAATATATTCTAGATAATTAAGGACTTAAATATCGATGCTGTTTAGCAAATCTACACTGTGCAACATCATGATGAGGGAAGCATCACAAACTGGCAATATGTAAGGGATTCTTTATTCTTAAATGACAGAAAAATCTGGCTATTTGTATTTAAAAGATAGTGTTGGATCCTTATATTTTCACACTGAATTAAGGCCCGATAAATTAGAGTTAAATGGCAGAGCTATTTCAAAGTGGAAAAGATTGCTCTGTGACAGGTAGGTTGCTCAGGGTCTGAACTTGTTCTTGTAGAGACTGGATCGCCCTTCTCGTGGGGGAGCTGTGCGAACGCCACTGGATACGTCTTCTCTGACCATTCAAGCAAAAATATTCTCCCCTCGTCACTCCATATTTCCACTGTCTCCTTATTTCATTCATGGATCACAGTCTAGGAGTATTTTTTAAAAATTTATTGCTTTGTTTGCTGTCTGATAATCCTCTAGAACTGCAGTCCCCAGCCCCCAGGCTGCGGACAGGTACCGGTCCATGGTCTGTAAGGAACCAGGTGCACAGCAGGAAGTGAGCAGTGGGCTGGTGAGCAAAGCTTCATCTGTATTTACAGCCAGTCTGCATTGCTGGCATTGCTGCCTGAGCTCCGCCTCCTGTCAGATCAGCATGGGTGTTAGATTCTCGTGGGAGCACGAACCCTACTGTAAACTGCGCATGTGAGGGATCTAGGATGTGTGCTCCTTATGAGAATCTAATGCCTGATGATCTGAGGTGGAGCTGAGGCGGTGATGCTAGCACTAGGGAGCGGCTGCAAATACAGATTATCATTAGCAGAGAGGTTTGACCGCACAGTAAATGTAATGTCTTTGAATCATCCTGAAACCATCCCTCCGCAGCACCCCCGGTCTGTGGAAAAACTGTGTTCCATGAAACTGGTCCCTGGTGCCAAAAAGATTGGGGACCACTGCTCTAGAATGTATGTTGCATGAAGTTGGGGAATTCATCTTATCCCAGCTGAATTGCCAGGCTCTGGGCTAGTACATAGTAGTCCCTCAAATAATGGTTTTTGGATAAACTAATGAATGAATGAATTCATTTTCTCTCTAACTCTTGTACTATTTTACATGAAATTCATGGTGTATTCCCATGTTGTTGTTCATAAACAATGCGATAAATCAGGCAATCCATTTAAACTTGGAAGGGAAGTAAAATTTGCTTAGAATCTGCTAGAGCAGAGTGAACATCCACAGCTTGCCTCATGTGCTAAGGATGTAAGGACCCACTCCAGCACACAATAATGCACCCACAGACTTAAGCCTGAACTCAAGCATATGGACAACAGAAGGAAAAGCTTTTACTGCTGCAGGAGGTTACAGAGAGCCTTGCATAATACAACATCTTGATCATATAAAGTTAAATTAATTGTAATGTATTAGTTAACAACCAACCAATTGGTGGAGTAGAAGATCAGTTACAAACTAATACAGTCCCTGTTTATCCCCTAAGGAAAAATTTCTCTTTAACCTCAGAAGTTACTTTGTAGGCACAGTTAAGTTTTATAGCATCAGGAAATCAGTGGTAGCTTGGTAACCTGAAGCCTACCTCACTGGGAAAACAGAACTCAGATGATCTAAGAGGCATCTGACGGATGACCAAGAGCCATTGTGAAGAGGCTCCTGGTTTTTATTTTTGCTTCTTTTTTACATTTACTTCCATGTAAACAATTTTTTTCTCCACTACTTAATTCTTATTATATCCAAGCCTGTCATTCCTGATATTTGGCTTATTTAATAATTTTATTTTTGTTTTTAAACAGAGCTAATGATGTTATAACTGATGTCTTCTTAGATATGAAGACTCATTAATGAACATTTCTTGATGTTTCTAGTTTACTTAATGGTGTGCACAGGAAGTATCAGGCTGTTAATGTTTCTGGAAAGTGGGACATCTATTTTCATTATATACTCTGGGCTGGAAATGATTTTTTTCCCCTGTTGAAAGTGCCTCCCATCAATAGAGTATGGGAAAAGCACTGATGTTTCAGGGAAACACTGATCCCATAGAGAGAACACAGTTAACAGGAGAAAAGATACAGCACACTCAGCTTAGAGAGAAATAACTTCATAGTACATTGCCTGGCACATAATATTATAGCTTCTCAATAATATTTCTCATATCAATGGATAAATGCATTCTGTGTTAAGAAAAAAAACAGGCCAAGGGCAACACGCGTAACCTAAACATATGTACACCCATGATTTGCTGAAATAAAAAATAAATAAATAAATAAAAAAATGAAAAAAACAAAAAAACAAAAAAAACAGGCAACCGGAAATGAACTATGGGTATTGAAAGGAAAGAAACTTCGTGGAGGAAATAAATTGTTTTCAATAAATTAACTTATAAGACTCTTATAAGTGGTAAGTGTTCTGAAAAGAAATGAAAATTTATGACAGTGCCTAGATAGGAGAACAAAACTGATTGGAACAAAGGTCCCAGAGTAGGAGCAAGAGACCAAACTCTCACAGGAATGGTCAAGTTTTGTCACTAGTTCTTTGGTGAGAGGGAAGAGTAGAACTTGTTGTATAGTCTATGACTTTTTTTTTCTTCCAAATATATCATTCATGTATACATTTGGTCATTTATTCTTTTAGTCATTCATTAACTGTGCATTTATCAGACACTTTTTCTGTGCCTCCATGTACCACCAGGCATTCTTCCTAGGCACCAAAGGTATAGCAAATAAACAAAACAGGAAAATTCCCTGGTTTCATTGTGCTTTTATGTCATTGAAAGGATTTAAGTAATAAACAATGATAAAATACATCTGATGTTATGTGTTAAGGATAAAATTACAGCAGGCTAGAGGGATAAGGAATGCTGTGTGTGAGCATGTGACTATTTTCTGCATAATAATCAGGAAAGACTTCATGATAGATAACATTTGAGTTGATGCCCAAAGATGAAGAGGGAGTGAGCCATAGAAATATCTAGGGGAAGAACGTCCCAAGCAAAAGGAGCAGCAAATGTGCAAGTCTGGAGGCAGGGGATAATTACTCATGCTTGAGAAATATGGCTGGAGAAGAGTGAGTGGGGTAGGGAAGTGGAGAAAAATGGACTCATACCATTAAGTTCCTTGTAGGGCATTGACATAGTAAAGGCATTGACTTTCACTCTGAGTGAGAAGGAAAATCACTGGACATTTGAGGGTTCTGAGAAGAGGAAACACACGATCTCCTTTGCATTATAAAAATAACCCAATTTTTCGTTACATAGATAATCAAATGTAGAAGGGCAATGGTGGAAATAGAGAGAATAGTATGGAGGACATTGCAGCAATACAGGCAACAGTTTATGGTGATTTGGATTAGGATGTTAGTAGCGGAGGCAGTGATGTGGTCAAATTCTGGATGTATTTTGAGAATAAAGGCAGCAAGATTTGATGATGGATTGGATATAGGATGTGACTAAACTGAATGGAGTCAAGATTACTTCAAAGTTTTCTTTTTATTTAAATATTAAGAGGATATAAATGTTTTTGTTACATGCATAGACTGTAAAATGCTGAAGTCAGGGCTTTCAGTGTGCCTGCCACCAGGACAGTGTTCATTGTACCTGATAAGTAAGTTTTTATCCCTCAACTCCCTCCCAGTCTCTCTCCTTCTTTGTTTCCAATGTCCTTTATGTCTTTTTGTGTCCATGTGTACCCATCCTCTAGTTGCCACTTATTAGTGAGAGCATGTGGTGTTTGTATTTCCATTCCTGAGATACTTCACTTAGGATAATAGTCTCCAGTTCCATTCAAGTTGCTATGAATGACATTATTTCATTCCTTTTTACGGCTGAGTAGTACCCCATGGTAGGTATGTACACACACACACACACCACATTTTCTTTATCCACTTGTGAATTGATAGGTACTTATACTCCTAAGTTTTTGATGTAGGCCACTAAAACAATGGAGTATTACTAGATATCTCAATAAAATGTTGAGTAGGCTATTAGAAATATGAATCTGGGAGTCATGGAGAAGTTGGGGCTGAAGATGTAAATTTGAGCAAATAGATAGTATTTAAAGATATTAACTTTTGTGAGATCACCTATAAAGTAAAGGAAAAATTTTGATCCCTAATTGCAAGGAAATGGCCACATTCCCAGCAAAAAATCAGGTCCCTTAGGTAGGCGTCATTGCAAAGGATAAGAAAATAATAGAAAATGGAAAATAATGGAAATAAAAGAATACATAGAGACAAAGGTATAGTTTTATAGATTTATAAAGATTATAGGCAAAGCGGGTACTCAGGGGGCCTTGGATCTCTCCATCAATCACAAAAGGCCAAGAGTGAAGTTTTACATGGGCATTTATAGGTACAGTTATCGGTTGCCAAGGGTAACAGATTTACATAACAACAGGTAGTTCCTCTTAGGTTAAAAGTTTTTCAAAAGGCTTTTTCAGATCCCTTAACTAACTCTATCTACATGAACAAATCGTTCCAAATCTTTCAAAGACTAACTTCTAAGTTCTAAGGTAAATTTATCATTTAACAGAAGGGTTAAACAAAGATACAGTGGCTCCATATTTTCTTTATCAAGTTATAGTGTATTGAGACAGGTAGTCAGGAGTTTAAGCAGGAACTGTCCCTTGGGCTAATTGCTTTTAGCCACAGGTGTCTGGCTGTCGGCCAGGCACTCTTTGATGAGCTCTCATCCTGTGGCTCTTAGTAGACCTGCTTTGCTTTTCAAAGCAAGTCCAAACCTCAGGTCTGAGAATCATGGTGCCACTGTGCGATACAGCCGCCACTGATCTTTCAGAGATGCCCTCCTGAGGTGAAACAGCTTTCAATATGCAAACTAACACGTTCACATATTCCTTCAGGGCAAAGCTTTGCAAAACTCCTGAGACATTTCTGTCTCCAATATATTTATATTAATTTATGGAGCAACACCTGATTCCTAATACTATTGAATAGTTAGGGGTTGTGGAGAGGAAGAAAAGTTAGCAGACAAGACTGAAAAGAAGCCAGCAGTAAGAAAAACCAAAAAAAAGTGCTATCCCAGAAGCCAAGTTGTGAAAGGGTTTTAAAAGGATGACATGTCAAGTACATTAAATGTTGTTGGAAAGCCTGAGTAAGATAAAGACTGAGAATCGACTTGTCCTCATGGGCCTGAGATTTCTTCCACTTAGAAACACTCAGGTGTCCTGGATGGTGAAGCTACTTCCACCCTCTTAGGGGTGCCAGCACCAATGGGAACCACAGCAGCACCAGATAAACCAAACAGAAGAAATTAACAAGGCAACAAGTCTGAAAATTGAACTAGCCTTGAAACCACAGCCTACAAAAGGAGGCCAGGACCTTGTAATCACTGGAAACAGTGGGACTGCCTGCTAAAATAAAAAATATAAATAAGATCTCCAATCTGCTAACCTAGACAAAATACAACCAAATCATCTGTCATAAGAGAAAATCAACCTGAATAAGAAAAGGCAATCAACACCAAAAGGCAAGGCTAATACTAAGATGAACCAGATGTTAGAATTATTTGTCAAAGATTTTGAAGCAGCCAACATAAAAATGCTTCAGTGATCAATTATAAATTCTCTAGAAACAAATGAAAAAATATCCATCAGGTAATAGAAATTATAAAGAAGAATGAAATAAAAATTTAAGAAGTAAAAAATATGATAATGGAAAAAATAAACTTGCTGAGTGGACTCAATATTAGAGTGGATTTGACAAAGATTAGAATTAGTGAACATAAGGACAGATTAATATAATTTACCCCAATCCAAACAACAATGAGAATGTAGACTATAAAATAAACAATACACAGAATAGACAGTACCCCAAAGACCTGTGGTACAAAAACAAAAGATCCGACATTTGTACTATTAGAAGCCCTTAGTAGAGGGGAGAGTGAAGCTGAAGGGATACTCAAGAAAATAATGGCTAAAAAAGTCCCAAATCTGGCAAAAGACATAAACTTGCAGATTCAAGAAGCTGAGTGATTCCAAAAAGTATAAACTCAAAGAAATCCATACCAAGACACATCCTAATTAAATTTCTAAAAACTGAAGACTATGAAAAAAATCTTGAAAGCAGCCACAGAGAAACAATGCATTTCCTACAGGCAACAACAATGCAAATGACAGTGAATTTTCATCTGACACCATGGGGGCCAAAAGTGCTGGAAAAAAAATAACTTTCAACTGTCAATTCTATTATATTCAGCCAGAAATATAGAAGGAATCAGATGAAGGAAAACTAAAAGAACATGTTGCTAGCAGATCTACTGTTAAAGGTTGTCCAAAGGAAAATTTTCAAACAGAAATGAAATGATGAAAGAAAGTATCTTGGAGCATCAGCAAGGAAGATGGAATGAAGAGGGGAGGAGAAGTATAAGTGCACTTAATAGTCTATCCTCTTCCTTATGAGCTTTATAAATCATGTTTTATGAATGAAACACAAAGCATAACATAATCTGATACTTGAGACAATCATATTTAAGGTGGAAAATGTAAAGGGACCCATATAGAAGTGGTAAAATGTTGATACCAATAGAGTAATAAGTCACAGACAAATATGTAGTAACACTCAGAGCATCCACTATGAAAATTAGAACAAAAATACACTCAAAAACATTACACAAAAACCAAAGATAGAATCCTAAGAAATGTTTAAATAATTGTTCATAAGAAAGAAGAGAGAAGGAGGGGAGAGAGAGAGAGAGAGAAGACAGAAAACACACAAGGAGAAGAGTGAAACAAAATACTTAGATATACCAGTTAGAATATAAATACACAATCAAAAGACAGAGATTGGCAAGAATGAATTTAAAAATAAAAACAAAATCCCCAACCCCCCAAAAACATGATCCAACAGTATGCTATTTATAAGAAACTCACTTTAAATTTAATGGCATAGGTAGGTTGAAAGTACAAGGATGGAAGAAGATATATCATGCAATGATCGAAATAAAGCAGAAGTGACAATATCAGAAAAAGTCAACTTCAGAGTAAAGAAAATTACTAGCAACAGGGACTTTACAAAATAATAAAAGGATCAATCCACCAGGAAGATATAACAATCTTAAATGTGTATGCACAAAATAATGGAGCCTAAAAATATATGAAGCAAAAACTGATAGAACTAACAGAGAAATAGACAAATCCACAATATAGTTGAGGACCTCAGTGCTCCACTCTTAACAGTTGATAGAACTTCTAATCAGGAAATCATCAAGCATGTAGAAGACCTGAACAACATAATCAACCGAATGACTCTAGTTGACATATTTCTAACAGTCCACTCAAGAGCAGAATGCATATGTTTTCCAGATGTCATGGAATATTCACCAAAATAGACTCTACCCTGGGCCTTTAAAAAAACACAATAAATTTACAAGAATTGAAATCAAATAGAGTGAGTTCGCTGATCACAATTAAATCAAACAACAATACATGTTGAGGTAGCACTCTCAATGACATGAATGCTTACTATCTAGTTTCAGTAATCAAGACAGGGTGCTATAATGATATAAACCCATACGGCAGTGGAACAGAATAGAGAACTAGCTATCAGCTCACATAAATATGCCCAACAGAGTTTTGACAAAGATTCAAAAGCAATTCAATGGTGGTAGAGAGACTTTTCATCACATAACTTCACACTTTATACAAAAATTAACTCAAAATGGCTCATGAATCATGGACCTAAATGTAAAAAGTAAAACTAGAAAACATTTAGAAAAAAAGCAAAAATATTTGAGACCAGAAATAGGTACAGATTTCCTAGAGCTGATCCATAAAAGGAAAAAAAAATGACAAATTTGGTCTAATACATCAGATGAAAAGATAAACTACAGACTGGGATAAAATATTTGTTAACCACATATTGAACTAAGGACAGTATCAAGAACATATGAAGAACTCTCAAAACTCAGCAGTAAGAAAACAATCCAAGAAAATAATTGGCAAAAGACATGAACAGGCTTTTTATTGAAAACTCTATACAAACTACTAATAAGCACGTGAAAAGATGGTCAATGTCATTAGCCATCAGGTAAACACAAATTAAGACCACAAAGAGATATATCACTGTTGGCCGGGCGCGGTTCTGGGAGGCCGAGGCGGGCGGATTATTTGAGCTCAGGAGTTTGAAACCAGCCTGAGCAAGAGCGAGACCCCATCTCTACTAAAATTAGAAAGAAATTAATCGGACAATTAAAAATATATAGAAAAAATTAGCCGGGCATGGTGGCGCATGCCTGTAGTCCCAGCTACTAGGGAGGCTGAGGCAGGAGGATCGCTTGAGCCCAGGAGTTTGAGGTTGTTGTGAGCTAGAATGACGCCAAGACACTCTAGCCCAGGCAACTCAGTGAGACTCTGTCTCAAAAAAAAAAAAAAAAAAAGAGATATATCACTGCAAACCTATAAGACTAGCTAAAATAAAACACAATGACAACACCAAATGCTGACCATGATGCAAGGAGATTAGATCACTCATATATTGCTGATGGGAATGTAAAATGGTAGATCACTGTGGAAAAAAGTTTGGAAGTTTCTTATAAAATTAAACATGCAATTATCTATTATCTAGCAATTGCACTCCTGGGCATTTGTTCCAGAGGAACAAAAACATGTTCACATAAAAACCTGTGCATGATTATTCATAGCAGCTTTATTCATAATAGTCCAAAACTGAAAACAGCTCAGATGTTCTTCAACAGATGAGTGGCTAAATTGTGGTTGTCAGGGATTAGGGTACAGTGATCAGGCAGTACCTGGGAGTGGGACAGGAGACAGGTGGGTTTTGTTATCAGAGAACAACATGAAGGGGTCCTTGTGGTGATAGAATTGTTCAGTATCTTGACCATAATGGTAGAAACATGAACCTACACATGTGATAAAATTGTATATAACTACTTACACACACACACACACACATGCACACAGATGACTATTAGCAAAACCGCAGAAATGCAAATAAGATGGATGAGAGTATCAATGTCAATATACTGGTTGTGATATTATACTATGGCATTGTACAACATTATCATTGGGAGAACCTGGCTAAAGAGTACAGACGATCTCTCTGTTATTTTTTACAACTGCATGTGAATCTACAAAAACCTATAAAGAAATACATACATAAAAGTAAGAGTGTAAATACCAATATTTTTTGAGTATCTTAGTCAAGAATGCTTAATAATTCAGTCAGGGGCTCAAATAACTCATCAGTCCCACTTTAGTGTCTCTGGTGAGTTGACAATTGTTCATATTTAAATAAATATTTGAGGATCTTTAGCCATCTATCAAGACTACATGAACTTTAACTTTTTATCAGTGTTAAAAAATTCTCTCTCTCTTTTTTAATGGTAGCAGAAATAAGTAAGGAGGAGGAAAAATTAGTTTTCAGAGGTTACTCTGGTGAGCACTGGAGTCCTATTTCTTCCTAACTCAACTATAAAAACAACACGGGGCAGACAAGGGCTGTTATTTAATAAGCACCAGCCTGGGAGAGTTGAGCAACCAACTCCATTTATTTAAATGATCACCAAAACCAAGAATGGAGCAATGAGAGGATAAGCATAATGTATTAATTGAGTCACTGTCTCCATTTCTTCCTGGGAAAATGCAAAAATATAAAACACACACACACTCAAAAGGGTACATTGAAATCCCTTTGGAGATGTCTTTCATTTCATTGGGAGACAGGAAATGACTTAAGTAGATTTTATGGTATTCTTAAGAAATAAAATTACCTTGAGTGATGAAATGATGTAAATCTTAAATAGTGTGTTGTATGAAAATGTTATGGAGAAGGGTTCTATAGCTGCAGATCTCTTATTTAAAAATAAACAAAAGGCAGCAATTACTCATTGCCTTGTGTAAAACACTGAGCAATTATAGTTGCATAGTTTTTTTAAAATTCTGAAGTATTCAGTATTTGTGTTTGTATCACCTTTCCCAACATCAATATGTACCTTCTACATAAATAAAGCCATTTGTGCTTTCTTTAAGCCAGATTGCTTGGTAGGCAAACTCTGAATAGGCAGTCTTAATCACAAAGTCATGGGTCCATGAAACAGTTTTTCTTTCTTTTTCTCCTTTTATGTCTTTGTCATGTGAGAAATACACATTTATATCCATTTCACTTTTAGGTAGAGACCAGGCCTATATTAATTATCTCTTTATCTTTCCTATTCAAAATTTGATCAGATTTGGCCTAATTTATCATGTTCCATTAAAAAAAAAAAAACTGTACCGCTCAAATCTGTTTTCTGTAAAAACATAAAATCCTATATTCCTGAAATCTCAACTACTTTTCCAGGAAACACTTCCTACATCATTCATTCAATATCACTATTGCCGTGTTAGTTTTCCAGGGCTGCTAGTGCAAATAGTGCAAAGTGGGTAGTTTGAAACAATGGAAATTTGTCCTCCCACAGTTCTGGAGGGTAAGAGTCCAAAATCAAGATGTCAGCAGTGCCATGCACCCTCTAAAGGATCCTGGGAAGAATCCTTCCTTGCCTCTACTATCTTCTGGTGGTTGCTGGCAATCCTTGGTGTCCCTCGGCTTGCAGGGGCATTACTCCGTTCTTTGTTTCCATTGTCACGTGGTGTTCTCTATGTGTAATTGTGTCCAATTTTCCCTCTTCTTATAAGAACACCAGTCTTAGATTTGAGCCTTCCCTAATTCAGTGCGACCTAATTTTAACTTAATTACATCTACAATGATCTTATTTCCAAGTGTGGTCATATTTCACACATATCAGGGGTATGGTCTTGAGCATACCTTTTAAGGGAACATGATTTAATCCTCAACAATTGTGAAAATATATTTTGATTCATGCTAGTAGATTATGATAAAAGAGATATTTTTTAGCTAATAATGTTCACATTAGCAACTCTAAGATTAATAAAATATTTTTCTGATTATAGTTTTCATAATGTATTAATAAACTAACTTTAATATACACGTGATTTTCAATCTTTTTTAACTTCTAAGTATATCCCAACTTGAATACAGAACAATTAAATCATGTTCAGAGTTGAGTATAATTTACATAGTATTTTGAATAATTAATTGTTTAATTAGGTACAGGTGATTACTGTATATAAGTTTGAAAAGCATGAAAGGAAATTATCTTTCATCCCTCTTTTTCCAGCCGTCCAATTTCTTTCCCTAGAAGCAAAAACAGTATTTTGTAAATCCTTTCAGAAATATTCTTTGCATATATAAGCATCTCTATCTCTCTCATTTATGTACTGAAAATCAAAAGACACAAATAGGAGCCTATTATACACATTCTGCACCATTCTCTTTCACTTAACAATAGACAAAACTCACTTTTTATTGCTTACTCCCCTCTAGGTACTGTCCTATTTCTCTGGTTGCCTTTGTAGCAAAACACCTCAAATAAGTCATCTGTCCTCATTGGTCCCGTCCTCCTCCAACTCTACTGGAATTGTCCCAACCATCCGAAATAGCCATCCCTGTTCCACATCACTTTCATTTTACCTATCTTCCTACGTATCACTCATTCCTGGTAACATGATAACATGCTTATTTGTTGGTTGTTGGCTGGTCTCCCAACTAGAATGTAAGCTCCACAAGTGCAGGGATATTGATTGTGTTAGTAGCTATTTTTACTCCTAGCTGCAAGTCGATGATGAAAAATGGTATGTCATTGTAGTTTTAATTTATATTTCTCTTAAGTATAAATTTGTACTTCTCTTACAGTATAAAAAGTGATCAATCGGAGGTTGATCACCTTTTCAGATGTTTAGGAGTTATTTGTATTTTTGTTTTAATGAATGCACTATCTGTCCATATTCTTTGCCTATTTTTCAAATGGTATGTCATTGTAGTTTTAATTTATATTTCTCTTAAGTATAAATTTGTACTTCTCTTACAGTATAAAAAGTGATCAATCGGAGGTTGATCACCTTTTCAGATGTTTAGGATTTATTTGTATTTTTGTTTTAATGAATGCACTATCTGTCCATATTCTTTGCCTATTTTTCAATTAGGTTGTGATTTTAGTCTCATTGATTTATATACATTTTTATATTAAGGAAATTAGAGTTTTCTTCTCTGACATGCTCTTTGCCACCAGACCATAGTCCTTCCTTTCATTCCTCAGCTGATTTCATTTGGCGTTAAATATTCTTTGCTTTTTGTCAAGCTTTCTCCATTTTTTGTGCTTTTGAAATATCTGTCCTTTTATCAGAGTTACTGAATTAGGTGCAGGCATCGTTGTGCCCTCGTCTTCCTCCTTTGCCTATCTTTACGCCGAGGTGGATTTGCCGTTTACTCTGTTGCTATTTAATAGTAAGGATGCTAGATTTCTATAAGAAAATGTGAATCCTATCTTCTATATGGTATATCATCAAAATATATAAATTTTTCATCAGTCAGCAACTTGGAATATTTATGAATCAGGTTTTTTGCCAGAGAATATAACTACACCTCTCTGCCATTCCTGTAACCACTCATATTTCCTGTTTTGCTTTTTTCAGTAGAGAGCTTTGAACTAAATTAGTTAATCCCATTTAGCAACTGTTGAAGATCTTTAAGTAATAATATAACTGTAACTATATCAATATAATATATGAATAGCCATAACCTTTTTTAACTTTATATATGTAAGTTACTTCAAAAATTTTTAGAAGAAGTGTTATATAAAAATTTTCTTTTTGTATAATACCCAGGAGTATCTGGCACATATACTAAAAATATGAGATTCTGATGATTAAAAAAATGAATTCTGTATAACGCTTTTCTCAATTTGAGAAAGTCTTACAGAAATATAGAACATTTTTAAAACAGTAAAATGTAGCATAATTTTCCAAAAAATAATAAAATCATTAAATAGCTACAGTACATACTTCTCTGCTATAACATGAATGGGTAACACACAAAGCATTTGTTCATTGTTGTGTCAGACAATATCTGCAGCCCAGGGTAGATTTAATTCCTGATTTACTATTCAAAATATAGCAATTACAGATTTTCTCTTACTATCTTCTTCTTAAAATAAGAAACAGATGATTTATTTAACCTGTAGAATTATAAGAAAGTATAGAACCCCTCACACATACTATACTTACTGTGAATTACAAGCTAGGGTGAGTGCGGTCTTACAGGAATTCAGAAACTTCAGCTTCTGGAAGGGAAAACTAACAAACCATAATATTGATGCACCATTTCTGGTACGATAAGATATTTTGAGGGCAAAGTTTTATGAAACACTTTGTATAAATTAAAAAGAATTAATTTTAACTGATGTTTGAATACATTGGACAAAGTAAAAGAAGTCTCAGTATATTGGAGCAAACAACTAATATACAAAATATTACATGGAAAAAAGTTATATTGGGCCAGTATAATAAAAGTCAGGATTGAGTTTTGCTGAAATTTTGATAAAGTTTAGAGAGATTTCATTAACAGTAGAGGAGAAAATGTCAAGTGAATTAAAAATGAAAAAAATGGCTCAATCTAGCCCAGTGTCATTCTAATTGCTTGGAATAATTCAATTAATACATTATTGAATGCCCATGATGCAGGACAAGATAATTCTGGACACTAGAATGAAGGAATGAATCATGTTCATGGTTTGATATTCCAACTAGTTCCTTGAACTAAACCTTTCAGATTTTCATAAAACATTTATTTTGCATAGGAAATATCTGGCCAACCATCTGGAATATTCTAGAACATTCCTGGATGTACTTTATTCTGCCTATCTAATTCTTTTCTTTTTTTATTTGTATAAATTTAAGGGGTAGAAGTATTGTTTTGTTACATGAACATATTACATAGTGATGAAGTTTAGGCTTTTAGTGCAGTGGTCTCCCACCTTTTTGACACCAGGGACTGGTTTCATGGAAGACAATTTTTCCATGGTGGTGGTGGTGGAGGTGTGGAACTCAGGCAGTGATGTGCGGCCTGTTTCCTAATAGGCCATGGACTGGTACTGGGCCGCGGCCCTGGGGGTTAGGGACCGTAGTTTTAGTGTAATCATCACCCGTATAATGTACATTGTTCCTATTAAATAATTTCTCATCCCTTACCCCCCCGACCCTCCCACACTTCTGAGTGTCCAATGTCTATTATTCTCCACTCTATGTCCATGTGTACACATTATTTAGCTTCCACTTATAAGTGAGAACATGTGGTATTTGACCCTCTCTGTTTCTGAGTTATTTTGCTTAAGATAATGGCCTCCAGTTTCATCCATGTTGCTGTGAAAGACGTCCTTTCATTTTTTTATGGCTAAATAGTATTCTATTTTATTTTATATATGTACTACATTTTCTTTATCCAATCATCTGTTGATGGACATTTAGACTAATTTTATGTCTTTGCTGTTGTGAATAGTGCTGTGAAAACATGGGTGTAGGCATTTTTTTTGATATAATGATTTCTTTTCCTTTGGGTATATATCCAGTAGTGGGATTGCTAGGTTGAATGGGAGGTCTATTTTTAGTTTTTTGAGAAATCTCCATAGAGGTTGTACTAATTTGCATTCCCACCAATAGTGTATAAGTATTCCCTTTTCTCTGCATTCTTGCCAACATATGTTGGCTTTTTACTTTTTAATAATAGTCACTGAGGCCAGTGTAACATAATATCTCATTGTGTTTTTAATTTGCATTTCTCTGTTGATTAGTGAGGTTGAGCATTTTTTCATATGCTTCTTGGCCATTTGTATATCTTCTTTTAAAAATGTCTATTCATGTCATTTGCTCATTTTTAATGGGTTGTTTGTTTTTCTTGTTGAGTTGCTTGCATTTTTTGTAAATTCTGGATGTTAGTTCCATCAGATGCATAGCTTGCAAATATTTTCTAACATTCTATAGGTTATCTGTTCAATCTGTTGATTATTTCTTTTGTTGTGGAGAAGGTTTTTAGTTAATCGTTAAGTCCCATTTGTCCATTTTTGTTTCTGTTGCTTGTGTTTTGAGATCTTAGTCATGAATTCTTTGCCTAGGCCAATGTCCAAAAGATTTTTCCATAGGTTTTCTTCTAGTATTTTTATAGTTTCAAGTCTTACATTTAAGTCTTTGATCCATCTTGAGTTGATTTTGTATATGGTGAGAGATAGGGGTCCAGTTTCATTCTTCTGTATATGATAATCCATTTTTTCAGCACTATTTATTGAAAAGGGTGTCCTTACGTGAGTGTGTGTTTTTGTCAACTTTGTCAAAGATCAGTTGGCTACAGACATGTGGCTTTATTTGTGGGTTCTCTATTCTGTTCCATTGGTTACTATGACCTTGTAGTATTATTTAAGATCAGGTAATGTGATGCCTCCAGCTTTGTTCTTTTTGCTTAGGATTACTTTGGCTATTTGGGCTCTTTTTCAGTTGGCTATTTAGGCTCTTTTTTGGTTCAATATGGATTTTAGGATTGTTTTTTCTAGTTATGTGTAAAACAACGTTGGCATTTTGATGGAGATTGCATTGACTCTGAAAATTGCTTTGGGCATTATTATCATTTTAATGGTATTAATTCTTCTAATCCATGAGCATGGGCTATTTTTCATTTGTTTGTGTCATCTACAATTTCTTTCATCAATGTTTTGTTGCTGTCTTTGTAGAGATCTTTTACCTATTTGGTTAAATTTATTCCTAAGTATTTTATTTTATTGTTTTTGTAGCTATTATAAATGGATTGATTTCTTGATTTGGTTCTCAGCTTGATTGTTACGGTGTATAGAAATGCTACTGATTCTTGTACATTGATTTCATGTCTATACTTCAAAATAATAAAGGCCATATACCACAAACCAACAGCTATTACCATACTGATAGGGGAAAGTTGAAAGCAATCCCCCTAAGAAGTGGAACAAGCCAAGGATACCCACTTTTGCCACTCCTATTCAACATAGCACTGGAAGTCTTAGCCAATCAGACAAGAGAAAGAAAAAAAAGGCATCCAAATTGGAAGAGGAAGTTAGATTATCTATGTTTGCTGATGATATGATCTTATCCCTAGAAAACCCTAAAAACTTCTCCAAAAACAATCTCATATTTCATAAATGAATTCAGTAAGCTTTCAGGATACAAAATGAATGTAATCCTTACCTTTTTTTCATGACTCAGGTAAATTCCTGTCACTTCTATAGAGCCGTTTCTAATTCCTTTGGCACAAGGCCTTGCTCATAGTAGATGATCAATAAATACTTGTTAGTTTAATATCAATGATGGAGTCGGCATTCAAAATATACTACACATATGCCTTCAAACACATTTATTTTTATGAAAGACTAAATACACGAATCTAGTACAATATGGTAAATGGAAGTCTGACGGGGGGCGGGTATGAATTCCCCTAACTAAAGAGTTTCTGGAATTCAATAAATATAGATAATTAAATAAACTCATTAAGGATAGGCATATTTCAACTTACATGGTTATATGATTGTGAAAGTCAAATCCATCTTGAGTAGAGTTGCCAGATTTATCGAATAGAAATACAAGATGTTCAGTTAAATTTGAATTTCAGATAAATAACAAATAAGTTTTTAGTAAAAGTCTGTTGTTATTTATCTGAAATTTAAATTTAACTGGGTTTCTTATATTTTGTCTAGCAGCCCTAATTTTAAGGTGTAGTTTTTGTCTTGGTTCGTTGTGAAGGCCAACATTGGGTTTCCTAATGGAGAAGTTAGTGGGCACACTGCCACTTTGTGGCAGCCAAGAGCAACAACATTACTACTCTGGGGAGAGAAGAGGTGCTAGGCCAAGTGACTGGAATTTCATGTCCAATGTGCAAAACATATCAGATACCAAGATAAACTAAAGTGACATTTAAAGAAAAAAAATATGGCAATTACCATGCTTATCTCAGATAACATTAGTTTTCATTAGCATAATGGCAAGATTTATCTCCTTTCTGAAGAACTGATACTCCAAGATTTCTAAATAAAGTTTTGGAGAAATGGGAGGATGACTTTACCAGTGAATATTGCCAGAAATAATATGTGCGCTATTCTCATGTGACCAGCAGTAAATTATAAAGAACTGCTTAGAAAAACATGATGGTATGACTTGCTAACATAATTCTGCTTTTATTTAGCACTATCAAATGAATGCTTGTTTTTACAATACCTTTAATGTAGTCACTTTTACAATTAAAAAGAAGAAAGGATAAACAAATTTCTTGGAGGTTTCACATCATATCAGTAATAAGGATGGAGAGAAGAGTAAAAATTCCCTAACTTCCAACCCTTGAAGCTTTTCATTAACCAAGAATCACTATTGTTTTCTGCAATGAGCCTCTTTCAAGCACTTTAAAATATTTGAGAAAAACTAGTCATACATGTGAAATTAATAACCTTGTGATAATTTAAGATGTCCTTATGGAAACTAAAGAATCTCAAGTTAAAAATTTTCAGATTTGTTCAGAATCTCCAAAGCAAATGATTCTTCAAAAATTCATTTTTTCTTTTCCTTTTTTCTTCTGGCTAAATGATTTACTTTATAATTATATGTTTTGGGAAGAATGAGTATTCTTGAGAGATAGTGATTTTTTTTAATCTACACAAAAATATATTTAAAAATTAATTGACAATAAGTTACCAAACACTTATACACTAACAATATGAAAAGTATTGTACTTAATCCTTAATTTCGTGTGGCTGTTTTCGAACTTTGGCCATAAACAAGAGTTAGAAAGTGGAGATTCAAATACATATCAAATCATCACTTCCATTCATATTAGAAACTATACTAGGTATAATCTATACCAAAGTACTTGAAGCTGTTTTTACCCTGAAAAATAAGAAGATATTAGGCTTTGTTAATCTTTTTAAAAAATCATGGTTTTATTAATTTTAATTGTCAAGCAGAGGCAAACACTGTCTGATTTTCCAGAAACCATCGTTGGCTATAATATTTTACTAAGAGTGTTTCAGCTTAATTTTTTTTTTTTTTTTGAGACAGAGTCTTGCTCTCTCTTCCTGGCTAGAGTGAGGTGGTATCATCACAGCTCACTGCAACCTCAAACTCCTGGGCTCGAGCTATCCTCCTGCTTCAGCCTCCCCAGTAGGTGGGACTACAGGTACCTGCCATTGTGCCTGGCTATTATTTTCTATTTTTGATAGGGACAGGGTCTGGTTCTTGCTCAGGCTGGTCTCAAACTCTTGAGCTCAAGTGATCCTCCTGCCTCGGCCTCCCAGAGTGCTACAGGCATGATCCATGGATCTCAGCCATCAGCTTAATCTTGATGGAAAATTACCCAAGAAATTAAATATTCAGTAATTTTTCTACAGACAGTAGACAATTAGAAAAACATGTATATGTGACATTGCTTAGTTTAGCAACCTGCCAAACATACCATGTAATCTTACAATGGAAAAAAAAGGGCAAGGTCACTCTGGCCCTTACCATTTGCTGGCAAAGCTGTTGACCATACACAACACTTTAACAATGAACTGGGCGTTCCAGAAAATAAGTACTTAGTGTGGGGAAGAGAGATGATATGAGGCTGCGTGGGAAATGATTGTGAACAGAATCGGCTATACTAATGCAATTTCTTTTGGAATAACTGTATGATTTACAGTATGTGAAAAGATCACAGTGAATTCAGACGAAATCAGTACTATGCAGAATGCTTTACTAAAATACAGGTTTGTGTCAAAAAATAAGTTGGTAGTGATATTGGAAAGTGAGTGTTTCTATTTTAGGAGTAGCTGATCATAATTTCAGGACTTCTTTTGCTACCTTTCTCCATAGACACATACCAACTTCTAGGGCTCAAGCTTTCTCTGTGCATTTGTATGTAACTACAAATGTGTGTTCCTATTTTTCTGTTATTTGTTTTGCTTACTGGTATTTCTTCTTCATCACCCTTCTGCAATGTTCTGTCCACCACCTCTTCCGTGTATCTGAAAACTATCCAGTCCCATTCTAACCACTTCCTTCCCATTCTTCATTAGAATGATGTCATAAAAGTAATGTGTACATACAGAGTTTCTCTGGAAATTCATACAACAAACCACAGTAATGATCCTATCCTTGGCAATGAAGAAAACTTGACTATACGAACAATGTTTATAATTAGCAGACACCCAACTCACTTTTAGATCTAGACTTCATTTGGTAAATATGCAGTCCTAAGAAATATTACATGCACTCAAATGAAATTATTTCAATTTGGTTCTATATAAAGTGGAATCCATTAAAAGAAATTGAATGTAAGAATGCTCACTTGAAATGTGGATGGATATATTTTCCTGGGTTTAAAAGAAACAATCCAAGTGTTACAGTTCTTGTAGAATTTGTCTAACAGGTTTTCCAGCTTTTACCAGACCCATCCCCCCTACAGTGGGGGAGAGGAAGAAACAATCAAAATACAAATTCTGAAACTCCCAACAATTACAGTAATATTTTTTATTACTAGTTCAGTTTCAATAGCATGCGAATGATTATTTCCTTGGGAAAAACTAGCACTTGAAAACAATACTATCATCTGAAAACCTGCCTTTCCTTGGCCAAATAATATGAATTACTAATCTCTAATATGAACAGTCTGTGGGAAGTTAATTTCAGAACTGAAATGATTAAAAAACCATGGTGAAGGGATTCATAGTTTCATCGTCTGAAATGCTGGCAATGTTCCTGGACCTATGCAGAACCTTCAGAATTATTAATAATGTTTCAAAAAGTGGTTCTGGAACAAAAAATTCAAATTCTACTCAGAAATACAAAACAGATCTTTTTTTCTATTCATCTTGCTTTTCATATTGTTTCATCTGATTCCAATTTTTGCAGTATAAAATCTATTATACAGCATTAGAGTCTTTCTCACCTGTTCTTGTGCTTTAAGCTAAAATTTAACTCCAATTATAGGCACTGAAGCTGTCTTTTAATGTTCCAAGTGTCTCCAGTTTCAAAGGCAGATATAGGAGAAGTGAGAGATTGACAACGAGGGAAAGGCACTGCAGGAGAATTTCCACTTGTTCTTTAAGCCACAGCTCAAAGGTTACCTCTTAAATAAAACTTTCCTGGACTTCTCCACCCTTCCAGTGTGCTAGCTGTATCCTCCTCATAGCTCCCGTAACTTCCCCAGGTGTTGCTCTCTTACTACACTGAGCTCAGAGAGTGGGCTGATCTTATTTGCAACTGCAGTGCACAGAACATTGATCATGACACAGTAGAACTGTCAATCAATGTTTCTTGACTACATTTCAGTGTTTGTTGAAAGGATAAATGAATAAAGGGATCTGCAAAGTATTGAGTATCTCTTCATATACTTAACTAAAAGTGGTGATCTGAGTCATTCTTCAAGTGAATACTGAGTGTTCTGGTTGAATATCCAGGTCTGAGTGAATCAGAGAGATTAAAACAAAATAAAACTTATGAACCTGGTAAATAAGAGTTTTCAAGTTAATACGGAAGTATACTTTGTGATTCACTCATAAAGAAACTTGCTTTGTAGTCTTTCTTATTTCAATGGTTTTCTATTATTTGGGGGAGTATGTGGTTATTGGTGAATACTCTCCATTGTAAGTAACGGAAATCATCTCGAACAAACTTAAGTTAAAAGGAAGACTCTATTGTCTCACAAAAGGGTGGTGGAATTGCTGGCCTGGAGCCTCACACCAAGTCAGAGTTCTCTCTTTCTTTCTGCATTTTGTTTTGTTTCATAGTGTCTTTCAACAACAGATGGGTTTTTTCCTTTCTTTACCCCCTAATGGAGATCGTGACCATATGCCAGCAT
This sequence comes from Propithecus coquereli, assembly GCF_000956105.1. Classification (NCBI taxonomy): domain Eukaryota; kingdom Metazoa; phylum Chordata; class Mammalia; order Primates; family Indriidae; genus Propithecus; species Propithecus coquereli. Next base: position 13,564,524 of record NW_012154173.1, read on the forward strand.
TGGCTTCACACTCCGATATTTCCATCCCCAGAGATGAAAGGTGTCCTTTCTCACAAGTTCTAGATACCGAATCCCAGGAAGCGTTTGTGTAGTTTAGCTTGGATTCTTTGTCTCCTCCTGAATCTGTCACTAAGGACAGAGATGGTTGTTTTACCCTGGGTTACGTGCACGCATTTTAATCAAATCACGGGCAAGCTCTATTGATGGAAAAAGAAGGAGTCCATGCTGATGATGTGCTTAGATGATGGTCTTTGGAGAGGTGTCACATTTTTCCTTCAGTTTCTTGTAAAGAACCTCTCAATAATTCCCACCTAGCTGAAAAGAATTTGTTCAGTTCTCCACCCAGATGGCTAGTTAGCTCAACATATCAGCAGAGGCCATCCTTGGTGGTGGAGATGGCTCCAAACAGAGACTGGTGAAGAGAGAGCACCCAGAACAGAGGCATACGGAAAAGTGAAAAGTTGAGTCACAGAGAGCTAGGAAGCAGGGATTCCTTCCACCAAACGTTCCTACTTACAGGGCATAATGATGCCAGGACACTGCTTACTATAACCTCAGATACTAAGAGAATATTATAAGGCATATGGACTGCTCAAAATATTGCTCATCAAAGGGCATCAAATAATTGATTTCTGCACCTTGTATTCTGAATTTAACCTAATGAAATCTTGTGATATATAGAGAAGAAAAAAGTAAGTCATCAGCAAAAATGTTCCCAGGGCTTTTCCAAACTGATTACTGTCACACTGACAACAAGTAATGGGACTAAGCTTCGAAACTATAAAGATAAATATAGTATGTGTATAAGTGTTTTGAACGAAATTTTACTGAATTTCAACTTTTCCCAAGTTTATATTCTTTAAGAGTAACCCAGTTTTTTCTTAAGACTCCAAGGCAGAATGGTGTGCTATTTTGCATACCTGGCAGAATAGAGAGTACTAAGACTTTCCTGCTTATTTTTAGTCATCTACTGGAATAGTTTCTTCACATTTAAAAAGTCAACTTTACTGTAACTCTCATACTGTGAAATCTTTCACTAAATCTTCCTACTTAACAGATTTCCTTAACATTCCATTAGTAAGAATGATAAAATCAGAGCATAATTACATTCATTTTGAATTCTTTGCACACAAGTCTTGACTAGTATGTGGATAAGCATTTAAAGCTACTCATTTTCTATGGGAAAAAAAGACTGTTTTAAGAGAAATAAGTGTCCTGTGCTGCTCTTACATGACATTTAGTAATCTACTTGGACATACAATCTACCTGTGTTATCAAAATTGAGGCATTAGAATGATTGATTTCTTGCAATACATTTACTTTTTCCTATTTACAATATTAAAAAGAGTAAGCATACATCAGGATAAACTAAGTCTATTTCCTCAAATATCTGTGTTCCTAGGATCTTAAGGAGATAATGCTTTAACTTATATAAAGTTCTCTAATAATGGAAACCCAAGGCTCTTCTAAGTGGTATTTTGTGTATAAAAAAGACATTTACCTTTATGCGAGTAGCTTTTCTTGCAACTCTGGCATCTATAGGTTAGATTTATTTCTGTGGACAAGACTTGTTTACTCATCACTTCATTCAGCAAATATTTCTTACACAATTATTAATTCTGCAGAGCACATTATTCAAACCCCAAGGGCAACCCAATCTGTAGTCTGTAATTTTCTTCTAAGACCTTGAAGCCATTGATTCAGTCATGATATTGATATATTAACAATAGTTTTTCATTCGCAAATATGAGAAATGACCAGATACCACTGCTGGGCCATGTTTAACCAATTCGTATAACTAGGATGGTTTTAATTTAGTACACGTTCACGTTATAGAAAGAAAACACAATGTTTTCTTTGTATAATGATTTTACTTTATACAAAGCAGTTTCATAGCTTTTAGTTCATCGTGATCTCATGACAAACATGTGAAGTAAACAGGGAGAGTGTTATAGGGACTCCTTTTGCTGATGAGCTCAGAGAGGCTAAAAGAATTGAGAGGTCATGAAGCGAGGGGACAGGAACGCTGGACCTGGAGACAGGCTGTCTAAATCCAAGGTCATTCTTCTTGAAAGCCCGTTGGGTGACATCAGTCAGAGAAAAGGGCAAAACTTTAGGTTCAGGACCACATCATATTGTTTTTTTTTCTAGTTCATAAACTCCAAAGGACTCGGGTAAACCTGGAGAATAGTTAAAATGGCCATTTCCTTGTTAACTCAGATTCCAAGGTGATACAGTGAGTCTAAATATAGCGCTGTTTAAAGGAAAGATTTTTATGAATTCCAGCGAAGCTCTTGAAGACTACTGTCTTTGAGTCATTTGCTTTTCTTGTTTATTTGAATTTAAACATCTATAGTCACTCCTGGCAAAGTAGGCTCTTTTCTCTTGAATTTTAAACTATGTCACTGATTAACTATAAAGATAGAATTACTTCTGAGGTCAAAATAAACCCTCGAGATTTGGTGGTTCACTGCGTTCACTTCCTTTAAAATTCTAGAAGGCCATGCTTATAAAATTTCCTTAACTTGAGCTAAGTTACTTGATATGGAAAATAAACTGCACTAATCAAATTCTTTAAGCATCCCTCTGTTTCCCTATTTGGGCAACCTGGAAATCATGTCAGTTAGATTATTTAGGACTCTAGTATTGTGACTGGCAGAAGACCTAAGGAGTTTAAACAGAGCAAAATGAAATGAAAAAGCCACATCAAATTAAAAATCAAAACAAATGAAAACACTAGCCATTCTGAAACCTCCCTCCACTAAATGCATTTTATATTCAGGCTTGTATTTTATTTCTTTCCACACTAATAAAAAATACCGAGTTTAAAATGTGCTCTTTTTTCTCGGCATGCGTACTGTAATGGAGTACTAATGAGCAGCAGAATTGCAGGACTGGAGCCATCTAGTTCACCTCTAGTGGCAGTCATTTCTCACCACAGATCCTTTTGGGAGAAGGTAATATTAACAAGTCATTTAGTAAAGCGCATGTAATCCCACGCATAATACAGTTTTGACTATTGTAAGAAACTGGAGCAGCAGTCTACTGACTGCTAATTAACTCCTTAACACGTAAAAGAAATATTAAGTACTTTTTCCTTACATCACAAATGAAATCTAATCTAACACCAAATATTTCAATGTGCTTTATAAAGATCTTTTCTTCAACAAATCTTATCCTGTACTCTTCTTGAAATGAATTGAAATCATTTTCAAATATTTACTATATATCAAATAAATCCCTGGCCATGCCATCTATGTCTAAAAGGGAATGGTTTGATCATTTTATTTTTTTCTGAACATTCTATAAAACATATTATATATCTAAACCACTATAAAATACCACTCTTGCAACATCGCCAATTTCAAAATGCACCGTTGAATAGTTTATCGCTGTTTTCCATTTCCTTTCTTGATCCTCTTTGAGAATCAGCCAAGCAAATGCTAGCTAAATTTATTTGCATTTATTAATGTGTCTTAGCCTGAACATTTCTTACTGAAAGGAAATCACAGGGCCAGAAAGAATAAAACCCGGTTCTTGGCTGAGGCTCCAACAGCATGGGGGTAATATCAGATGAAAAATAGAGACCGAGGGAATGTAAACGCTAGTTTATTCGGTTCCACTGATTTTCTTCCTATTAAGGTGCATTCTGTTAGATAGTTTTCCTCCCACTTACTAAATAGCTAAGCCCTGACATCATAAAGAAAACTGCAATTCACATCACTAAGGATAATGTCACCCAAAGATAGCTTGCTATTTTAAATAATACGGAAACTGCATTGGGATGACAGATAAGTATAACAATCCATTTTATTTTTAACTGCCTTTGATGTGTTCCAGACTTCGAATATTCAGACAGAGGAATAATGGAAAAGTTATTTTTTCCCCCTTAAATCACACCTCCACACCCCAAACTACTATTCCTCCACCCTCACCCCTGAACTTTTTGAACTAAATTGATGATCTAACTCTTTTTTTCTTGCCAGTAGAATAGTCCTGGGCTGAGTTCCAGAAGATCTCAGATCACTGGCATTGTTTCTAGAAGAGTACTCCCAGGTATATTTCTAAGTAATATTCCTTCTCTTGTTGAGGGAAGTTGGAGAAGCGAAAGCTCCCCCCGGGGCCATATCAAATCAAGTTTAGGGTCGAGTACTGAGATGCTCTGTCATTTGTCATCAGCTCTCCATCTGTGAGCATTGTGCTGAAGTGCCACAGTAGGACCACATTTCTGTCACAAACCAGCAGTAGGAAAACTAGGATTAGACGTACAGCTCGTACTTTCCAGCTTGTATCACCCTTTGAAACGGAACCAAGATCTTAGCCAGGATTTTTCAATAACACCATTGTTAAATACAAAATGTATATGTATTATTCCTCCAGTGAATTTTTCTACAGGAGAACAAGAAGTAATGGTCCACGACAGTCATTACTGCTTGTCTGTTTAAAGAACTCCATTAGCCATTTTAGGGCAGGCACACTAGCAATAAATTCTCATAGTTTTCATTCTTAGAATGTCTTGACTTCCTCTTCATTCCTGAATGATATTTTCTCCTGTTATAGAATTCTCAGTTGACAGTGCTTTTCTTTTAGTACATGAAAAATGTTGTGCCACTTCCTTTTGGCCTCCATGGTTTTAGATGAGAAATTTGTTGTAATTCAAATTATTATCTCTTATAGATAATGTGTTGTTTCTCTCTGGCTGCTGTTAACATTTTTTTTATTTGTCTTTAATTTTTGCAAATTTAATTATGACATATCTTAGCATGGATTTCTCTGGGTTTATGCTGTTTGAAGTTTGCTAAACCTCTTGAATGCATAGGCTTATGTCTTTCACCAAATTTGGAGAGTTTTCAGCCATAATTTTTTTGAGTACTTTTTCAATCGGATTCTTTCCTTTCTTTCTGGGACTCTGATGTTATGAATGCTAGATCCTTTGTTATTTTCTCACAGATTCTTTGTATTCTGTTCATTTTTCTTCTCGGTCTATTTCTCTCTGTTGTTCAGAGTAGGTAAATTCTATAAATCTGTCTTCAAGTTCACTGCTTCTGTCTTCTGTCATCACCATTCTATAAATAAGCTCATCTAGCAAGTTTTAAATTATCAGTTATATTTTTCAGTTCTATAATTTCAATTTGCTTCTTTTTGTATAACTTCTATTTTTCCACTGAGATTTTCTATTTTTAAAATGTATATCAAGAGGATTTATAATTGCTCTATGAAGTATTTTTACATGACTGCTTTAAAATCCTTGTCACTTAATTCCAATAACTGATTCACCTGGGTGTTGGTGTCTGTTGATTATCTTTTCTCATTTGTATGGGGATTTTTCTATTTTTAAAATAGTATTCTAGACATTTTAGGTATTATATTATGAAACTCTGGATTCCATTTAGTTTTTTTTTTTTTTAAGGAAGTTACCCTGTTGATGTGTAGTGTAAGAACTAGGTGGATATATATGCTTATGTTTACCCTTTTGTTGCTGCAGAGTTGGATTAGAATTTCAGCTCCCACTGAATCTTGATGACACCAGTGGAGAAATTAAGTGGAGTGCTAAGTGGCCCTGCCTTCAACCACATTGCTTTGCCTCACTGATACCAGATTGGAGATGGAAGCTCAACTCCCCACTGATCCCTGTTGACGCCATGGCAGGGGGAATGGAGCACTGCCTATAGTAGTTTCATGTTGTACCTCCTCATTCAGTCTTGTTGCTGTTGAGTGAGTAAAGGTGTTCAGCTCCCTCCTGGGCCTGACACTAGAAGTGTTAACTAGCCCTGATTTGCACCACCTTTTCTAGTCTTGTTGATATTAGGTGGGGTGGAGGCTCTGCTCCCTGCTTTAAAAGACTGATACCACCCATTGGGGGGAAAAGTGCACCACTGCTTGTTTTCACAGGGTGGACGATTATTTCCTTGCTCAGCCCCACTGAAACCATGGAGTGCGGGTGAGGTGGTCTTACCATTAATGTTTGGCTGTAGTAAGGCCAAAAATATTTTCTGTTGACAGGCCACCGTTTCTCCATACTTTGGCTAGGGGGAATAGAATATTCTAGAAGTTTTCTGTTTTGTTTTGTTTATTCTGTGCCTGTCGGATGCTTGGGGGTGAAGCCTTCTGCAGTGGCCTGTTTAGGTTATGTAGGAGGCAATTAAGGAAACTCAGGTGACTCACCACTGTATTGCTCCTCAAGTCTTAAGGTCCCTAAGCAGTCAGCCTTGTTTCTAGTTTTCAGTGTCTTTCTATGCTTGTTTGTTGTGGTATAGCCAGCGTTTTTATAATTTTTTAAGAGACAATCTGGGAGGAATGAGGCTACTTAATCTTGGCTGAAATCAGAAGTCCCACTGTAGATGTTTTTTTTTTCGTATATATAAATAAATAAAAAAATAAACATTTACAAAAATTAATGAAATCAATTCAACACTAATGAAAAATTTCATGTATTCCCCACCTTCTTAGGTAGACCTTCTTGTGTGTAATTCTGTAACAAAAGCTTCAAAAATCACACTAAGAAACCATTTCCTGTCCTACTTTATAAATGTGTGGGCGCACAAAGTATTGTTCAAACTTGAAAGTTTTCTGCCATCTCCAGTCCCACAGTTATTCCATAAATATATTTTTGCTGTGAATAAAATGAGACTACATCTCGAAAGAAATATTTTTTGTTCAATCCTTACTATAATTTACAAATTGTTTTATGATTAAAAACAGGGTCTTCAGGCACCTCAGGGACCTGGGACAAGAACAATGGTGTACTACATATCAGAAGACTTGAGGTAAAGGAGACAGAATAAAGCTTTTGGAGTTGAATTGAAATTGGAGATATTGGTGTGAACTCATGATTTTTTAATATAAATAGATAAATGGATGTAGAAACAGATGCACATGTAAGTAAACTTGTAAGTGTGTGTTTGGGGGTGGGGGGTTAGATGTTTCCTAGTTCTATCCTCTGAGAAAGTCTAGAAAGCAGTGACATCCCAGTAGCAGTGAACACACTGAGAACCCAGGTCTTGTTTTCTAAATATCATTTCCAACTAAAAGGAACCATGGATCCTTGGAGAAATAGCTGATTCCAAGACTAGAACAAAAAAGGGCGTGAGAACCTTGAATATCTTTTTGTGTAAAAAAAAATAGGAATTGCTGAAAGAATCATGGGGAAATATCAAGAAGCCAGCTTACAGGTGATTTTGCTAGCCAAATCTAGAAAAATTTTAGCATTGAAAAAAGTGTGATAGTAATGGATTTTAACTGATTGGAAAAATACGAATCTATAAATACATATTGATCTGAGTGAATGAGTGAATGAATGAATAAGGAAGAAGAGAAATCTCTATCTCAGAGTAGCGTGCCAACTAATAAGAGATGATGGATTTTAAAAATGACCATTTGGCTCATGGTAATAATTGATTCATTATTACTTCATGGTAATAATTGATTCAGGTAAAAATCATCAAAAGATATTAAAACAAAGGGGTGAATGTTTGATGGGGAACAGGATAATTAAATAGTTATAAAATATCTTTCCATTAAGCCTTTATTAAAATATTTAAAATATAAAATCCTTATTAGTTATTCTTAAATTGGAGAAATCTGGCAGATACTTGATTAACCAAAGGGTAAAATCAGTATCACATACTTATTGATACAGTACAACGAGAAGATAGCAACTTCTTCTGTGGTAGTCCTGCCAAAAATTGCCTAGCCTCAATCTAGAAAATATCAAGCAAACCCCAAATGAGGAATATTCTACAAAGTAACTGCTCTGTATGCCTCAAAAAACATTAAGATCATGAAATACAAGGAAAAAATGAAACCTGAGGAGCTGTTCCAATTTAGGAGACTAAAGAGAGGTGATAACTAAATTATTGGAAAGAACTTATAAATAATATTATTGAGGCAATTGACACAATCTGAATGGGGCCTATGAACTGGTTGGTATTATTGTATTGGTGTTAATTTCCTCATGCTTGTGGTTGTACTGTAATTATATAAGAGCATGCCTTTTTGTGTGTGTATGTGAAATGTATACTGAAATACTTAGCAGTAATGGAGCATTCTGTCTGCAACTTTAAAATGATTCAGAAAAATAAAAATATGTGTATATGTATTAATATATATGCACACAAAAACATATATATACACACACACAGACACACACATATATATGGGGGGAAAAGGAGGGAAATGAAAGAGAGAAGGGGAGGGGGAGAGAGAGAGAAAGAGGCAAATATAGAAAAATTCTTACAACTGGAATATTTGCATGAAGAGTTTGTAAGAGAAAGAAGGTCTTCAGTTAAGTGCAGTGCCTCTCTTGGTTTCAATTACTGATGTTTGAGTTCCAATCCCTTGGTAGTTGAACTTGGAAATTAATAAATTTGGATAGTGATAGATACTTACTTGTATTGGTTAAGATAATAAGATTTTATTAATAACAATTTGACTAAGTAATGTTTGGTAAAGAGAATTTAGGTTTACATTCCTTTTAGCAAAATAATGGTAGAAATTATTTTAAATCATTATTGTGATTGGCTCTGGGCACATGGACCCTCTGTGAATTTGGCAGAGCCACGCAACTTTCTTTGACTAACGGAATGTGAGCAGAAGTTTCATGTTTCACTTTCAGGTGAAAGTTTTAGGCACCAGTGCATGAGTCATTGTTTTCATTTCTCTTGCCGCAGTGACCCAGGAAGCATGTGCCACCTTGAAATGAAGCTTCCTTCATCTGGAATGCTGACTAACTGAATTTAGAGCTTAGCTGACCAATGACTGACATTGAAGTGAATGACAAATTAACTTCATTGCTTTAAATCGTTGATATTTTGGTGGTTTGTTAAGGCAGCGTAACCAAGCTGGTTGCAGTCACCAGCCTTAACTGACCATCACTATATGCCAGACACTGTGCTCAGTGTTTACATAGATTACTTCTTAATATAATTATCTATGAGGTCAATTTTCTTGTCCCCATTTTGTCCTCATGTCCCCATATGAAGAAAGTGAATCTCAAAGAGATTAAGGAACTTGACTAAGGTCAACAGTTAAGCTGTGGCAGAACTGGAAAAGATGTCTTCATAGAGTGATATGATCAATTATAAAATATACTATTTTTAAGTACTTTAAAAGCATCCACTTGAATATAACCATTGGAATGATAGTGACAAATAAATCTCAAGTTATTAAGCTAATTTGAAGGAGCTTTACCTATCAACTCTTGGGGTGCTGAGCATGTAGTGAGGAACCGCAGGGGTATAGGTGGGCCAGAGGCTTCTAGTGAGTTTCTCTTATCTATGTGATCATGGGCAACATATTTAAACTCTTAGTCTCTCTTTCCCCAGATATGCAATGCAGTGCAAAATACCTACCACAGTAGACTACTTAGAGATGTGAATTATTAATAATTCAATGTGCAAAGTACTGGTAAATTAGTTCTCTTTCTTCTTCCCTCAAGCGAGGAATCCCAATCTCTCTTTCTCTTTATCTCGCTCTCCTTCAATAAAATAACTGGTTTAGAAACATTCTATGATACAGACTGTTTAATAATTCACAAACTTCCCAGTTACTTCAAATCAATAAGGAAAGATCTCAAAGGCTGGGAAAAAACAATTTTCACCAAACTTTTTTCTTGAGGAACTTCATGTTTAAAAGATTACAGGATAAGAAGTACAGTGCTTTGTGATATATGGAGCAGAAATGCAGGTTTTCAAATTCCAGTCGTATAATTTCCTAAATTGTCTGGTTTGAAAATCTGGGCTATTCGGATTGCCTTTGCCGTGCACACATGAGTAGTTCTCCATTCTCTGGGAGGGTGGTCTTTTCCAGGAACTTTCAGTTGCAAACTATTACAGGAAAATCTATTCTCTGGCCAGTCCTCTGGTTCCCCATTTCCATTTGAGCATGTTTGTCAGTCAATAAATTCCTGCCTTTTGCATGTCTCTCTATATGTCTGGTGTTCTTCATTAAACAATGAAATACCCAGGCATTTTCTACTTTTTCGACTTCAGCTGGAACCCGTTTGGCAAGACATGAACATAACTCAGCCTGCCCTTTACAGCCTAATGGGGAAAAGTCATTCTATGCCAATGTGAATTTCCTCACTGAAATGTTATGTTCACTGACACCAATGGGTGCTTTCTTCTTAAATAAGATGGAAATTTACTGATATTGCCAGACAATTACTTGATAGTCCTTGGCTTTTTGTTTATACACTTACCAACGATCCCATTGGAAGATCCCCAACAGGAGTAGTGTTGGCCGAACTAAAAGAGCCCTTGAAATTCCAATAACATGGGCTGCTTACTTTTCCCCTGTATTGTTTATTTTTAGTCTATAGCTTGATTAGAATAAATTTCCTTTATTTAGACTTCAGCAAGAACGACTGACATAAGGAAAGGTAGGGTAGTTGAAGCCTAATTTGAAGAGACAGTCGAGTAAATCACTGACATAAAAATATCAGCTCACATACACAGGCTTATTCACCCTGTGAGCCAAATGGCCCCAGTGAGAGCCCTCTTTAATTCCAAAACTAGGACAATATGTATCCGCAGGTCAACTGGTATATTGGAATTCAAAGGAAATGTGGTGCTCTGATTTTCTGTTTGGCACACTGTGGTTTCATTGTAAAGTTAAAGCTTGACAGCATGTTTGACATCAGATGGAAGTACGTGCTTTTAGCCAACTCAACACTTGCACAGTACTGTTAAAAGTACTCTGAGTACATGACTTTGAACTTTTTCTGCAAGACCAAGGAGAGACTCAAATTGATGTCGTATGATAACTAGAGCCGTTTTCAAGATTTCACTCGGTCCGTTATTTGAGATTGCTCAGTGTTTGTTCACTATTCTTCCAAAGCGAGGGTCATTTTTATATTTCAAGGGAAACTAAATGAGGGAGGTAAAGCTTTTCACATCATCTAATATATGATTTATTTTGTCACTGGGATAACATCTTGCAATGATCCCTTTCTTTCTATGCCCACTGCTATAACTTTCATTTAGTCACTCAATATTTAATCATCAGTCTTCACTTGAACTGATGCAGTAACATTTTAATATGTCTCCTCACTCCACTGCATTCAAAATACTGTAGTTGATTTACTATTCCCTAAGGGACAACTTAAATATCATGTAGTCATATTCAAACACTTCCCACTGCCATCCCAGAAATAGCTGTATCATGGAGCCCAAAACTCAAATTCTCCTATAATGTGATCCCGACCTTACTACTGAATCTACCATTCTTCATCTTCAGGTACAAACACACCAAGACAGCATTCCCACATACACCCACACTTCCCTGCTCAATGTCTTTGTTTTCTACATTCCCCAAGACTTACCTTCTTTTGTTAATTTAGTCTTTCTATGTTTAGACTGTACACAATTATTACCACTCACTGAAATCATACCTCCCACATGAGATCTTTCTTTATATTCAGGGTTTTGCAAAAAAAAAAATGTTCTCCTCCTGTAATATTTATTTATCAAATTTAATAAAATATTTTTCTTATAGATATTAAAAAGATATATTTTGTTGGGCTTCTTTTTTGTGGAATTTTATTTATAAATTTTATAATTATTTATGAAATGGAGGTACAGGTTTACATAAAACTTTAGATGGGAACATAAGTTATTGAGGTTCTATACAGGGTTTTAAAAATTTAGTCTTTCACATTACCTCCCTACGGAGTGAAAGTAACTAGATCCTCTTTCTCAATTATATAATCCATTTTTAAAAATTTTATTCCACTTATTTATTTATTTGGAGACAATGTCTTGCTCTGCTGCCCAGACTGGAATACAGAAGACTGATCATAGCTCGTTGTAACCTTGACATCCTGCGCTCAAGGTGATCATCCCACCTCAGCTTCCTGAGTAGCTGGGACTACAAGCATGCACCGCCATCTCACTTGGCTAATTTTTTAAAAATTTTTTTGTAGATACAGGGTCTCGCTATGTTGCCCAGGCTGGTCTTGAACTCCTGGCCTCAAGCAACCCTCCTACCTCAGCCTCTCAAAGTGCTAGGATTACAGGTGTGAGCCACCATGCTCAGTGTATAATTCTATTTTAAAGTAGCCTGTTCCTGAAATCTCACATGTGTAAATCATTAGCAAAAACCCGATTTGCTGATGAGCCTTTGTGAATATAACAGCATGTGTATCATTTTTCTGGTCATTTATTCTTTCAACTTTGTGCCAAAGTTATCTACATAAATGTCTTCTCTGTTACTAGTCTCTTAGTTTCCTGAAGTAAGGATGTATGCCTGATTTCATCCACAATTTTCTGAGATTCTGTATACATAATGTTACATGAATTATGAGTCAAATAATCAATCAATAAATCTTAGAAGTCATTGGTGTCACCTCTCCTATTACTGGATTTACAATTTAAAATCTATGTAATGCTTAGGTATTTATATCAAGTAACACAAAAACTGTGCAAAACAAAAATATTTGGGGTGATAAAAAATGTATAACTCAGATTGGTAAATAATTTAGAAAATCCTATTTGACTTCCATAATTTTAAGGACAAGTAGGCAACACACTCCAACTTTCCCCATAAAAGCATATATCTAGGAAAAAATCAAACTATTTAGGGAAATGAGTAATAATCTATTTTTACTAACCCCATTTTCAATAAATTCAGCCGTACATATTTACGTCATTTATTTGTATCCTTGGTTATGATATCACTTTGTGGATAAGATCCTAATATAGACATACCAAGTATTTAGAATGGTATTAATATTTTTGACATTTCTAACAGTAGAAAATCTGAATTAGTTAATTTCTGTCCCTCCACGTAAAAACTCTGTTTTGAGATATTCTACAATTATTATTGAGATTAAAAAGAAAGTATGTGAGCCTGCCTTTTGATTGTCAAAGAAAGTGAGGCTCAAAAGGACATCAATAATTCTCTTTGCCCCATTTTGACCATTACTTCCATTGTTTTCCCCACTCTCTCCCTTCTCATTGCCACCAAACCATTGACCAAACAGAATTGCCTGCAAAATAAAAGGAGAGAGGCTATGTGATTTGTTGCTCCTGTCTTCAAGACCTTGACTACCTTCTACTGGAGGTGCTATATGATGCTCCATAGCCCAGAAGAAGCTACTAGTATGTGGGGCAACCAATCAAGTTTATTTGCAATCGCCACGTTCTGCTATCTATGTTTCTAGCTCCTTGGAAGAAAGTACTGCCCTGCATAAATATAAGGCAATAGATGATCTCAGTCACATTTTCCAACAGGACAAACTGAAGACCAGAAAATAATCAGCAAAGCTGTTTGCGAAAAGCAGAGGCCAAATTCCTGCATATTTTATAAAAGCTTGTACTCTTGGTCTTCGGTAGATTAAGATCCAGGACGGCCAAGGTCTTTATTTCATTCACCCTCTCACCCTACTGTCTGGTTTGAGAAAAATGAATAAGAATGAAAGAGAAAGGGCTCAGGAAATTGTTGTTTTCAATTTAAAAGCATGAAATGAACAGCATGAACCAGATATCACTGAGCTTACATTTTCCAGTTTAATCAAGGAGCCAAAGGGAGCCAGCAACAGGAAGCCTGCGTCAAGGGTTTCTCTTATAGGAGCAAAAGAAAGAAGCTGACAGGGCCATTTTGAATATTCCGAAACATTACTTGCTTTTGATTGATCCTAAAAGCTAGATAGTGATGCCAATTTTGGTGAAAAGGGAATTGTCCAAAATTTCTGTGAATTTTCCCCATCAACATTTTGAACCTTTTAGTGTATTGTGTGGTGTTTTTTTCTTTTTTTCCTTCCTTGAATGTTATGCGGTCAACAATCTTGAATAGCCCAGAAATTCTGAGATCTCTCTGGTAGCCAAGAGCGCAGGAATGTGGCAGGGCTGCTCTGTCAGTTCCCACTGACACGTGACCAAGCTCTTTTGGTCCACCTGGGCTGGGTCCCAGGGGCCACTCTGACAGGTGTCGGCACCACCCAGCCAAGCTTCTGACCTGGGAGAGCCGGGATGAGGAGGAAGTCCAGGGGCAGGCCTGCTTAGGTTCTTTGCTTCCACTCACTTCTGGTTCTCTCTGGGTCACTTATTGACTCAAAATCTAAAATATTTACTAAAATTCTAGTTGCAAAACTTTGATTTCTTTACTTTCTGACAATGGACCAAGATCATCTGAGGTGAAGAAAGGATTGGGGAGAACATGGATAAGGATGTTTATAATAAATCTCTCTCTCTCCCCACTCCCCGCTTCCCACCCCATGTCTAAATGGTTTACCACAAAAGATCTAAAAAAGGAGCTGTGAAGCCTTGTTAAGTACACAGCTGGGACAAACCCAAGGACCTTTGTTTTCCTGCCAGTGAGATACTCCATATTACAATGCTGAACAAAGCATATTTTTGATAGTAAAAGATAATGCATCTTCCTAGTTGCGTTGTTTCATGTGGTGGTAGTTTATAGTGAATTTCCCATTACATGGCTATCCTGTCACACTCTTTGCTTAAGCTTGTGGTCACGGATTCATCGCTAAGAGCCTTCATTTTTAGAAAATCTTTTAATAAGCCCTCAGATTCTTAATACTGACAGCCATTGTTACAAAGTGGAAAGCATTCCTCTAAGAGTCAATAAAGTACTATATATAGATTATCTACAGCCTATTCGTAGTCATTTGTCTTCTTGTAATACATACATAATTTGAAAAACATAGTATTATAGTTATAACCAAAATTATACAGAGTTCTCTAATCATCCTCTCCCAGTTAATGCTAAAGAGTTTTAAATTGAAAATAAGAACCAACACATTAAAAGCAAAATGAAAGTAGAAATGTTTGTAGGGTCTCCTACTACTGTTTAATTATTTGTGAACATTTTGAAGGAAGAGGCGCAGGTACAAGAAATTCGGGGTCCCTGCCTTTCCTGCCCCTTTGTAGCCTCCACCCTTTGTGCTGGAGGTTGTAGTTCAGCTCCCTCCTCAACACTTACCCCCGCCAACCAGCATACCACATGCAGTAAGTCTGGAATACAAACGTCACTTAGGCCACTTATCTCATGCAGAAAACATTATTGTACTCTCCATAGTCAGAGTTTAGAGGAACGTACAAGTGTTTACTTGGCTCATATTGCCAGTGTATTTTCTGAATCTACATTTTCCCTACCATTGGTTCTTGTCTCCAAAGATCTCCAGGAAGCCTCTGTCGTCTAAAGCCACCCTGATTCTGCCTCAGGTACAATGACAAGTTTTGATTTAGTTCCTCTGAATCTCAAGGAAGCCGTCACTAAGGATGATTTATCATTTTCCATCTCTGATTCTTATACATAGCTATTCTTACCTAATTCTCTAAGGTCCTCCTATTTTTTCAGCTTCTAAAGAAAAGTGATTTCTCTTCCTCACTCTGTGCCCCCCCTCTGATTCCCTCATTATTCTTTGCTTTTCAAACCAGAGTTTGGGTCGTTCACTTCCATTGTTTATCCATTGTTTATCTTTCCTGTCCTCAGGCTCACAAGCTGAAACTCTAGCATTAATTAATCCATGTATATACTCATTCAGAATAGACATATACAAAAATGATATTCTTTTTTTTTTTTTTTGAGACAGAGTCTCACGCTGTTCCCCGGGCTAGAGTGAGTGCCATGGCGTCAGCCTAGCTCACAGCAACCTCAAACTCCTGGGCTCAAGCGATCCTCCTGCCTCAGCCTCCCGAGTAGTTGGGACTACAGGCATGCACCACCATGCCCGACTAATTTTTTCTATATATATATTTTTAGTTGTCCAGATCATTTCTTTGTATTTTTTTTTCAGTAGAGACAGGGTCTCACTTTTGCTTAGGCTGGTCTCAAACTCCTGACCTTGAGCGATCCACCCACCTTGGCCTCCCAGAGTGCTAGGATTACAGGCATGAGCCACCGCGTCCGGACAATGATATTCTTTTTACAAAGATTTCAAGAATTACAGTGAAAGTATTTTTTTTTTTTTTGTACTATTTTCTATGGAGCTCATATATTCTAGTTTTGCCTTTGACAGTTGGGCTACCATTTAAAATTTCCCACTTATATATTACTTTCCCATTTATATATTACTTATAAGATAAGTAATATATTAGTATTATACTTTAAATAAAAAGAATGTTGGAATTGGGTGAAAGTATTGTTCCTTGTTTATTTGAAATTACCCTTTTCCTCACTTCCATTTTTTTATTGCCTATAGAGAAAATAGACAACTAGAAAGCATTTTATGCATGCTCACACAAAAATTCGAGGAGGCTCAAATTAATGAGAAGTCTTTCTTGATAGAGAACCATTCAGTCACCAAGTAGCATTTTGTGTGTGGCACTCTATGAGGTATAACACAAATAGACATGCAAAGGCACTACTACTCTGCCCTGTTGTTATAAAATAACTTCTATAATAAAAGTTATTGGCTGAGATGGGTGGCTCGGCTCCCACCTGGAGTGAGGGCACCATCCAGGTGCAGTTCTAGTTCTGGCTAAAATGGACTGTGTACACTCCATTCTACCTGTGCTGCTAATTACAACTAAAAACTCAAGGTAGAGTACATAAAACAGCTATCTGAGGACCCTGAAAACAAATAATAACAGGTGAATTGAGGACCAAAATAATGACTACAAGAACTACCTGAGTTTCCTGTTTTGTTTACTTTTTCTCATATCTCCTGGCTGAGAGTCTAGGGAAGCACAAATTTCTAAGCTGCATAGCAGTTCTGGGTGGAGAAAATCCAAGAGATCCCTCCTTTTTGACTATAGATTGGAAAGAGGGACATATGTGGGACAGAGATAGAGGGAGGATTTTTTTAAAAAAAACACACTTTTGTTCTAGCTCCACGCACACATGGGTCATGAACTGAGTCACTCTTGCTCCCTTGTTCACCATGCAGTCACCTAACACTCTGAGAGAAAAATTTTCCCCCTAAGGAGGCGACCCCTGTGTTCCAAAGAGTGAAGAGAAAGTCCTCGTTATTTTCCTCTCTTCTTATTCCCTAGCCCCTCATTCCCCAGGCAGACTCAGTTTGGCAGACACCAACAACGTGGGAAGGTTGAAACCTCAGCTTTTTAGCAGAGGGCCAGGAAAAGGGTGCCCTGGAGGCCTGAGAGTGTGGGGGAAATCACAGAGAGGTATAGTGAAGGAAGAGCCCCAAGATATGTGTGGGAAACCTTGGATTATTCCTCCACCAGTGCATTTGGGAAACTGATCCAATATAGCACAACAAAGGCTCTGATCATTTGACTCTTGTGTAGATCACTACTCATGTTCCAGTCCGCATGTGGCATCAACCTGAAGAGTACCGAAGAGGAAACCACTGTCTACAAAAGGTTATCTGATACGTGGAGTGTGAGTGTAATTGCATATGTTGCAAGGTACAACAACAAAAATCAACATTTTCCAGAGGATTTTCACAGTACCCAGAGTTTCATAAGAGAAAAGTAAAAATAATCAGTAAACAATCCAAAATTACTCAATATACAAAGAACTAGAAAAATTTCAACAGCACTCAAGGGAAAGATAATAAAAAAGTATAAACCCCTGAGATGACCTAGGAGGTGGAATTATATGACAAGGACTTTAAAGTAACTACTATTATAACCATGTTCCATCAAAGAAGGACAAATTCCTTTCAAATGAATGTAAGGCAGAAGTTGTCAGCAAAGAAATAGAAACAATAAAAAGAAACAAATGGAAATTTTGAAACTAAAAATAAAATAAGTAAAAATAAATTCCACTGCATGGAATGGAGATGACAGAGGAAAGAGTCAGTGAACAGATCAATAGAAAATTCTACAATCTGAACAACAAAGAACAATACAATTGAAAAGAATGAACAGAGCCTCGGGGACATATAGAACAATATCAAAAGGTTCAGCATTCATGTCACTGGATCTCCATGAGCAGAGAAGAAAGGCTGCAGTGCAGATAAAAAGTAAGGGCAGAAAATTTCACACATTTGGTGAAAGTTATATAAATTTGTAGATTCAAGATACTAAGGAATCCCAAACTCAAAGAAAACTGTACACAGCAGCTTAGTGCAGGGGTTAAGGGTACAATCTTCATGGTAAGACCATCTTGGTTTAAATTGGGGTTCTTCCACTTGCCGGAATGACATATGTAACCTCTGTAACTCAGTTTACTCATCTATGAAAGGCACTTACTTCATAAAATTATTTTGAGGATTAAATGGGTTAATATATTAAGAACACGAGATAAAGGCAAGGCCAAAGCCAAGGCCTGACAGATTTGGCTGGTAAAGCTACAACAAGGCACTTGTATATTTAGACTGTTTATTACTTACATAGACAACAAAAAGAAGAGTAGTCAAAGGTGCCAGCTCCCTGGCCTTTCCTTGTCCCACATACTAGAAAGGACGACACCAAAACAAAAGGAGCCAGATGAGTACAGCAGAAGTTGTTGAGGAGCCAATTCTAGATTACAGCTCAGCCATTGTGTGGTCTGCAGCTGTACTCAGAGGAGGATGGAAAAGAACAGTTCAAACCTTCAGGACCTTGGAGGTGATGAGAAAGTATGCCATGACGCCTTCCCAGGGGACACAGGGGAGCAAGGGGGGAGGCGGTCACAAAACAGCCCCTCACCAGCCTCCCATCCTCTTGTGTTCCAGGAGGACCACAGGGATTCCCGCCAAGACTCACGCAAGCCATGGTGCAAGCCTTAGCCTGAGTGGCCTGTGTGGACATGTGCAAGGTCACCTGTGCACCCCTATAAACAGGCACATGGAATGCTATCTCCTGGCACATAGTCATGGTCAGTGACGTTAGCTGCCATTACCAAATGGAGAGCTGCTCTAAGCGTGACTCTAAACCAAAAACCATCAAGAAAATTATTGATAAAATTAACTGCATCGAAATTAAATTTTATGCATGGAAAAACAACATATTAATTATGTCAATAAATAGACAGTAAATTGAGGAATAATATATTATAAATATGCCAAAGGGCATAGTCTCCTTATAAAGAGTTTTTCATCTTTTAAGGAAAAGTATAACAACCCAATTGAAAAATGAGCAAATTCTTACAGAGAAAAATAAAAAAGTGATTCAATCCCACTCATTAATTAAAGAAAAACATTAAAATGAGGAGATACTACACCTTACACACAACACTGGTAAAGATAGAAAATTATTGATAATATCTAACTTTTGATAGGTAATTAGGCAATATTTACTGAAATCTTAATTGTGTGTTTACTCTGATAAGCATTTTACTCCTGAATTTTTTTTTTAGTAGCTTGCCCTCAGGAATAGATTATGGACAGAAAAATGGAGGATTTTGTTTTGTACTTTATACAATTAAGAACTAATAGCTTATACAATTAGGTACTAGTAATATTAAGTACTAGTGTGTATAGGTTCTTATACTATTAAGTACTAACGTGTGTGTGATTGTTTTACAATATGCATAGATTATATTATAATTTATAATATCTTTAAAAAATTTTATATTAGGCACGAAATTTATGACTTAATGGTAACCTCAGTATTGAGTAGTAGATGAAGGTCAAATAGATTGGGATGTTTCTCAAAATAAAGTAGTGATTGCTACTGACCTCAAAATAGGACAAATAAAAATACCTTTTAGAAAAGCAAAACTGAGTAAAGGTAAATTGGTAATTAAACTTTTATTTTTCTCACTCTGTCAAATAACACACAATTAAAATAAGAATTTCTGAGCAGGGCTATTCCTTTGTGACACACTAAAGCAAACAGCTTTACAACTGTAGAGTTTGCACATGACTAGCAAAATATCTACATAATAAATCTAAGTATAATATTTCGGGACAAAAAAACTTGTAACATTGCTTCATAGGGATCCCATAAAGAACTTAGCTAAATTGCATCCTTAAATATGGTTTTGATTTAATTTCTATGCAAAGCTAACATTTAAGACAACTTACAAAGGCTCAAACACCGACCAATCAAAATATATGCCTGCCATTCACCACTGCTCCAACATTACTGGTCCCAAATGGGCTTGACATCAGTTCTGTTCACAGGTCTAGTTGTCTTGGACATGAAGAGTCTTTGAATAATAACATTCCATGCCTAAATTCAAAAACAAAAAATGCAAATGTCTTCATAATTTCATTAAATAGTCTATCTTTTGCGTGACTTAACCATCTTGAGTAAAATTTTTTTCAGTTCTGGAAGTTAGAATTAGTGGCAAGTCTTGCTCAGAGCATTTTTCCCCTCTTTTCATGACGCAAAGGCGCTGTTCTCATTAAACAAACAACAGCAACAACAATCCTTTCTGCTGAGTAACATGGATTATTAGCAAGCAGAATCTTTCTTCCCTTTATTTTGATGTAGAAAATGCAGAAAAATGAAGCTTGAGGCAAATAGATTATGCTATGATTTGGAAAAGTAAAAACAGAAGAGGGATAAGAGATAAAATAAAAATGAGAGATGGTTCGTGGAATAATAAATTTGTCTTTCTTCTGAATTGCAAAGAACATTAATACTACTTATATTTACACAGTTAAGGGAATATGTTTTCTTCATGTTGGAGGAAGGGCCCAAAGATGTTTCTTCCTGAGAATGGAGAAGAGACAATCTCTTTAGGGGCCCATTTAGATTCTTCTCCTTAGATGCTTATTTCCTTAAATTGTGTTCTCCCCTTACACAATAGAGACTTTTTTATTTTCTGTTTTTAACCGGGGGAGAAAAGTAGCCATATTTACAAATGACTTCCTAGGGATGCTTGTCTGACTCAGGCAGACTGTAAATGTGTGGAAGTTTGTCTTTGAGGTTCACTTGCCTTCTATTCCTCACATCACTCTCTTGATTCTTGTTCTCCAAGATCTCCTATAACATGTGCCAACATTTACCAACCTCTGACATATGCCAAGCTCTGTGCCATCTCATAGAGCTCACACTGTTTCTGCTGATTGCATTGTAATATTTCATCATGTCTGTGTGTGTGCAGGGAAAGGGTTCTTTAAGATAAGATGTTTGAATTATTGAAACCATTTTTGATCAAATTCCAGGTAACTTTCATGGTTTATATGCATCTAATACTTTAATAGCTTGATTATTGTGGTTAAAATGATATAATTTTAATGTCATCAAATATGTTTCAAAACATGATTTTTTAATGGCTGCATTCCATTTCATCTTACAGAATTACCACAAATTATTTAACTAGGTCTCTTTTGCTAGATATTTAGACTACTAAGAGTGTCATTTATAATTAATAATGTTAGGATCAACATAGCTTCAAAAAATCCCTGTTCATATTCCTATTCTTTTCCTAATATAAATTGTTGGAAGTGGAATTATTCTGTTAAATAAGAACACTTTAAAGAATATTAAATTTACCTTTTTCCATGCAAGTAAGCAAAATGGGAAACGAATTAGATCTAGATCATATTATGATCCAATAAAAAAAATCAAATTTCACCTACATGTCAACTGTGACAATATTCGTCCCAAAGAAAAGAAATTGAACTAACGTGTCCAAAAGTGTTGTCTGCCAATATACTGGAATCCAAACTTCCTTTTGTAAACAATTGGCATGATATGTCCTGCCAGAATCAGAAGTTAAAATGTCCAAAAAATAGGCCACCACTCATAAAATAAATTACACAACCTTGAAGGCCCAGTTGGTTTGAACACTTATGTATGTATTCATTAAAAAATATAAAAGAACAAGTCAAAATGGAAACCGTTTATGAGAGTAAAGCTCCTTTGTCTTCTATTTTTCTGCTTATACAGTTTAAAAAACAGCTGAAGAAAAATACCCAATATTTTTTTGCTCCAGCTGTCAAAAAATAGGAAGTAGGTAAATTAAGCCCATAATTTAAGATCTTTATGAGAAACTGTCGGTCATACCTAAGATCCTATTAATTACAGAGAATGATAAGTGGTTGTAATTAATTTCTCAAGTTTCTCACAATTCTTATAGAGCAATTAGCTGAAACTGATGTCTGGCAGGGATACAAGGACTACACTTAGAAAAGTAAAATAGAAATGATGTAAATCCAAATACCAACACCAAAATTATTTCTCAAAATTCCTCTACTATACACGTCTGTTGACAATTGACTTTGAGATTATGCTAAGAAAAAGAGAGCTATTTTTGTATTATTTTTAGTTTGAAATAAATGTTCAGAAGAGGTTTAAGATTCTGAAATACTTTGATGATGTATTGAAGGGTTTTGACTCCATTTTAATCTGGAATATACAATACCTCCTGGATCTACATCAAAATGGCATGGAGTTTCTGGCTATACACTTCAGAAGAATGGTATATT
>NW_012154173.1:13586908-13592132 GCF_000956105.1 Propithecus coquereli
ATTCCTATAATTTAAACTATGTTTACAGTCAGCAGTTATATTTACCTTTATTAAAAAATCAGTCTAGGTTTTATTTAACCTTAGTCAGGGAAACTTAAGAATTTTATCTTTAAACAGATTCTTTTTGGTTTAAAAAAGAGGCACATTCTATCTACTACAGATAGGTCTAATAGAGTATGTGTATATTTGTGTATGTGCACACGTGTGTGTGCATAATTGAGTGTACATATTTGGTCGTATTGACTTATTTCATTGTAAGACTCAGAAGAATTATTCAGAACATAAAATAGAATGGGCTTATGAGCAAAATACTGGAATTAATAAATCAAATCAATTAATTCACATTGTCTTCAACATAGTTCTTTCTTTCATTCAAAATATTAATTACCTCATATGCCGAAGAGGCAATTCTTCATAAATGGTTGCACTAAATTGAAATTTCCTTCAATTCCAAAATTTCATGATGTTGCTTTCTTCTATGAAACGTTTTATGTTTGTTTTCATTTGTCCTCAAATTTTGTCTCCAGTCTCAAAATACCACCATTTTCCATATGCTAATAACAAAATTTCAGTCTGCATTATCATTTTCAGAGTTTTTGAACTGCTGGTCTATATGTCTTCAAAAAGACTATAGGAACTAGTGAAATTACAAGGAAGTTGGTACAAAAGTTTGCTAGAGTTGTCTGGATATTGAAACACATTTTCCCAAAGATTTGCCATACCTGATTATGTTCTCTGGCAAGATTATATTTGCCACAAAAATACCATAAAATAATATTTATTAAAATAAAACAATCTTAATATCATAAGAAAGAAAAACCCACAGCAACAAAACAGCAATGAAAATAATAATAGGGAAATTCACTTGTTTTTTAAAGTTGCTCTTGAATGGCTGGCACTTGAAGACAAAGAAGCTACATGGAAGAAGGGGAAAAATAGAGCTATTTTGTTGAAATTCTAAAAGGAAATTCCAAAAGTATACAAGTTTTGGAATTTGTAGTTAATATGTAAAATGTAGCATAATTTTGATTTTAATAATGGGGCTGTGGTTAGTACAATAAAGATTTAGAGGTGCCAATGGAAATGGAAATACATGTTTATTGAATGTTTGGTGACGGTAAGCAGTGCACTGGTCTGGACACTGGATTAATCTGCACACCTGCTTACCTGGAACCAAGGACCCTCAGAAGGACTAACTGAATGAATGTAAGGGAGTTTGAGAGTACATACTAGACTGTTGGTACTGGAACCAAGATTCTCAACCATAGGGCTAGGTGGCACCTCCAAAGTCAGTGGCACTAGGGGAGGGATTTGGTGTTGGGTGGAGAGACAAGTGCATTAACAAAGAAGAATATCCTTCCTACTGCATAAACCAGAAACACATATACCTAGATGGGGACTAGTGATTAGTGCTGGGGATAAATATTTTTGAGTCCCTGTCACTCAGATGTCTTCCTTCAAATTTTGTTCCAGGAAGAATCTATTCTTAGTTCCTTGGGAATAATT
The DNA here is from genome assembly GCF_000956105.1 of Propithecus coquereli. Classification (NCBI taxonomy): domain Eukaryota; kingdom Metazoa; phylum Chordata; class Mammalia; order Primates; family Indriidae; genus Propithecus; species Propithecus coquereli. The sequence continues at coordinate 13,588,415 of NW_012154173.1, forward strand.
GTGGTTGTTCATAAGGAACTGAGAATGATGAGACCCTTCCCAGAAGCAGCAGACTCAAGGAAGTGGCATCATAGGCTAGAAAAGAAGAGCAGGAGAACGGGCTAGAGGAATAGAGCTGGGACAAGTACCATGAGCAACAAAGAGAGAGGAAAACGCAGGCAGTGGTTGGATGATGCAGAATCCAGCTGCTAAGGCCAGCAAGTGTGGTAGAACAGTGGGATGCTAGTGGCAGAGGAGAGACGAAACACTCTTTGCTAGTCAGGCAGTAGCACCAGAGAGATTGCTTACTCAGTTTCCATACTTGCACACGGTCAGATTGCTATAATCAATTCTATATAAACATATTAATACACACACACACAGACACACACACACACACACACACATACACTGGCCCTGTATATCTGTGGGCTCTGCATCTGCGGAGTCAACCAACGACGGATAAAAAATACTAAAAAAAAAGGATGCTTTCTTTTCATTATGCCCTAAACAATACAGTATAACAAGTACTTATGTAGCATTTACATTTTATTAGGTATTACAAGTAATTTGGAGATTATTTAAAGTATACAGGAGGATGTGTGTAGGTTATGTGCAAATATTGTGCCATTTTATATCAGGGACTTGAACACCCATGGATGTATGGCCTTTGGTATTCTCAGGGGGTTCTGGAACAAATTCCCCATGAATACCAAGGAATGACTGCATATCTATATACATCCACACTATGTATAAAATCTCCTAGTGGTTCTTCTTCTGACCGATGCACCGCTCCTTGCATACATTTTTCTAGCAATAGCAAACCAAAACACTAGGTGCTCTATCCATGGTTTGAATATATTTTGTCCTTGCCTGGATCTTTTTCTGTTCTTTTCTGGCTATTATTTGTCACATGGTTTAAGAGTCAGCTCAGTCACATTTCCGTGGAGCCTGTTATAGGCTCCTGAATTTCAGTTTGCTTTAGATCATTCCCTGCGGCCTTCCAGAATCCTGTACGTATACCTCCGTGAAAGTGAATTGGAATGTCTCCCTGGGTTGTACTTCTCCATCACTACATTCCTTAAGAACAGTAATTCACTCAATTAAATTTCAAGCACAGTTATCTGGCATAACATAGGCACCCAATAAATGTTTATATAAATTGTATTGAATTATATTTCATTTTCTGACCTAGACCTAGATTAATCTAAAATATTTAATCATCTATGCTGTGCAAACAAAATCAACCATGTGCTTGTATTTTTCTCCATAATTTTAATGCCCTATATATTTAATTACTATATATGAAGCTCAAAATATTATAATGAATAGATCTTTTATTCACATATACAATAAATATTCATTGACAGCCTGCTATATTCAGAAGTTTTAAGAATATAGCACTGAATTCTTTACCCTCGTGGAACTGATATGCTACTGGAACACTAGGAGATATATAGTGATACCTTCAAAATTTAGCTTGTTAAAAATGTAGATTCCTCTAAAAATAAACAATTCCTACTTGTTGCAGACTGAATATATGCTCCATAACTTGGGGTGAAAATATAGTCTTTCCTCTATTAATTTTCAGTTTAATTGATTGATTCAATACCCTGATAGCAAGAATTTTAGTCTCTTTCCCTCTCCCTGTAGTTTTTCATGAACTCTAAGGTCTTACACAGACCCAAATTGATAAATGGGATAGTGAACTGGCTTCCATACCCAATTAAGGCTAGTGCTATAGTTTATTTATCAGTCTATTCTTTTTATTTATTCTATTCTATTCTATTTGTTTCTATTCTATTCTATTTATTTATCAGTCTATTCATCTGTGTCTTGCTGAGACATAGTGTCACTTTCAGAAACTTGCCCTACATGGTCTGACAGTGTTTGTCTTCTATGGTTTTATACCCCAATGGCAACATTTCATTCTCTCTCTCTTTCTCTCTGCAAAATAAAATAAAATTTCCCTCTCTCAGGACTAAATTCAAACAAAGGCTTCCCATGCTTGCATTGCTTAAATCCCAACTCTTAATAATACTTAACTCTTTTGGATTACACACATACTCACCCTCCACCCCAACACCACCAACCAAATATCCAAGGTAGCAGCAATGAGTAAGCATCTGGTCTCTCATACACTGAGATCCTTTATCTTATTTTCCATCCCCAAAATTCAAATCCTAAGACCTGAGAATTTAAGTCACCGAAAACACAGAATCTAACATACATTCATTCCCTGGTCATTGAGACTTGTAACCTCTGGCTCCATAAGACCTATGCCAATCAAGCCTTCCAGAGGAAACTACCTTTTCTTACTGAACAGGGATTTAACATCCTAAAAACTCCCCCACGTCTCTGCACCATGGGATTTTCCATTGACTGGTTCACATCTAAATTTGAAGGAGGACATGGGTTGGTAATTCAAATGGTACTCTTTTCTTCTGAGTCATTTTTTGCATTAATTTGTTCCAATTCTTCTTTCTTTCTTTCTGTGAGATTCTGTTATTGCGCAGTGTACTCTATCTCATCTCCAGTGTCTACTGTTTTTGTTTTTGTCCACATCCTCCTTTACAGAGGTTTCAGGCCACCTCGTCCTCTAAAGACCCCACGCTGGCCTGAGAGCCGTGAAGCAAATGATAATATCGGTCACATTCTCGTCTCCCCTGATTACACCACACAGAACCTCCTGGCACCACCAGTCAGTCTGGCCTCGTGGTCACACTGACCACAAACCGAACATCACATTCTCTCTAGTTTGGCTTCTCTGACTGATCACACAGTTCATACTGACCCTGCACACAGTCTGTAACTGTGTTTGGATGGTGGGAAAGGACCATGGGAAAGACAAGCTTCCTGGCACAGCGCCACTAGAAAATTATCCCTTTAGGAAACAAACTGACAGTCTCTCTCTTTGGTATTTTCCTGTTTCTCCACTTAGAAATGTTTTTGTGCTAGCACACTTAGGTTAAGAAACAAAAGGCCATACTTCAAAGAGTCTTCTCTCAAATCACCGTTTTTCCTGAAAAAAAGCCATTCGGTAATTCCCAACCTTCAATGCTTCCCTGCTTGTGACATGCAGGTATCTCTTCACCTGGCTTTGGCTTATGGTACAGAGCAAACCTACTCTAATCGAAGTGGTACAATCAGAAGTAGATGATAGGGTTTTTCCTGAAAGGAACTGATATGTATGAAAAGCACTCTGAGATGTTTAAAAAAGATGCTGCACTTCGATCAGGACAATTTAATGTACAAATGGACTCAAGAATTGACTCAGAGAAAGAGTCAGAAATGATTTAGCCTAAACTTGAATTCTGCACCCAGAGCCTTGTAAGACCTTGACAGACAAGAGCTTCAATAACAAGCAACTGAGGTCACAGAACCAACAAAAGATGAACCTTACAATAGAAAACAAAACCCCTTGGAAGACCTGGCCAAGGGTTTACCATTTCAGTAGTGGGACAATGGAAAGCTAACATGTATTGATCATTTACTATAGTACACCCCACCATCTCTAGCCATTATGACAATCTCTCAAAGGTTATTACTGTTTATAATTATTTTGTAAGATGAGGAATATTGGGACTGAGGAATGTTAAGTGACTTGCCCAAGGCTACATTGCTGGTTGACAGCAAAATCATAATTCACACTTAGACATAGGATAACTAACTAGTTAGAGAGCCAATCTGGCACATAGCCATACCAAACAAAAAGGACATAACAATATAATATATAATA
>NW_012154173.1:13593977-13600063 GCF_000956105.1 Propithecus coquereli
GTTTGTATGGAACCAGGTTCACATTTTAACATCTTCTCTATGTCCAGGAACAAGCCTTCCTGTAGGCACATGTGCAGCAAGGCTATCTCCTTCCATTTCTCTAAAGCCAAAATCTATTAATTGCTTCTACACATTTTGAAGAAGTGATTGAAAACTTTTATTATGTAAACTTTAATACCATAGGTAAGCAAATCACAACCCTTTTAAACACTGTTGTCTGCAAGGCACACAGGATGTTGAAGTTAAGATCTTTTTATTTGTCAAGAAGTTTATACACTATATGGATATTGACAAAATGTACATTTGTACTGTCTGTCAAATAGGCAGACAGATGAGCAAAGTTCAGTTTGTATTTGTATAAGATATTATTTTCTTGTTTGATATTTTGTTACTTCCCTAAAATCTTCGCAGACATCAAGACGATTATTTGAAAGTCCGTTGTTTAAATCAAAGTACTTGAGAATGAAAGAAATATTTTTTGTTGTTGCTGTGAAAGCATGACTATTGCTAAGATATAATAGCATCTGAACTGTGCCGTAGGGACCAACACATCTGTTATTAAAACATTCTCTTTTGTTTGCTCGTAAGATATTTTAATTATAATCTCTCAATCAGGAAACGTGACTTTGCTGAGTTTCATAGAGCAATCAAGGAAATGCTATGACAACCCATGCTAATTGGGGTAGTATGTCTGAGCTGTTTTTGACTTAGTGTTGTATCTTTGAGGTAACGAAACAAAAAAATGATCTAAAAGTACTTGCCTGTCTCATTTTGTACTTTTGAGATTCATTTTCCATATGTGCTTTCACATCCCCTTCTCAATGCCCGGGCCCAGATTCTTTTCTGTGTATGGTTTTGTCCATTTGATATTATAAACAGTTGTGCTTTCATTCCCTATTTTTGAGCCTTTAGATAGGTATTATCCTTTTCCCTCAAACTTTCACATCCATTACTGAAATCCAGGGAGGGATTTTCCAGGGGCAAACTGAGACAGTCTTGAGTAAGCCAGAACAGGTACTTACCCTAAGCCTAGATCTGAGTCACACTGTCTTTACTATATGATGTTGGTTTTTCTTCATGTGGCATGGGTTCCTTGACTGCCCAACCATAGCTTTGCTAGTTGAACTTGACACCTTTGAGTTTCTAGCGGTTTGTCATGCCCAGGCCTTGGTCCATCTACTTTTTTTCTTACTATGTGGACTAGGGCAGAACAGTGTCCCATAAAATATGTAGACAATGAGTCACACATAGAAGCAATGTGTACCTTTCACATCCTAAGGAATTTTGTTAAAGACAGAGATGCATTGACGTAAATTACAGTTCTTCAGGATACAATGAAGACAGTGCAATATCTCTACAGAAAAAAAAGGTACTACTGGTGTGAATTTATCTATACTCTCATCTTTTGCATTCATAACAGATCTGAAGAAGGAAATTGAGCTATTTCTGAATTGATCAGTTGCAAGATTTGAACTTCAATTTGAAGATTGTTAGTGTATGTTCGATTTCAGTTATTGGGACCCCAGTTTTAAACTGCAGAATGGTTGTTTGCAAAGTTGACATTATACCTGGAATATAAATTAAAAATGTTCTAATAGTTGTTTCTCCATAAAATTTAAAATTTTAATACTGATGATAATTTCCTTAAGGAAATAATAAAGGAAACTATCTGCTTAGTGTCTTGGGTTGTCTGGGTACATAACTTTTTAAATCAATTAACTTTGAATTTTACCTTGTAGATGATAATATTTTCTTATACATAAATAGTTAAAATAATTGCTTATGGAAGTCTTTCTTTAGCTGGATTTAATGTAAACATCTGGCTTCCATCGTCTGCTTATTGTTTGTCTGCAGAAAGATGATTATTACATAGTAAAACAATCCAAGCATATGGAGAAATGTGCTACGTGGGTGTGTATATTCACATACATGTATGAATACCCCCATATACTCACATACACTCTGAAACAGACCTTCTTGCTTTTTCTTCACGTACACAGTGAAAATCCAATTTGGGCTATAATTTTACTTGTGTTTACTTTGACATTATGCTATTTAATAATATATTCTAGTTTCCTGTAATTAGACAGAAAAAAAATTTCCTCCACATCTTTTTTAGTGGAAGGGGAATACATTTATTACCAAATATTTTTTCCTTATTCTCTAAACCTACACCTTACATGACATTGAATTTTATATATTAATAATACACATCAGTTTTCATTAATGTATTTTTCACCCTTAAGTTTCTTAAAATCCTAACCTACTTGCCACCCACTATTACCTGTCATACACTGAAATCCATTGAAATTTTCCATTCTCATGCAGATCAAAATACTCAAAATGGTGCCTTTCTTTGAAAAGCACAAGTCTTGGTTACCTTAATTAGTTGCAAGCACAATTTACATTCTGCTATTTTCTGCATTCTCTGTGAAACTTGCCTCTTCTCTATCAGGTTCTAAGGAAGGACTTAAGACTATTATTTGCCAAAAAAAATCCAGATTCCTTAAGTTAGCATTTAAGTCTCCTCCAGATGACTCCCATCTTACTCTTTCAGCCTGACTCCTTTTTCCCAACATGTATTTTATGTTCTCAGAGTCTCCATTCCCTCCAAATACCTGCACTTTCTAGTGTTTCTGCCTTTATTATTAATAATTTCTTCTACCCAGAAGCTCTCTTGTCATCTCCATCTCTTTTATTCCACACCTTCTTTCAAGTACAGCTTCAATATCATCCTTTAATGTTATCTTCCTGTCATCTTGGCAAGTAATTCTGAGCATCTACTATACTTTCTACCTCTCTGTGCCTTTCTATTCTGTGTCCTGAGGAGTGATTTGTGTATTTGGTTATATCTTTCTTATTGGAGTGGGAACCTCTTAAAAATAGAGACTATGATTCATTCCTTTTATCATAGCCCAAAGTGCCCTGAAATGAGCTCACTAAAGAGGAGTTTGTTGGGAGGCTTAATCCCAATCCACTTCCTTCTTTATTTTGGTTCTTATAAAAAATAAATTAGTTAAAACAGAATAGAAATTATTCTGTTCTAATCCCTAGAGCTACTCTTCAGCCTTGATAGAAATGACTAAATGGCAATTTATTACTCATTTTTCTAGCGTTTATCGGAGTCCTGTGACTTGACTATTTGGCACATGGTTTCCACTTTAAGTTGCTCTCTCTCCAGCAACTGGCTCTAGTTCTTTAATTCCATTCATGCTTGAATTCATTCAGTCCTATTTATATCCATTATCTTTAATTTTAGTCTTTTTTTTCCTAATCTAATATCTTCTTAATGGAGGCTACCTAAATCCCATTTCACATTCAGAGGTGGTTTTTCCCTAGTGGTTGGCCTATCACTCTCCTAGGGCATTAGCAAGTGATCCCTTGGAGAAATGAAACAATATGTACACACAAAAACTTGAATGCATATGTTCCTGGCAGCTGTATTTATAATACTTAGAAAGTGGAAATATCCCAAATGTCCATCACCTGAACAGATAAAGAAAATATGGTATATCCATATAATAGAACATTCTTTGACCATAAAAATGGAACAAAGTGCCAATACATGCTAAAACATGGATAGACCTTGAAAACATTGTGACAAGTGAAAGAAATAAGTCACAAACGATTGCATATTGTATGATTTCTGTCTCCATAGAGACAGAAAGTAGAGTAGTGGTTGCCTAGAGCTGGAGAGAGGTGGAAATGGAAGGGAAACGGGTAGTGACTACCAATGGACATGAGGTTTCTCTCTGGGGTAATGAAAATGTTCTAAGATTGATTGTGATGATGGTCTACAACTCTGTGAGCATATGAAAAACAATTGAATTATGCACTTCAGTGGATAAATTATATGGTATGAGAATTATATTTCAATAAGGCTGTTATAAAAATCTGTAAAAAAAAAAAAATTATCCCCTAGAGCCTGGAGTTTTCGGGTCAGGAAGTGACCTTGTTAGATTCGTCATTACCTCGCTAGTGGTGACTTTTGCTACAAATTACGACCAATTCTTCCCAGTATTAAATTAATCATTTTCTACCTTACATGCCAAACTTTTTCTTTTTCCTTTTTCTCTTTGTTGTACATATGCTACATATTCCTTTCACCATAGTCAAACCGGATTACCTTTATCTCCTCAAATATAGCCTTGTGTTTAAACTACACTTTCTTTGCATCCCATTTTTGTGCTCACCTCCAGCAACCAAATATTGTAGCAGTGTGTAGACAATTTATGGTAGTAGTTAAAGTTATGGATTCTCAAATTGGATGGATCTGAGTTTGAATTTTAACTTTACCTTTTATTTCATCACCTAGGTTTACTTTCTTGGATAATTTACTTAGGATTTCTAATCCTATTTCCATATCATCAATTAAGGATAATAATAAGATCTACCTCTTAGGACTCATGTGAAAAGTAAATGCAATTAAGTATATAAACTGCTCAGACTTTTCCTGGAACATTTTAAGGGCCCACTAAATGATAGTCAGTATTAGTGATGGTTGCTCTAGAGGACTCTGAGTGTATTAAATGAGATGGTCTAAACCTTCTTGAGACAAACTAACATAATGCAAATATCCCCCTCACGATAATAAAAATGCCCACAAGGACAGGGTAAAAGAGAACAAGGCACAGAGGGAATGGTTTATGTTCCCTCCTTTGGCTTCTTGACCACTTTGCATGTTCTTTGGAGTACCCAGAATTGACAGCTCAATAATGAATTAATCCATTAAAGTCTGAAAAAGACAAAAACGAGAAACCAGAAATAAATCAGTGTTCATCTCCTTCCATTTACTTTTTATTTTTATTACCATTATAGGAGGTTGACTGTGCTAAATATCTAAAGCCGGACTTGCTTTTAGAGACTACCTTTCCTATGAATACACAGATGCACACACCCCTCGTTTCGTTGCATGCATTTTGTAAAGGCAATAAACCATTTGCTTCAATGTCAAAATATTCTTGTTTAAAGTTGGTAAAATTTGGATTACTTCAGAGATCACTGTTAAACTTTTTTAGTCCTTTAAAATCCATTGGATGGAATTTATTGCATTTATTTTGAAAGGCAATTGCTTTTCTTTATTGTACCCTCGGAATTCTTCTTCAGAGTTGGCTTTAGAATGGCAGCTTGCTGTGCAAAGGATTTTGTTCTTCACTCCAAGTATAAACTTATGATCTCCTAACTGGTACTAGTCATACACTTGCTAAAATCAAATAGATAGCATAACCACTACATTGATTTAGAAATACAGGGAATTGGTTTTGGTTCAGAGTCTAACTGCAATTTTGAGGGCAGCATACTTTCCCTGGGGTTTTTGGCTGCATTTGATTTCAAATGTTGACAGTAAATAACCTTGTCTGGTTCAGTCAAAATTCTCTTTGTACTGATTTCCTTCACTTGTTTGCCTCTGCCTCATATTAAGTGTAGGTATTATTCACAAAACTGGTATGATTCATCACTTAGGTTATAGCAAAGGCATCCACATTCCACTGTGGGGCTGTCACCATGAAGCCCGCAGAGGAAAAAAAAATAAAAGATTTCCAGTAATTGGGCGGAGAAAGGTGTGGGTCTCAGACCTTCTTTAACTATTCTAAAAGAAGTCATTTTAGTGGAATGAACTCATGTTGGGTGGTGGGAGGGTTGGTGCCTTATTTTTAATTTTAAGGGGATTTACACCACATTCTTCCTTCTTAACAAAACAGTGGCAGCAATAAGGGCATTACCTGCCAACATTAACTGATGTAAAACAGACTTGAAGAACTCCCTCCATTGTCTACCCTAAAACACCCGCTCATTATACACACCCCAGTTGTGATGAAGGATTCGATTTTGCCGTAAATGTCAGCCAAAGCCTGGTTTGTTTTTCCCCATCAGGATTTCAAAGGTTACTCCAAACAATGTTCCACAGAAATTATAAAGAGACGGAGGTTTTCCTAATGAGAATATAATCTCTGTGACTTGCTTTTTATTATAGTGTTCTTATACGCGGACTTCTCTTGACTCACCCTTCAACAGTTAACCTCTGAAGTCAGCAGTGGATGTAAACTAACACCAATTTGTGGCTTGCAAAATATGAATTCAAAAGC
>NW_012154173.1:13600708-13602014 GCF_000956105.1 Propithecus coquereli
TTTTTTTTTCCCCTTGGTTTGTGCTCAATCATGTTGTCAACCATTTTGTACATGACTTATGTAATAAAGATAGCAAGACAAACAGGTACCGGAATCTTCTTAGCAACTTCTACTTACAAATCAATTAACTTTCACGAACAGCAGTAGTTCTATCCTTTACAACATGAGACCTGACAGATGGAGCTGAAGAGTAGAACATAGAGGAATATTAGCCCTCAATGCAATGCTATGGGAAAGCCCCCACATTTGGATGCTTCAAAGTGGTGTCAATTTTATTGCCTCTGATATTAGAATGACATGAATAAGAGTAAAAATAATTGATGGAATTTGTCTTCCCAATATACCCAACAAGTTTTCTTGAATACAATGCTCATTTCCTCCTCTTTTCTTGTTTCTTTGCGTTGCTCTACATGGAATGTGGTTTCTTTTATTATGTCTAACTAATCCATACTATTTTTGTTGCATCGGTTAATGTTCTAGCTTCTATTTAAAGTCTAACCTGATGGCCTCATGTCTTATTAGTCTTGCCTGCCTCTGAAATCCTTAGAACACTGGTCAGTGTCAATTATCTTAACAATGAACCTACGCTTCTACTTGTCTTGTCTTGGCTAGACGGTAAATTTCTTGAATTCATGAGGTGAGACTATTAAGTGTATCTTTCATGTCCTTATCTTCTCTATGTCCCACTGAACACACGGTGAATGTGTACTAGCAATAAAAGTTAGAAGACAACTAATGATCATCTTCATTTAACTCTACAATTTTCCCAATAAGGGGGATTTGAACACCCCTGGAGACAGAATTTATGAATGAAAAGCCATCCATCTCATTATGGCAAAGCACTAATTGTTACAACGGTCTCCCTATTCAGAGCCAAACTCTCCTAGCACAGCATTAAATTTCTTTTTTTTTTTTTATTTCAGGGTATTGTGAGGGTACAAACATTATGGTTACGCTTTATGTCTTTGTCTCACCCAAGGGCGGGTTAAAGACATGCCCTTCCCCCCCTACAGTGCTCCCCGTGTCCTTTAGTTGGGATTTACCCCTCCCCATCCCCCTAATCCCTAGAGAGTATTTCTGCCATGTGATCACCCTAGTGTTGATCAGTTAGTACCAATTTGATGGCGAGTACAAGTGGATCCCGTTCTTCCGCTCTTGTGGTGACTCACTTTGGATAATGGGCTTAAGTTTAATCCAGGAAAGTATAAGAGGTTCTAGATCACTGTCGTTTCTTATGATTGAGTAACATTCCATTGTAAACATATACCAAATTTTAATAATCCACTCATGGATTGACGGGCACTTG
>NW_012154173.1:13605810-13607231 GCF_000956105.1 Propithecus coquereli
CTATGGTCGAAGACTGAGGTAGAAATTGATAGAAAAGGATATGTCTCAGAAGGTGAAGCAAAACATTAAAGATGAAGTACTAGAGAAAAGGTAAGATTATTAAATATTGGTAACGGAAAATCCATATCTATTATGAATCTAATAGGAGTTCCAGAACAAGGTCAAAAGAGATTAAAGGAAAAAAATAATTAAAGGCAAGATATAAAAAATTGCATTGAAATTAAGACTCACACCTTCATATAGAGTGCTAAGCAGACCCTCTGAAATTTCTGAGCTATGAGAATTAAGATAATAATCAAATAGCCAGAATGAGAATGAAACTCTCATCAGACTTCTTACATGAAACTCAACAATGCAAGGAGATAAAAATAACATGTCCTTAAAGTGCTAAGGGAAAGCAATACATATGCATAAAATACCGTTTCAGATGTTCTGGTATTTATAAAAAGTATATATTCATTCTCTCTGAACAAAATTACTCAACAATAGAATTTAGTAAAAGCGAAAATGAATAAAAGAAAGGAGCCATGCAATATAAGAAAAAGTGGAGAATAAAAATAAAACTTTATAGGGATATCTAAATAATTTCTACCATTATAACTGTGAAATGTAAAACAATGTAAGAAAAGAGAATCCTCAAAAGGTAGAGACATATGAGAATACAAAGAAATAAAACCAATCTGGTACTGAATTTCAATAAAATTTCAATAAAGTATGTTAGGGAAGATAGGCAATAAGATGCTGAATGTTTTATTTCAATAGAGGAAAGTGTAGATACAGTTCAATCTTTGATATGAAAAGAGAAATTAAAATGCATTTGTAAAAAATTGTGGGTAGAATCTGGAAAAATTAGTATATATAATTTCCAATCTATGAGACAACAAAAGAAATAAAATGATCAATCAAACTATAATTAAAAAAATGAAACTGTATATAATAAATAGAAAACATGCAGTAAGATGGTAGGCAAGAGTCAAATGTATTAGTAAGCACAATAAATTGAATGGGTTGGATACATTAAAAGGCATAATTTTTAAGATGCAATTAAAAAACTCAGCTACTTCTTTTTTATTACTAGAGACACATCACAAATTACCCCCAAAAGAATGAACAACAATAAACTGTACAAATACTAGGAGTGGTTATCGTAATAACTGATCAAATATGATTCTCAGTGAAAAAGCATTTAATTGGATTAAGTGTGATAACTCAGTATGAAAAGATGAAATTTATCAAGAAGATATAACAGCCATGTATCTTTATGCCCTGAATGATATGGCCTTAAAATATATAAAGCAAAAAACTGTTAGATGCAAGAAGAAATTCATAAAATCACAAATCAAGTGGTTTATAATATAACTCTAATGACTCCTGCATTACTGATAAATCCAGGTGGGATCACTTTTCTTTTGACTAAAGAA
>NW_012154173.1:13611061-13612422 GCF_000956105.1 Propithecus coquereli
CTCATTTTTTAACTTCAATTTTTTTCCTGAGTTCTTTGCTAATTTATTTTATTTTCTCTCTCTTACTATAAAGACTGTGTTTTATTTGCTCCTAGTGGTGATTTAAATATAAGACATTTTATTTTTAACTTTTCGCCATTACATTTCCATAAGTGCACTTGGAAAATGCACTTGTATGTATCTAGTTATCAAAGTAAAAATACCTGTATTTGTAATCTGCTTTATGTAAGAGAAATAACTTAGTTTGCTTTACTTCCTTTTCCCCTCATATTTCCACTTTCATAAACATGCTAATTTAACCTGATGTTTAACCCTGTGATGAGAAGGAAGAAGGTGCTAAGGATAATGTTTTCCCAAATCAACTTTTTGTGAGTAGTTTTATTTTCAAATTCATATTCGAAATTTTAGCTAACTATTCCAATAAATATGTTTCTTTGTTCTCAATTGTAACAGTCATTTTGTATTATCCTTCTCCTATTTCTGAATTTTTACTATAACTAACCTTTCAATTAGCTAGAGTATATCTTTGAGTGCTTTTTTGTAAGGAAGAGTGAATGTGTTTTATATTTCCAAGCACTTTGTTTTGCTAAGATTTTTCCACATGAGTAATAACTTCCCTGAATTCAGGATTCTTGGATTATAAAATTTTTTCTCTTCAAATCTCTGACAACATCATTTCCTTTCATCTGGCTTCTAGTTCCAGGATGTCTATTTGTTACAATTATTTTTTGCTGAGACACTATAGACTACATTTTTTAACTCAAAAAGTTTTCTTTAGCATGTTTAATTGTTTTACTTTATTTGCTTTTTAAATTAGGAATAGCAATTGCTTTATGTTTAATCTTTGATCTCCATTATCTCTATTATAATATCCATTATTGTTCTTTTTTCTGCATTTGGCAAGGACTACTCAATTGTATCAATGAATACATTTCTTCAGAATCAATTTTACCTGTATATGACACAGATTCTAATTGTGCTCATTTTTCTTATAAACCAAGGCACTTTTTTATATCGCCCCAATTCCTCTTATTCTCTGCCTGTTCCTACTTATATTCAGCTTGCTCTAATTTTTTCTAAGCTTATCATCTTGTTAGCTCTACCTACTTCCTTTGGACCCCAACCTGTCCTTTCATTTTGACGCCATGATTTTTTGAGTAATGTGTTTCTCTATTTTATTCCCCTATTTCTATTTCTTTTCCCTGTTTACTAGATGACATCAATAACATAGATGGGCTCTCTTCCTCTACAACTTAGTGAATTTCCACCATTCTCTTGTGTTGCAGGTTTTTTTTTTACTTATGTTACAAAACTTTAAACACACATTTACATCTATCTACCTATATATATTAATAGAAAGA
>NW_012154173.1:13613757-13616830 GCF_000956105.1 Propithecus coquereli
TGTTAACATATTATAGTAAACCAGTTCAAATTATTTCTCTTAAAAATGTGTGCACATACTAGAAAGAAAGCAAAAATTCTAGTTTATTGACTAGAAGTAGAATTACTCCTTAGATAAAGAACACTTTTTCTTGTAAAACATGAGGGTGGCTGGGTTTTATATTGGAAGATGGCCCTCATGGATAAGACAGAGGATATGTTAGGTTTGAGTCAAAGACAACTAAAATACTCTATGCTGTAGTACTAATCAGAGGTTCAAACTGGTTTTTAAACTCTTATGACACATAGGCTACACTCAATGCCTCATTTAAGAACAAATGGCTAGACAACACAGCATGAATGCCAATTATCATAGCAGAGATATCATACACTTGAGTAACATCTTGGGTCTTCCATGTGGCAGAGACAGTATTATGCATTCACCAAAAGTGTCTAGAATGGAACATTTGACAAGTTTTGGCCAGTGAGATTTAGGTAAAGTTGATGTTGGCTGCTTCTAGTCCTGGTCCCTGAAAAGTCTGCCATGAAAGCTTCTGCTTTTCTCTTCACTCTTTTGTGGCCTAATACAGACACCTGATTAGTCAGTTGAGCTAGCCAAGTCTCTGAAGGACTCTGGGCCCTAAGGGATAGAGTAGATTAGGTGAGAGTAGTCTGGATCTCTGAATCACCCTTGGTGATTCAACTTCCCAGGAGAGTTGCCTGCAGAGACTATGAAAAGGCACCACTAAATCTCCTGCTTCTAGGGCCATAAATGAATGATACCCCAGCTGCAGACCCTCTGGATCTACCACTGCCTTTGCACAGAGACTGTATTTCCAAGAGGCTGCTGGCAGCTAGTGATGGAACAATAATGGGGAGGATACTAAGGCATGTTCATTCCAGTAAGACACAGGACTCCTCCCATAGATAGGCCTTGATCTGAGAATACCTCATCAGCCAGGCCAACCCTTGCTTAGAATGGTGCTTCAGTCTAACCTCCTCCTCTCCAAGCTTCCTTCTTACCCTTTCTCCTTCCTCAGGTGTCAGACCCACATCAGATCTGAAGACTCTCCCTTCTTTCTCCTGCTCTCTCTCTTAATAAATAGCTTGCATGTCTCAGCAGACCTCAAGTAACACAAGTAGTACCAGGAAAGGTCTGAGAAAATAGGTGGAAAATGGGGATCTAGCACTAGCTCATCACAGTCTGCTGGGTGAAGGTACGACCCTGAGTCATGGGTGTGGCACATAACACCTCGGAAACAAAGTGCTAAATATTGCACCAATGATGACCTGGAAAAATGTCTCAGCGGAGGAGAATACCGTGGCAGGTGTAAAGATCCAGGCATGTGAAAGATGAGGGAAGAGGAAGCAATGACTACAAAATAGTAGAGTTCGCAGATTATTGTTAAGTTGTGCAGATGCTCTGCAGAGGGGAACTAAGATTCTGAGGAATGTTAACAAGCAGTTTAACGTTAAGTATTAAGACCCACAGTTCCTCTTTGGTAGCTTATAAATAGTCCCTGATTTCTAGCAGTATACTGTAGATCTGATAGAGTCACAAAACTCTAGAGAGATATTTTAATGCTCAGTAAAGGCAGATCTGTTATGCCATCCTCAGGGCTCTATTTGGAAAAACCTGGGATCCAGAAATATATAAGAAGGGGGCATCTGAATGCATGCCCCTGAAGATGCTGGCTCTGTAGAGCCGTCTACATAATCAGGCTGCAGAAGGGGCTCACTCTTCCCCTATATGAACTAATTTCCTTCCCACTGGCACTCACCAAGGCCAATCTGGCTACTGCTGCCTCTGAATGCCCAAGGAGCAGAAAAGAGAAAAGAGAACCATGCTAAGTCCCCGATGTGGCACTATTCCTCAAGGAGACCATGTTAGATTTTTACTGCTGCCATGACACATTACCGCCAATTTAATACCTTAAATTTAATAACACAAACTTACTATCTTTGTAGTTCGCAAATGTTTAGTCTCCTCTATGCTTGCCTTTTCACCGTCATAACCGCATAATCATATTCATAGAACAAAAGGTTTTGGTTATGATGACGTCCAATTTACTAATTTTCCTTTCATGGATCATGTTTTTTCTGTCAGGGTAAGAACACTTCCCTTACCTCTAGATTATGAAATGTTTTTCTTGGGCTTTTTTCTTTTAAAAGTTACATTGCTTTTTGTTTTGCATTTAAGCTTGTAATACAATGTTGAGTTGCTTTTTGTGTAAGATGTGAGATGTAGTTGAGATTCATTGTTTTGCCTCTGGGTCTCCAATTGCTTCATCATTTGTTTATAAGGTTGTCTATCCTCCATTGCTTTGCTTTTGCACCTGTGTAAAAAATCTTGTGGGCATATTTGTGTGTGTTTATTTCTGATTTCTCTACTCTGCTCAATTTATCTATGTATCCATTCTTCTTCCAACATCATGCTCCCTAGATTAGTGTAGCTGTATAATAGGTCTCGAAATTGGGTAGATGGATTGATTCTTCTTTCTCAAAATTGTGTTATCTATTCTTGTTTGTCTTTCCGTATAAATTTTAGAATAATATCATCTGTATCTATAAAAATTCTTCCTGGGATTTTGATAGGAACTGTGTTTAACTTATATATCAATTTGAGGAGAATTGCCATTTTTATTATGCTGAGCCTTTCAATCCATGAACATGGTATATCTCTATATTTATGTATGACTATTTTTACTCTTTTAATAGCTCTGGTAGGCAGAATAATGGTCTCTCAGAGATGTACGTGTCCTAATCCCTGGAACCTGTGAATATGTTACAGGTTTGAAAAAAGGACTTTGCAGATGTGATTGAGTTAGGATATTGAGATGGGGAGATTACCTTGGATTATTCATGTGGGCCCAATGTAGTTGTAAAGGTTCTTAAAAAGGGAGGCAGAAGATTCAGAGAAGTAGACATGACAACAGAAGCAGAGATTGGATTCATGAGATTGCTAGCTAAAAGCCAAATGCCAAGGAATGGAAGTAACTTCTAGAATCTGGAAAAGAGTTTCCAGAAGAACTGTGTGCCTGCTACATTGGTTTTAGCCCTATATACTCATTTCAGACATTTGACCTCTAGAACTC
>NW_012154173.1:13617880-13620346 GCF_000956105.1 Propithecus coquereli
TACTGTCAATTTCTATGAGATCAATTTTTTTGTAGATATCATATATGAGTGAGAACATGTGATATTTGTTTTTCTATGCCTGGCTTATTTAACTTAACATGATGTTCTTCAGGCTCATCCATGTTGTCACAAATGACAGAATTTTGTTTTTTTCATGGATGTATAGAATTCCATTGTGTATATATACTACATTTTCTTTATCCATTCATTTGTTGGTGCACATTTAGGTTGAATCCATGTCTTAGCTATTGTGAATAATGCTGCAATAAACACAGGAATGCAGATATCTCTTTGACATACTGATTTCATTTCTTTTGGACATGTACCCAGTAGTGCAAATGCTGAATCCTATAGTAGATCTATTGGTAATTTTTTGAGGAATCTTCATACTGTTTTTCATAATGGCTATACTAATATGCATTTCCACTAACAGTGTATAAGAGTTCCCCTTTCTCCATGTCCTCACCAGCATTTGTTATTTTTTGTCTTTTTGGTAATAGCCATTCTAACTGGGGTGAAGTGATACTGCATTGTGGTTTTGATTATCATTTTCCTCATAGTTAGCGATGTTGAGCATTTTTTATATACCTGTTGGCCATTTGTATGTCTTCCTTGGAGAAATGTCTATTAAGGTCTTTTGTCTATTTTTAATTGGATTATTTGTTATTTTTGCTATCGAGATGTTTGAGTTCCTTATAAATTTTGGATATTAACCCCTTGTCAGATATATAATTTGCAAATATTTTTCCCATTCTGGAAGTTGTCTCTTCACTCTGTTGATTGTTTCCTTTGCTATGCAGAACCTTTTTAGTTTGATGTAGTCCCATTTGTTTATTTTGCTTTCATTGCTCATGTTTTGAGGTCTTGTCTTAAAAATCCTTGCCCAGACTGATGTCATATAGTGTTTCCCCTATGTTTTCTTCTAGTAGTTTTATAGTTTTGGGTAATATATTTTTAAGTCTTTAATCTATTTTGAGTTGCTTTTTGTATATGGTGAGTGATAGGGTCAAGTTTAATTTTCTGTATATGCATATCCAGTTTCCCAAACTTTATTGAGGAGACTGTCTTTTTCCCATTGTGTGCCTTTGGTGACTTTTCTGAAAATCAGTTGGTTGTAATTGCATGGATTTATTTCTGGGCTCTTTATTTTGTTTCACTGGTCTATGTGTCAGTTTTTATGCCAATGCCATGCTGTTTTGGTTATTATAGATTTCATTCTGAGTTCAAGGGGTGTGATGTCTCTAGCTTTGTTCTTTTACTCAAGATTGCTTTGGCTACCTAGAGTCTTTTGTGGTTCCATATGAATTTTAGGATTTTTTTTCTATTTATGTAAAGAATGACATTGGAATTTTGATAGAAATGGTATTGAACCTATAGATCACTCTAGGTAATATCAACATTTTAATAATATTTATTCTTTCAATTTATGACCATGGAATATCTTTCCATTTATTTTTATCCTCTTCAACTTCTTTTATCAATGTTTTATAATTTTTATTGTAGACATCTTTTACTTCCTAGGTCAAACTTATTCCTAGGTATTTATATTTTATAGTGATTGTAAATGTGATTACTTTCTTGATTTCTTTTTCATATAGTTAATTATTGGTGTACAGAAACACCACAGATTTTCGTATTTTGATTTCATACCTTGCAAATTTACTGTATTTGTTTATTAGTTCTGACAGTTTTTTTTGGTGGAATCTTTGGGGTTTTCTATATATAAGGTTATGTCATCTGTAAACAGGGATAATTTAAGTTTCTCTTTTCCAATTTGGATTTTTTTGTCGCTGTTGTTATTGTTGTTTTTGCCTAAGTACTTTGGATAGGACTTTCCATACTGTGTTAAATAATTGTGGTCAAAATGGGCATTCATTACTTGTTCCAGATCTTAAAGGAAAAGCTTTCAACAAAATAAGAAAACTATAGGTCAATATCCCAGATAAACATAGATGCGAAAATACTCAACTAAATATTAATACTAGCAATCAGAATTCAACAACACATTAAAAAGATCATTAACCATGATCAAGTGGGATTGACCACAGTGATGCAGGGATGGTTTAATATATGCAAATTAATAAATGTGATATATCACATTAACAGAATAAAGAATTAAAACCCTATTATCATTTCAATAGGCACAGAAAAAGCATTTGACAAAATTCTACATCCCTTTATGATAAAACCTCAACCAATTAGGAATAGAAGGAAAATATTTCAACATAATAAAGGCAATAGACTTCACTTTTAAGAACAGATTTAGATTAACAGAAAAATTTTGCAGATAATGGAGAAAATACTCATATACTTTCCCACTCCCACACAAAGTGTCCTCTATTAACATCTTGCATAATGTAAAACATGATACATTTGTTACAATTAATGAGCCAATATTGATACATTATTATAAGTGAAGTTCATAGTTTACACTACAGAGTAAACTCCTATAGGCTTTGACAAATG
>NW_012154173.1:13623971-13624865 GCF_000956105.1 Propithecus coquereli
GAAAAAAGAGATTTCTAGTAACTGCTAGGCATAGATATTTGTGCTGCCTCTCCACATGGTCTCTACTGACACCATGGTGGTGGTGTCATTGTTATTAGTGAGTGGTGGTGAATGTCCTCATTCTTCACTGGACTATTCTGACACCACCTGATTGGGGAAAGTGAGGGCTGCCTTGTTACTCCTGATTGGCATGGAAGTCCAGGCTTCCTATATGAAATCCATTAACACTGCAATGGGTCTTGTTACTTGCAAAAGGGAAAAAAAAAGTACTGATTCCCTACTTGATGTCCTCTGACACCACCCCTGAGGACATTGGTGGCACTTATTTATAGCCTTGTGCGGCTGGAAGTCTAGGCTCCCCATTTGGGCTTTGTTAGCATGGGTGGGAATGAGGCCACAGTTTTTTAACTTGGCTTTTGGCTGAAGTAGACAAGTTATTATCTAAAAGTTTTCTGTCTTGATAGGCTGGTCCTTTCTTGGTCCTTTATTAGAGACAGCAATCTTTTATTGGGGCTTTTTCTCACCCATTTTTGTTTCTGGGTTACTGACTTTTCAGCTCCAAGTCTGAGATATATGATGGAAAGACAATGTAGGAAACTCACCACCATGTTATACTTCAAGACCAAGGTCCCTAGCTGATCTGATCTGCACTCCACATTTCAGACTTTCTTTCTTTGGAGGTAGGAGGTTAAAAATAATATATATGTATATTACATAGTGTCCAGAATTTTTAGTTGAACTTAGCAGTTAGAATAGGAAAAAGTATGTCTACTTTGTCTTCCCAGAAGCAGAAGTCATCTCAGACCTGTTATCACAATTTTTATTTTTATTATTTGATTACTATTTTGAATATTTTTTCTTCTGAGATGGCACTTAGTTAGATTGTTTTGAGGA
>NW_012154173.1:13624915-13626866 GCF_000956105.1 Propithecus coquereli
TGTTTCATAATAAACTGCCAATCTATCTCCTAAAATAACTGTGCAACTTTGCATTCCCGCTAGCAACGGATGAGAGTTCCTGCTGTTCCACATCTTTAAGAGCATTTGCTATTGTCAGTTTTTGGATTTTAGCCATTCTAATGTGCATATAATGGTTTGTCATTGTTGTTTCAATTTGCAATTCCCTAATGACATATAATGTTTTGGGCTTATTTTGTACTCTTATTCTAAGTTTTTGGGGTGAAAGCTTATTATTTTGAGGCTTTTCCTTTTTTCTAATGTATACATTTGGCATTATAAATTTCCCTCTCAGCTCTACTTTCACTGCATCCCACGAATTTTAACATGTTTTCAGTTTCACTCAGTTCAATGTATTTTTAAAATTTTTTCTTGATATTTCCTCTTGGACTCATAGATTAAGTAGTGTGCTATTTAGTTGTCACGTGTTAAGAGATAGTCTTGTTTTCTTTCTGTTAATAATTTCTAGTTTGATTCCATTGTGTTTGGCAAACAACCTCTGCATGATATCAAGTTTTTATATTTGTTAAAGTCTGTCTTATGGCCCAGCATATGGTTTATTTCAGTATATATTCCATGGATACTTGAAAAGAATGTATGTCCCGTTGATATTGAGTGGAATATGGTACAAATGTTCATTTGATCCTGTTGTTTGACAATATTGTTGAGTTCTTCTCTCCTTGCTAATTTTCTGTCTAGTTTTTCTATCAGTTGTTGAGAGAGGTATAAAGCCTCTATGCATCATTGTGGATGTGTCTATTTCTCTTAGTTCTCTCAGTTTTTGCTTCACATATTTTCAGTTCCATTGTTTGATGCATGCTCCATCTAAAATTGTTGTTAACTTCATGTTGGATTGACACTTTTACCTTATTATATAATATTCTTCTTTGTTTCTGGTAATTTCTTTGCTCCAAAATCTACTTTATCTGGAATTAATTTAACCAATTCTATTTTTTGTGTGATTAATGACTGAATTGTATTTTCTTTTTTTTGCTCTTTTTTGAATTCTAGCCTGCATATATTTAGGGGAATTTAACCAATTCTATTTTTTGTGTGATTAATGACTGAACTGTATTTTCTTTTTTTTGCTCTTTTTTGAATTCTAGCCTGCATATATTTAGGGGAATTTTTTAAATATTCTATAGTAGAGCCACATTTTTTAAATTCAATTTGCCACTCTGTCTTTTAATTAGTGAATTTAGACCATTTACATTTAATTAATTATTGATGTGCCAATACTTAAGTCTGCTATTTTATTTTAGGCTTTATTCATTCTCTTTGTTTTTCCTTTCTATGTGTTTTTTTCCCATCTTACTGTGGGTTAGTTGAACATTTTTTAGAATTCCATTTTGATTTATCCATAGTGTTTTGAATGTATCTTTTTATATAACATTTTTGCTGTAGGTATTACATTATACAGGTGTACCTCAGAGATATTGCAGATTTAGTTCCAGACCACAGCAATAAAACAAATATGGCAATAGAGTGAATCATTCAATTTTTTTGTTTCCTAGCACATATAAAACTTATATTTATACTATTCTGTAGTCTATTAAGTGTGAAATAGCATTTTGTCTAAAAAAAAGTACATACCTTAATTAGAAAATACTTTATTGCTAAACAATGCTAATGAAGAGACTTGAAGTGAACACATGCTGTTGGAAAAATGATGCCAATATACTTGCTTGACCAGGGTTGCCACAAACCTTCAATTTGCAAAAAATGCAATATCTGTGAAGTGCAGTAAAGTGAAGCATAATAAAATGAGGTATGCTTGTACATACATAATTTTGTATACATAAACTTATTACAAGGTGCTGATGTCATTTTTCTAGTTTAAGTGAAATATAAAATCCTACCTCTCTTTATGTCCCTTAACTGTCCCCTCTTTATCATATAATATTCTTAAATATTTTCTCTACATGTATTTAGA
>NW_012154173.1:13638223-13643521 GCF_000956105.1 Propithecus coquereli
TCCCTACCATTTATTGAGTAATTATTGCATACCAGATTGCAATTTTTTTCTTATAACATCTTCATGAATTGGGCGTTATTTTTAATGCCATTTTGCAGATAAGGAAACTAGGGTACAGAGAGGTGACCTTTCTAATTGTTAATTATATAACTTGTACATGGGAGGACTGGTATGCCCAGGCCTGCCAGATGCTAACTCCAGATTTCTCATTCTTAAACTCCATGCTATTATACTTTGTCTAATCAGAAAGATTGTATAATTAAGGGCAGGTTTAACAGAATAAATCAGAGCTTCCTCTTCTGATTCAATTTCGTTTTCCAAATATATGTATGGCATTAGTTGTGTCCACTGCTGAGATTCATCTTCTCTGTGTATATCTAGTGTACTGATGGGCCCATAAGACATCTATTTAGCTAAAGAACTGAGAAGTATTCTCAGAAAGAGGCCAAGAGACTGAGAAAAAAAGACAGTCAAGGAAGTCTAGACTTAAAATTAGAAGAGAAGACTGTTTTGGAAACGAATCTGGACTATGTTACTCAAGGGTACTGGTCTACCCTTCTGTGGACTTCATATGAAAGTGAGGGAAAAGGGATTTTGTAGCCCCAAATGATAAGAATTGGAGTCATCATGCCATAATAACAAATAGAAGGTAGGCATTGCTCTTCACACAAGCCCCGAAGGCAGTGTGCTTTGTATGCTGTGTAGGAAAGGTAGCTTCGTGGCAGAGACAGCAGTGGTAAGAAGAAATGATAAGCTAGACATCTGCACTAGAATGTTTATAGCAGCACAATTCAAAATTGCAAAGATGTGGAAACAACCCAAGTGCCCATCAATACATGAGTGGATTAATGAAATGTGGTATATGTACACCCTGGAGTTCTACATAGAGAAGAGACAGGTGGATGTTGTGTGGCAGATGATGTAATCTACTTGTGAGCACACATTAAACATCCTATGATGTAGGGAATTTGGAAAATCTAATAAAATACAAAATTCTCCTAAAAAACCAAAACGAACATACAAAAAATTCTATGAAATGGGTTCTCCATTAGGAGATGGCAAGAAGTATAATATATGTATGTTAGTTTGTCAAATTTGAAACTTTTTTATTTATATAAGATAATAACTGATAACTTTGCTTTTCAAGACCAGAGTTCAGAATAAGCATTTGGTTTTATTGGGGTAAAATTAGGTCCAGCCAATATTTCCATTTTAACTTAACCAGTATTTTTAATTGAGTGTGTGATTTGGGGTACTTCAAAGTTATTAGAGCCATCTAAATTACTAACCATTCATCTATCCTACATGAATTTATTCTATAACATTATGGAACATCCTTTTTCTTTGTTTAGCTGTGAGTATAAGAAGTAGGTCAGTTCTTGTTTTTGAAAGAACTAAGGGAAAGAAAAAGAAACTCTCTTTAACTTGACATTACAAGTGCTTAATGGTTTAATATGATCTTACTTTACAAGCCTACTTTTTAATAGATGGTTTACTATAGGGGGATACGGGAAGATAAAATCCTAATTCAAGCACAAAAATCTAAACAATGAACCATAAGGACAAGATGCAGAATTACATTTTTTTCATAACTGAAAAACACATTGAGTAAGAAGATTAAGTTGTGGATTTGCAGGGGCTGTGGAGCTGATTGCCTTGGTCCAAATTCAAGCTCCACTTACTATCTGTGAGCATTTTAGTCAAGTTACTTAATTTTTCTGTGTCTCAAATTTCCTTATCCATAAAATGAAGCTACTAAGAACTGACCTTGTGGAGCTCTTGTGCCCGACACATATGAAGTACTCAGTAAATATTAACTATTACTATGGAGTCCAAGCCCTCGTCCTCCAGACAGAGAAGCTGATCCGTAGGAATGAACTGACTTGGAAAAGCTAGGATCATGGTTCTCATTTTTTCTGATTCTCAGTTTACCCAAGATGGCAGCTGAAAACTATCAGGTCAAATACTTCCCACCAAGGAAAAATAATTCTGCTGTTACTAAAAGGGAAGAATTGTTTAATCTATAAATTTTTAAAGCATGTCTGATTTTGAGGCATCTAGAAATCTAAAATAGATAAATCTTTCAGTATAAGCTTTTTGTTTTTTCTGCACATGCATCTTTCTGCTTGGCAATTTTAAAAAATCAAATGTGTAAATTCACCATACATTGACATACAGATGACACACAAGGACACAAAGTATGCATTGAAAGAGGAGAAACATTTATACCTCCTGAAAATGCTCAATATATTATGTTATTTCTGTCAATACAATTCCATCCAGATTTTCTGGGCAATACCATTGAACTTCATTGTCATCTTTTCATCAAAAGCAACACATTATCAAATATGGTTTGGAGTTTTAACTGATAAAAGCATTTTTTTAATGACAGGGAGAAATAAACTACATCAGACTATGTACTCTTTTTTTTATTATTTGGAAAATAAAATCAGAGATAGCTTTTCACATTGAGCAAGCATGTGTGGACCATTCTTTCTATATACACAATCATTTGTCAAAAAAAAAAAAAAACAGAACATGTTGCATGAATAGACCTTTCCATAGGGCCTCAATTTTAATTTTGCAGAGTTTGGAGAAGCAACATCCATCAAGTTCCCTCAACTGCTTGGGAATAATGCTGTTTTTGTCACACACAGGATCTATTTTGAGCTCAAATATACCCACTGACTTTAGACCATAGGCTTGCAAACCTTTCAGCACAATGCCCCATTACAAATTGTCCCTTTGGCAAGATGACTTCATTTCAGCAGCCTGTTCTGGTTTCTACATTCTTCCAGGTTTCACAGTCCAGTGCAGTCAAACAAGGTGATGGCATTTTTAAGGCTCTAGATTTTATTGGTCTACAAATGAAGGTAGGTGGCCAGGTGCTATTTCAGGGGTTCATCTGGCAATTTGGTGCTAAATTTGAGTACATTTAGACTAGGAATGTTGTGATTTTAATACTGGAAACATAAATATTGCCATTTATGGAAATGGCTGTCAAAGGAAGTGATTTCATAAATCATTAGCTGAAATAAGATTATAAGAAGGTCTAAATTTAATCTGAATGATCATTAAAACATGGAAATCAGCAAAATATACTTTAGGAGTCATCCCAGCTTCCCCTAACTAATACAGTTGTGAAATTCGAATTCTTCGTCATGAAAAGTTTCTTAGAATAATGAGGTACTATCATTTAAGGAATTATACTGTTTATAAGAGAAGAAACTGCCCTCCAACAAGCTCATTTAACAAATGTCTAAAATAGTAGACCCAAATCTACCAATTTTAATTTTTCAAAACAAAATTATAGAAAACAATAATCTACAATAAAGGGCTTCACTCTGCAGTATTTTCAAACATGGAAGGCTTAGAAAAGATCCTATAGTAGGCTTTCAGATGGATTTCACTTATTTAAAATAACCATTTTGTATGAATTAATTATGTTAATGTTGTTCTTGGAGGATGTTTAGAGAGGCTTTTTCCCCTTCTTTCCCTGCTATTTTTTAATGAAAAAGTAAGGAAATAGGAAAGAGGATATGGGGCAGAGACAGATCATTGCTTAAAACTCTGGAAACTTTTTAAATAATTTTGATAGAGTTCCAGATAAAATGTGAGAATGAGAATGCTAACCTATACACTATAAAGAGAAAGTGAAGCTTTCATAGAAGCTGTCCTCTTCTTCTAATTAATTCTAATTTATACATGAGTGGATTAATGAAATGTGGTATATGTATACCATGGAGTACTATTCAGCTTTAAGAAACAATGGTGATATAGCACCTCTTGCATACTCCTGGATAGAGCTGGAACGCATTCTACTAAGTGAGGTATCCCAAGCATGGAAAGACAAGCACCACATGTACTCACCATCAAATTGGTATTAACTGATCAACGCATAAGTGCACATATAAGAATAACATCTATTTGGGCAGAGGGGAGGGGGGAGGAGGGAGGAGGGGACGAGTATATGCATACACAAAGAGTGCAATGCGCATCACCCGAAGGATGGACATATTTGAAACTCAGACTTAAGGGGGTGGGGGCGAGGGCAACATACGTACCTAAACATCTGCACCACATAATATGCGGAAATTAAAAAAAAAAAAATTACCTGGTGCTTTCACCTTATGGCTCATAGAAGTGCCTCTTTCATGTTTATTTTGGCCAGTCTGATGATTATGTGTCATGTTGATTGCCTCTTTCTGATGACTCTCCCAGGAGTTTCTGAGCTTCTTGTACCTGGATATCTAGATTTCTAGCAAGGCCAGGGAAATTTTCCTGAATTATTCCCTCAAATAGGATTTCCAAACTTGTGTATTTTCTTCTTCACTCTTGCGAAGAAGAGGGATGCCTATGATTCTTATGTTAGGCTTCTTTACATACTCCTATATTTCTTGTAGTCTTTGCTTGTTCCTCTTATTTCTCTGCTCTATCACTGTGACTGACTCATTTAACTCAAAGGTATTGTCTTCAAGTTCTGAGATTCTTTCTTTTGCTTGATCTAACCTATTCTTAAGACTTTCCACCGTGTTTTGTATTTCTTTGAATGAATTTTTCATTTCTAGAGGTTTTGTTTGAGTTTTCTTTCATAATTCGATTTCTTTAGTTAATCTGTCATTCACTTCCTGCATTGTTTTTGTGGTTTCTTTGTGTTTGGTTTCTATTTTATCTTGTATTTCATTGAGCTTCCTTACAATTCATATTTGAAATTCTTCATCTGTCATTCCAATGTTCTGATTTTGGTTGGTACTCATTGCTAGAGAGCTGGTGTTTCCTTTTGGAGGTGTCCTATTTCTCTGATTCTTCATGCTTCTGGACTTGTTTTGCTGATTTCTCCTCATCTGGAGCAGCTGTTGCTTCTTACTTTTGGATTTTCTTTTGTTTAGAAAATTTTCTTTTGTTAGAAGATACAAATTCTGGAACTTCATTTCATTTGTCTTTTAACTAAAATTGACATTAAATACAGTAACTATAAGCATTCAATTATTTCACTGAAGGGTAATTGGTTTCTGACTAAAACAAATTTGATATTGAAGCTACCTGGTTTCCAGCACGTTAAAGTTATATGCCCAAAGGAAAGTTAACTTACTCCTTTGAGACTTGCTTCCCTTATCAATAATATTAGGATAGTAATACTTGCATTACAGTTTTTTCATGAGGAGTAAATTTTTAAAATAACAATTTAGGTCAATAGGTCAATCACAGAACCTTGCAACATCTTGAGTGACTATTAATTATTGAGTCATCTTTTGATGTCTTTTATGTAAAATTAAAATTTGTAAGATTTGATAATTT
>NW_012154173.1:13643571-13645503 GCF_000956105.1 Propithecus coquereli
TTATTCTTATTTATTTATTTTATTTCAGAATATTATGGGGGTACAAAAATTTTGGTTACATAAATTGCTTTTGTACCATTTGGTTCAAAGTTATAAGTGTGTTCATCCCCCAGATAGTGTGCATTGTACCTGTTAGGTGTGAATTTACCCATCCCCACATCCCCTCTCCTACATGCTTGACTTCTGATGAATGTTATTTCCATATGTGCACATAAGTGTTGATCAATTAGTTCCAATTTAATATTGAGTACATGTGCTGTTTGTTTTTCCATTCTTGAGATACTTCACTTAGAATTGTCTCCAGCTCCATCCATACTAATACAAGAGGTATTAGTTCACCATTTTTTTTAATGGCTGAGTAGAACTCCATGGTATACATATCCCATATTTTATTAATCCACTCATGTATTGATGAACACTTGGATTGTTTCTACACTTTTGCGATTGTGAGTTGTGCTGCTATAAACGTTCAGATGCAGGTGTCTTTTTTATAGAATGTCTTTTTTCCTTTGGGTAAATACCCAGTAGTGGAATTGCTGGATCAAATGGTAGTTCTACTTTTAGTTCTTTGAGGTATCTTCATACTGCTTTCCATAGATGTTGTACTAATTTGCAGTCCCACCAGCAGTGTATGAGTGTTCCTATTTCTCCACATCCACGCCAACATTTGTTGTTTGGGGACTTGGCCTAGGATGTGATCAATCTTAGAGAATGTTTCATGAGCTGATGAGAAGAACATATCTTCAATGGTTTTGGGGTAGAATGCTCTATAAATGTCTGTTAGACCCATTTGTTCTAGAGTTCTGTTTAAGTTCATTTTTTCTTCATTTATTCTCTGTTTGGAGGATCTGTCCTGCTCTGTCAGAGGGGTGTTGAATTCCCCACTATTACAGTGCTGCTGCTTATCATTTTGTTTAGATCAAGTAGGATTTGCTTTATGAATCTGGGCGCACCTATGTTAGATGCATAAATATTTAGAATTGTTATGTCTTCTTGTTGAATTGTTCCCTTTATCATTATATAATGACCATCTTTTTCTTTACTTTTATTGATTAGAAGCCTATGTTATCCAATATGAGAACTGCTATGGCAGCTTCTTTCAGTTTCCATTTGCATGGAATATTGTTTTCCATCGTTCACCTTGAGTCTCAATGAGTCATTGTGGGGTCAATGTGTTTCCTAGAGACAGCAGATACTTGGCGTATATGTTTTTATGGATTCAGCCATCCTATATCTCTTGAGTGGGGAGTTCAAGCCATTGATATTTACTGAAATAATTGATAAATGGGGTGTATTTCTGTTCATTCTGTTGAGTAGAACTTTGTTGCCTTGTTTTATCTCTTGAGCCATTGTTGTATCTCGACTTTGACCTTCAGCTTTTGGGTGATTTTGCACTGGTAGTTGTCTACTATGTTGATCCATGTATAATGCTGTTCTGAGTACCTCATGAAAGGTAGATCTTATTTTGACAAATTCCCTCAGTGTTTGCTTGTGTGAGAAAGTCTTTATTTCCCCTTCATATATGATATTTAGTTTTGCAGAATACAAAATTCTAGGCTGGCTATTATTCTGTTTGAGAAGACTGAGAATGGGGCCCCAATCCCTCCTGGCTTGTGAGATCTCAGTTGAGAAATCTGCAGTTAGTCTGATGGGTTTTCCTTTGTAAATTATCTGTTACTTTCACCTTATGACTGGTAGGTGCCTTTTTCATGTTTACAAAACACTAGGCTGGCCATTGTTCTGTTTAAGAAGACTGAGAATGGGGCCCCAATCCCTCCTGGCTTGTGAGATCTCAGTTGAGAAATCTGCAGTTAGTCTGATGGGTTTTCCTTTGTAAATTACCTAGTGCTGATCCACACCTTTCACCTCTCACAAAAATCAACCCATGCTGGGTAACAGATTTAAACCTAAGGAGTGAAACTATTAGAATTC
>NW_012154173.1:13657083-13672953 GCF_000956105.1 Propithecus coquereli
GTCCGATTAATTTCTTTCTATTTTTAGTAGAGACGGCGTCTCGCTCTTGCTCAGGCTGGTCTCGAACTCCTGAGCTCAAACAATCAGCCCTCCTCGGCCTCCCAGAGTGCTAGGATTACAGGCGTGAGCCACCGCGCCCGGCCCAGTTTAAAAAAATAAACTTATCAATGATTAAGCTAAGAAATATTTTAGGGCAAGAAATGTGTCTTCCTCATTTTTCTATGTGTAGAACCTAGCAGAATAGCAGCTCTAGTAGGTGAATCATAATGTTTGTCGAGAGAACGAGTGAGTGAATTAATGAGTGAAAGAATAAATTTCAAGCCTATTTCTACAACAAGAGAGCTTCTAGAAATTTGTATGAGAAAACATACTATTAAATACTATTCTTTTTTAAATATGAAAACTACATTTTCCTCTTAAATTAAGAAAAACCCACAATCCTATTTTTTATTGGTATCTTTTAAAACTATGGTCTTTTCAGGTTATTTATTTATATAGGATCACCTTCCAGATGTGCTGCTCTGTGTCACATGGGAAACATTTATCTTCACGTGCTTCTAAATCTCTCATATATGATTCATACTGGATTTCAGTCCAACCACCTTTAAAAAAATAAAAACAAACATTCCCTAAGGTGCCCAAGTTCATGCAGTTCCAATACACCATATAAACTGCAATAAACCATATGCTGCGAGAGTCTAGAATAAATAGCCCTTTTAAAAAACTGAGCTGCCAACAAAATTGAGATTCCATTTTTAAATGATTTTCTGCAAAGTAAACATTTTTCAAGCTTGATCTTTGTGTAATTTTTCACTGGCATTTTTCAAGCTAGAAAAAACCTGCACATGTTCTTTTTGTAACGGAGGGTTTAATACGCCACTGTGTCACCAGGTCCCAGTGAGCTAATTTGTTCTAAAGACAACATTACTACATCAATACAACGTAGCTTAACCTTCAACTAACCTTATTCTGTTTGCTTTCCACATCCCAGTTGAGGCGTTCAGCCAAAATGTTCCCTCAATTTTGGGTTCATTTCTCTCTAGATGGAAAATATGTGCATATAAACTATGATGCTTTTGTATATCAGAGAAAAAGCAACATTCACACAACCCAAAAATCACAGATATACACACATATCATTACACACACACACACACACACACCTTGTTCCCTATCTTACAAAATATGGAATCACTTCAGGGAAGGTGAATGCTTAGAATTTGAGACAGAATTCCACACCAAAGCGAGGTCCCCAGAGAAAAACTGTGGAAAAACAGAACAAATTCAGATGTCATTTTAATTTGTTTAGTGTTTTGGGTAAAGTCCGTTTATCTCTTCAATTTCTAAGGCCTCTTGCTATAGCATCCTTGTCCATGTGAGCAAATGATGGCAGTTCTTAGTGAAATTACCATGAAAATAACTCATCATAATTTCATTTATGATTTCTCCCTTAGCTCTTCCTCTCCAAGAACCTAAAGAAAAGCAAAAGCAGAAGCACTCTCAGTGTTTCTTTATTTGCTTCTAATTTAATTGATTTTTCTACATTTGAACATACTAGAACTAGACTCTCCTCTGTGCCGATAAGGTGATGTTATTTTTCTCTCTTACCCCAGAAAAGTTGTGAAACATTGGTATCCTAAAATAGTTTTGAATGACTTTATCCACACTCTATGCTAGTTAGACAAGTTGATGGGGGTCTCAATTTTTGCAAAAAAAAAAAAAAACAAAAAAAGGATTTCTAGTTAGAATTGGTAGGGAAGAAAAGAGAAAGTTCTATATTTTATTTTAATCAGCTTGGTGGTTTGCTGACTACTGAGACCAAATCTCACTATCTCAGATAACCGTATAATGAAATGAGACCTCCTCTTTAGCTGTTAAAAATAACTGGGACAATAAAGAAAACATAAGCCCAAATGAGCTTGATAAGTGAAAAAATCACAAAGAATATCTGTTACCCTCAGAGTTATGGATTTTTCTACAAAATTTATCAGAAGTCTGGAAAAGAATTCAAGGGCAATAGAAACTTTTTATTAGGAAAAGATTGATATTTTTAGCACAACACAGTTATATCACCACCCATCTTAGTTTTAAAATGTCTCTAAGCCAGTGTGTTCTTAAAATTTAGCATGTTATAAAGTTCTCACTGATGTTTTGCAAGCAGAGAAGCAATTGTAAAATGTCTTAAATACAGTTTTGTCTGATCAGAATGGTCAATAGATGAACTATAGAATCCAATTTCTGCTGTCTAAAGTCTAAATCTTTGTTGTTGCTGTGATTGCCTTTGGGGTCTTCCAATATGAAGAAGACCCCAGCAACAACAAAAATAAATAAATGAATGCGACCTGATCAAATTAAAAAGTTTCTGCCCAGCCAAGGAAACTGTCATGAGAGCAAACAGACAACCTACAGAATGACAGAAAATATTCGCATGTTACACATCCAATAAAGGGCTGATAACTAATTCCTTGGAAATTGACAATGTAGGTATTACTGAAACAAATGTATATTTGGGGAAGAAAAAAAGAGACAGATGATATTAGGGGATTGAATTGTGTTCTCTCAAAATTTGTATTGAAGTCCTAACTGAGTTAGGTTGTTCTTAAAAAAGGGGAAATTTGGACACATACGCACACAGGGAGAACACCATGAGAGGACAAAGGCAGAGATCTACGAGCCAAGGAGTGATAAAGATTGCCAGAAAACCACTGGAAACTAGGAGAAAGGCATGGAAAAGACAGTCCCTCATCACCGTCAAAATGAACCAATCATGCTGATACCTTGATCGTGGACCGCTAGCCTCCAGAACTGTTTGACAATAAATCACCATTGTTTAAGTTTGTGGTATTTAGTTATGGCAGTCTTAGCAAACAAACACAACTTTTTTCTGATGCTTCTCTGACTCTCCTTTTCTGATACTTTCCTGATTCCCAATTTTCCTGACTGAATTGAAGACAAAATGGCTAAGTCAGTGATTTTTATACCTTTGTTTTACATCAGAGTCGTCTGTGAAGGTTTTTCAAAACACAAATGCTCTGGCAAAACCTCAAAACCTACTGAATTAGAATCACTGGTATGAGAATCAAAAACTGACATCTTAAAAATGTTCTACAAGTAATGCTGATGCACATCTTGTTTTGAGAGCCACAGGTCTAATTTACCGGTGGATATCATAGTTCCAGGGGTGATTCCTTATTCTGCAGGAGGGTGCCCTGGTTTTGTCAATCATGGTAGACTCATGGCAGTGCCTTCAACAATGGTTTCAAACTAGATTCATCTGAGGGGCTTTTAAGAACCACAGTTGCAGACAGTACCCAGATCAAATACAAGAGAATCTCTGAGGTGAGATCCAGACATCGGTATTTTTTAAACTTGCATGTAGTTGCAATGTGTACTCAGGAATGAGAGCCCTAGGTTTAAGTCTAAGAAGTAAAAGTCGTGGGCAATGACTAATCAGCTAATTAACATTACCGAAGATCAGATAACGCCACGTAACCCAAATAAATCAACATTCACCTTAGAACTTACTGAGCTGATACTTTTCTCCTTTGTTCTCTATTTCTCTCTTTCGCTGTGTCCACTCTTTCTTTATTTCTCTACATTCCACTTCATCTTTCTCAGCTACTCAATTCTTCTCCCTTTTCTTCCCATGCCATCTAATCTATTCTCTTACCTTAAGTGGAAAAAATATGAAACTAAAGTTATACACATGTATCATATTTTTTAGTCAAATTCTATCATCTCTGATCTTATTTTGGAAATTTGAGCTGAAATATTTCATATTTCTTTAAGATATACCATTTTCTAAATCAAGATGCTTTTTCATATGTCTTCCTACATGCACATACTTTTCATTCCCTACCCTTAGAATATTTCAGAATATTTTGGATTAAATGTCAAGCCTCTGGCATTAAAAAGCTCAGGGGCATCTGAGGGGTCACAGTGTTTTTCCATTTTTAGATTTATTTCCCTGGTGCAACTCCAAAGAATTTGGAAGACTTGCAGGGGAGCGTGGTGGCAGCTGCTAGAGGCAGCAGGACAGTTCCATACTCTGCACTCTGAGAAGGTGCTGAGAGGATAGCACTGAGCTGTCTCATCATCGATGAAACTTTGGATGGTGCCAAGAGTTAAGAACTGCCAACAAAACTTATGACTGTGAAAAGCAGATAAACTTACTTTGAGTTGAATTTAATTTCCTGGGATCCTCTTCTAGGAACAAACACTTGAGTCTCAAATCCTCAGGACTGATGATAGCTCATGCTTCCTTTTTGTTCTGTCCTTTTGTAAAGAAACAGGATCTGGTTTATTTAGGTCCTAGCCGGATCACAGAAGTAACTTCTTAGTGGCCCCAGAGAATGTGTTGCAGAACAAACATCGAATCTATTCACCAAAAAGGTAACTAATATTAACTATATATTAAGCCAAGCAACAACAATGACAACAACAAAAAGGGTGATCTGTTTGCCATCCATTTTCAATCTGTCTCTTTTAATTTTTCCTAGGTTTGGATTCCCTTTTCCATTTTCTCCGTTTTTCTTTTTTTATCCTCGCAATCATAGTAAAGAATATAGCTTTTAAAAAAGCTTCCTTCTGTTCACTCTATGAATTTGTATGTATAGACACATCAATTTTATTCTAAAGTTTCTCAAAAGTTGACCATCTAGAAGTGATTAGTGGAACACAGAACTAGAGAACATTGTGCCAGACAATACCCACATAATTAGCTGACCACATTCTTAAAAAAGCCGGTAAGTAATCAGGTTTTCATCCAGATCACCGGTTGTTTTTGTGTTTTGGGATAGCCTTGATTTATTCTGCAGGAAAGATGCTCCTTTACTTGATCCAAAGTGTCGGATGTTTTTTCCTCTCTGCCTGTGATAGATACTCTAGTTGTCTATTCTGAAGCTTTGTGATTAAAAGGGAAGAACAAGTTGCAATTCTAAAAATAGAAGAAAGTCAACAACTCAGCCAACTCTTAAAGGAAGACATTATTTTGATAAAAAGGACTATACAAAAACACAATGACTCACCCTCTTCCAGCCGATGCCTGGCTCCCGGCAACATACTGACACAGAGGCACCGATCTTACGGAGCTCAGCGAGTGTATTAGCTTCATAGGGCTGCTGTAACAAAGGGCCACACACAGGGTGGCTTAAAACAACAGAAGTTCTGGGGGATAGAAGTCTGACATGGAGGTGTCAGCAGGGTCGATTCCTTCGGAGGGCCCTGAGGGAGAGTCTGTTACATGTCCCTTCCCTAGTTCATGGTGACTGCCAGCACCCTTGGTGTTTCCTGTAGTCTCTCCAATCTCTGCCTCCATCTTGACCTGGCATTCTCCTGGTGTATCTCCATGTCTCAGTTTCCCTCTTCATATGAAGATCCCAGCCAGACTGCATTAGGGCCACCCTAGTGGCTTCATCTTAACTTGACTGTATCCGTGGAGACTATCTCCAAATTAGATCACATTCACCGTGTCCAGGTTAGGGTTCTAGCATCTGTCTTTGGGGGAAACGGTTCAACTCATGACAGGACGTTATAGGAACATTTTGCATATGTCCTCATACAACAGCTAAATTTCAATGTTAGAAAAACTAATTTTCTGGCAAAAAAAAAACTAAGTATATATGCATCTAACATATATATTATGTATTTACAAACTATTTCTGACCATTTAAAAATTACCCGGTGGTATTTCAGTCCTAATTCTAGCTCTCACTTTTCTTACTTTCTTATTCATTTATTTTTACAGAATTGATGTTCATTTATTGTATTTTCCTTCTTTTATTTTTATATTTAAACTTCATTTTGGAAAATTTTAATATGCACAGGAGTAAGTAACGTAACAAAGGTGCGTATATCTATCACCCAACTTAAGTAACATCAACACATGTCTAATCATGTTACTTTTATATTTTTTTCCTACTTCCCCTATCCCTCTATACTATTTTGAAGAAAATCCTAGACATCACATCATTTTATCCATAATATTCCAAAATTTTTCCCTAAATATTAAATATAGTCACAGTGTCCTTATCCTGTATACAAATCTAACAATTCATTAATATTATTAAATATCCAGTATTCAAATTTCCTTGATTTTCTTATACATTTTTATTAGAGTTTATTTGTTCAAATTTAAATAAAAATATAGTTAACATAATTAATTGATATTTCTATCTCTTTTAATCTGTAGGTTTCACTTTCACTGCATACACACACACACACACACACACACACACACATATATATAAATTTACAAAGAGTCCTGGTCATTTCGGCAGCAGTGCTGTATTAGCAGTGAACGTGCTGGTCTGTTTGAGAGAAAGAGGTTGTCCCAGAATGGCACTTACACACAGCTTCCTTCAGTTGAATTAAAACATGAGCTTAGTGACATAGTTGACTTATATTCTGACACAAGCTCCTTATCTCATCATGGACTGGAAACAAGCAGTAACCAAGCTCTTGCTCCAGGGACCCCACTTTGAGAAGCACTGCTCTAGAGTATAAGCACTGCTCTGGAGTAGAGTCTGGGTGCCGTTCACTGCATCCCCAGAATGTCATTTATCATGTTCCTTTGTCTCCTATCTTTCCTGTATACTGGTAGTCCATCTAGTGCCTTGAGCAGATTTAGAATTAATTTTTTGGCAAGAAGGCAACTTCCCAGGTGGTGGTCTATACTTCTACCAGTAGGTATGGATGTCTGGTTATCTCACTTTTTGTGATGTTAGTTGCCATTTAGTAATTATTTCTTAGATTTATTACTTTATAAGTGATGGCAAAATAGTAATAGTCTATCATTCCTTCTTTATTCATTAGCTGGCATGGTTCTGTAATAAGCAGCTTCTGTTTACCAACTATTGGATTACTTTGCAGTACAGTTAATATAGAAAAGTCGAGATAAATGTTTATTTCCCTTTATTGCCAGTTTTTACAATACTAACATGTTTTGCCTAGCTATTGTTTCAATACACTGAACATCTTATTATGTCTTATTGTAGCTGCTCAAATTGTCCCATCTTTGTCCAGCGAGAACCTCTTCAACTTGGTTCCCAAGTCCTTTTGATACACCCATATATAATCTTTAATAGATTTCTTGATTTCTGGCCCAACAAAATGGCCCAGGTTTATCTTGTGTATTTCTTGTGCTGGACTTGGAGTCAGCTAGGTCTCTAGGGAGCCGTGGGCCTTTTATAGCCTCTGCCTTTTGACTACATTTTTATAGGACTGTTCTGGGATTTGACTGCCCATTAGATAGTGTTTTCAACTTCTTCCCATACTTTATGAAGGGCATTTTTTTCCTTAAAATAGAGGTTATTGTAGATGTAGCAGAGCCCTTATTGTCTTTGAGCTGCTCAGATAAAACCCAGATGGTTGGTCATAATAGCCACAATAAAATTTAATTTTAAAATGTAATAAAGGGAACTGAATGATGAAGTTACTATGCTCCCATAGGCAATAGATTGGATCCTCATTTCCCCACATATACCACTAAAGGCATAGCTGAGAACCCATGAGTTTCGGTTCTCTTTAGCTATGGCAGTAGTTCTAACCTTAAATTCCCCTACGAGGAATCAGCCAACAATCTTTCAGTAAACTAGTGCAGGCCAATTTTTTTGTTTGTTTGTTGGTTTTAAATCACTGAGGTAATCTTAAGGAAGTCTTGGCTTCAAATGATGTTAGTTCCAGATTCTTTCATGTATTTATTCTTTCAACATATTTATTACACACTCCTTAAGTGTACAGGGGGCTGGAATTCTGAGATGAGTAAGATAAGGAACCTATCCTCAAATTGCTGAGGAGACTAAGTTTCCAACAGTATTTAAGACTTACACAACACAATCTAAGCAACATGAGGGAAAATTATTTATATTTATTCTTTTGACCCTTAAGCTAAGAGTAATTCAAGTGAACAGTAACCTACAATTTTTGTATTTGTCATTCGGGAATGATAGATTATGGAATAAGAATAAAATCAAATTAATAAAAAGGCGTACATAATTTAATGGAAACAGTATGACTTTGAGTGAAAGGAGGAAAAATTGGGCCTTTATCTGCTAAAACTGTGAGACCTTTAAGTGTAAAGTGCCAGACATCTGGCTGCTACAGCCTCAGGGCCACAGCAATAAGCAGGGAAGAAAAAGGACTATGTCATTCTTACAGACCCTGACCTCAGACTTGACTTGAAGCCAAAGTGTTTTAGTACTTGGCAATGTTATTTTATTGACACATGTCAAATAATTCTAATTTATGGCCGTATAATTCTACATCTTGAGGTTCAGCTTTGCAACACACAATGGAATTCAATACAATGGTAATGTTAATGTTAGAGCCAAGTGAAATGAGAACTCAACTTTTATGTTGAGCTTCATGAGTAACAAAGAGAATCATGAAGTGTTTAATTGTTTGGTTGTTGTACTAATTTTGTGGCCTCTGAATGTGTTTATATCTTTATGGGATGTAGCTTTATTTTTTTATGTTAACTAATCAAGGACACAATTTACTTTAATAGATGATGAAAATAAAACATCTTATATCTAAAAGGTTGAAGTTTACATTAAAAAAATCCATGAGCTGATATATTATTTTTGATAGATGAATATCTTATTTTTGAAGAGATCTCAGGAAGGACTCTCAATTTCACTCAGTCACCTATGCAAGTATTGAGTATCATTATCCTTGGCCATTCTTTCCTATTTCTTTTCATATATTGGGCAATTTTCCACTTAAACCAATAACTTTTTATTTGTTGGCACTAAAATTGGATTAAAAATGCACAAAATTAACTACTACAGAATAATCTTACTTCTATATAGCAATGCAAAAATTCTAAGATAAAAAAGTAGCAAATGGAATCCAATAGCACATTAGCGAAGAGTATACCACAACAAGTTGTAATCATTTCAAGATTGAAATATTGCAAAGATGGGGAAACAACCCAAGGTCCCATCAATACATGACTGGATTAATAAAATGTGGTATATGTATACTATGGAGCTCTACTCAGCCACAAAAAGACAATGGTGATCTAGTACCTCTTGTATTATCTTGGACAGAGCTAGAGCCCATTCTACTAAGTGAAGTATCACAAGAATGGAAAAACAAGCACCACATGTACTCACCATCATATTGGTATTAATCGATCAACACCTAAGTGCATATATAGTAGTAACATTCATCGGATGTTGGGCAGATGGGAGGGGGGATGAGGGGATGGGTATATTCAAACCTAATGGGTGCGGTGTGCACAATCTGGGGGATAGACATACTTGAAGCTCTGACTCAGGTGGGGCAAAGGCAATACATGTAACCTAAACATTTGTACCTCCATAATATGCTGAAATAAAATAAAATAAAATAAATGAAATGAAATATGTTTCAATACTAAGAAATCCATCAGTTTTATTCATCAGATTAATAGTTCTATGATGAAAAGTTTCATATCAAACCTACAGATACTGAGAAAGCATTCAAGGATATTCCTTATTTAATATTATGATATTTATACCTCAGCACCAGCTAGCATGTGGAAACATTAGATGCATTCCTGCTAAAGACTGAGATAAAATAAGAAAACCCACACACATAACATTGGAAATATTAATGTGGATAGAAAGAAGATGGCATTTAAAATAGTAATCCAAAAAGTATACTTTTATGATTACTATTTTAAATGTCATCTTTTTTTTCTGCTATAATTTTAAACTATGTGTGTTTACCTCTAAATGTGCGTGTGTGTGCATATATACACATATATAGATATTTGTGAGAGAGTGCATAGACAGATTAAAAAGTATATCTGCTGACACATTAATAGATTATTTCTGATATATGTGAAGAGCTATTTTGGAAAATTTTGGCTTTCTTATTTTCACTTTACTGGATATTATTTGAGTTTTATTTTAGAAAACATACAATTTTTAATTTTAAAAAAGCTTGCTTAGAAAAAGAAATTATTCTTTAAAAATCCTTCAAAGCGGAATTATATAACTTGTAGCTAATGGACCTAGATGTAAAGTTGAATTATCCCTGATCTCCAAATACACTATGATGTGATATAACATTATATGATATCATAGAGATATCTGGCATTGCGTAACTGTCTTACTGTCCAAAGTCTTTCAAATTATTCCTAAATATCAAGGCAGTCAAAAAAATTACATAATCTTCATTTACTTTAATAGACACTATCTTAGTTTTAGATTAGATTGGACAAAGAATGGGCAGTGGGCTCTCCACTCTCACTTAAAGGCAGTGTTTCATTCCTTTTGAATCTGAAATTATATACTTAAACATTGTTTTAAGTAAATTATGCATAGAGGAGGTCATGGAACCAAATTACTAGCCACTAAAATCTTTTTCTTCTAGTCTATCCAAGAGAATTGTTTTAGTAGGATGTTTTCATTTTAACTATTTTAGAATCTTTCAAATGTAGGGAAGGATCAGGAACCTTCCAGCACCTGATATACCTTGTCCATAAATAAATAATTGTACTTATTAAATACATATTTATTGATTTTCCATCATGCCAAGCACTGTTTTACACTCCAGGGATCCATGACTATAGAAGAGTGCAAGCCCTGAGTTAAAGGGGCTAAAAATGCAGACTCAAGTGGAAACAAATAGATGTTATGAAGTATTTAAGGACATGAAGAAGGGAATGGTCTTATACTGGGGTTGGGGAAAGGAACAAGCAAAGAATCAATGAAAGAATGCCTCTGGAACGTATTTTTAAAAGTTGAGTGTAGTTTTCAAGCAAACGTCAGAGCAAGTTGTATATGCAACTCATGGAGGCAAAGAGCTAATAGTTGAATATGATCACATTACATGATATAAATAGAGGAGAGGAAGAGATGGCTCAAGATAGGGAAGAAGTCAAAGCCCTGTCATGAAAGGCTTTGCAATCATGGGGAGAACCCATCAGGAAAGACCCTATTCTCGGGGTAGAATGACCTCCTTCTGATGTCTTGACTGGTGAACTCCTATATAGCCTTCAAGACCCAAGTGAAAAATCAACTCTCGTTTGAAGCCAACACTGACTTAGCACTTAAAACAAAGCATTTATCATATAAACACTTGTTGGATGACTGAAATACAAGTCAACATAATTAGGAGAAGTATTATGGGAATCTCAGAGATAAAACTTCATTTGTTAGAATAGGCCATATGTCTGGTATAAAAATGTAATTGCTGGATTGGAGCAATTGAATTTCACTAGTACTTTCATTGAGTAGGTTATGATTGAATGAATTTTAGAAAGACATTTGTTCCCCACCTGCTTTTACCCTTCAAAGATCTGTTTTTCTTGGCAAAGTCACACCCGGAGATTTGGCTCCATATGAAGTTTGTATTTCCATTAATTCTGAAAAAATATAGTCAAGGTTTAACACATGCTTAAATGTTAGTTAAATTTGCCCTTTTTATGGGCCCAAGCGCAGGTGTATTCACTTTGCTTTGGTCATTATGTATGACACTATGTTATTTTAAGCAATAATATTGCTGTTGCTGAAAAATAGATTAAATGTGTATAGAAATAGTTTTGCATACATATTTTGGCTATGATTATTCAAGTGTTATAATAACCAAATCAACTATACCCCAATGAAATCATAATTCATAAGTTACTTATGATGTCATTTGTTTTGTCGCTGGAAGGATTTTAATTTGTAACATTTCTATTATGCAAACAAATATAAACAAACACACAAGTCTGGTATAATGAGCTACAACATGTAGACTAAAAGTTGAAGTTATTACTTTACTAAGATTATCGTATTACTTTACAATTAGAAGAATTGGATTGTTTCATTTTTCAGCAAATATTACTCAGCTGGTACTTGTGCTGTGTTTATGGTAAGCACATAGCTCTGTAATAAATGCCTGTGGAACTTAAGTATTAAGCGCTAGGGAGCTGATGAAGAAATTAAAGACAGACTCCCCTCTCAAGGAATTAAACATACGTTTAGAGACAGTACACACAAGAAGCACAGGTGTCTAGAGATAGCAATCTTA
This sequence comes from Propithecus coquereli, assembly GCF_000956105.1. Taxonomy (NCBI): domain Eukaryota; kingdom Metazoa; phylum Chordata; class Mammalia; order Primates; family Indriidae; genus Propithecus; species Propithecus coquereli. Next base: position 13,669,090 of record NW_012154173.1, read on the forward strand.
GAGACTCTCTTCTCCAAACGCTTCCTTCCACATTTTAGGAAGCACATACCCAGGGGGAGGTGACTTGCCCAGAACTGGCCATGGGGGCAAGAGTGACAGTCACAGTGCCCTCCAAGGGGCAAGTGAAGGCACAACAGGGCAAATGCAAAATCAACTGGTTTATATTTTTAAAATATGTTGAGATGAGTCGAGTGAAAACATGGGACAATATTTGCAACATATTGAGGAAGACACAGCCCTGCAGCCCAGACGGCAACTGTTCTGAGACTGGCTGTCCCCTTTCCACAACCATATCCTATGCTCTCTCCCCCCTGTGCCTGTGAGAAATACAATCCAGTCACTGGTGTCCACAAAAATCCACGTGCCGCTGGTATGACATCAGCTCGACTAAAAATCTGAAGGGTTGTAGGTTAGGGGACAAGGTACAGAACTGTTGGCCGCTGCCATCTCTCTGGCTCCATCCCCATCTCTTTCTTTCTTTCATCTCTCTCTCAGGACAGGAACTAATGTTGGTAGTCCTTATTCCGAGAGGTGGACTTTTAATGCCTTCTGAAACATTCTAAAAAATAATGTACTATGGTCTTTGAATTTTTATACTGTTCAGATTATTTTATAATAAAAAAATCAAAACAGGCATCATACTGAAAAAAAATGCAATTAATGTGATCCTATTGACTTAATGGACCATAACCAAATGATGTCCAGTTTTCTAAAAATCACATGATGCGTCCAACTGATCTCTCTTTGATAAACAAATTAATATCAAAGAGTGGAATGCTTTATGGGTAAGAGCTCTCCAAATTTACCAACTCATACATTAGTTTTATTTTATAACCATTTCTTTTCATTGTGATGATGTCTTTCTTATAGAGACTTTGAAAAGAGAAAATGCTAAGGGAAGATAAATTATAAACCATTAAATATTATAATTTGGCATATGTTTTAAATCATCTTTTTCAGAGAGCTTTCACACAGAACTCCTTTTAGCCAAACCAAATGTCCGATATTAAGTTAGGGGCTGTTTCCATTTTACCTGTTGATAAACTGAGATAGATAACAACTGAGTCACTTACTTCATTCAAAGGTATGACCAAACAAAATTTCTGGTATGGTGATGAACTAGCATGCTTGTCCTAAGCTGCAGGAAGTCTGCCTGTGTATGTATCCTCTTCTGCCTGTGCTTGTGACCTAGGTAAGGACCCTGCCCTCTCTAGAAGCATGTGTCATGGTCACAACTATGTGCTATGTGGTCTGTCATCCCTTCTGTCTGCCCTGAGATCTCTTGCTGTTGATATGGTGGAAAAGACCTGAATTTTAAAAATCTTGTGTTGTGATCCATTAGTGTGTCATAAAATCAGTTTAGTGGATTGCAGCCAGGGTTTTTTTAATGACGAAAAATACAATGATGCCAATTTTCCTAATCGTGCCCAGTGAACTCGAAGGGACGAACATGCAGATCCTTTACATTTATCCATTTGTACTAGTCAGCTAGGGCTGCCATGACAAAATACCATAGACTGGGTGGCTTAAACAATGCAAATTTATTTTCTTGCAGTTTTGGAGGCTGGAGGCTCAAGATCAAGGTGTGTCGGCAGGTTTGGTTTCTCCTGAGCCGTTTCTCCTCAGCTTACAGATGGCCCCTTCTAGCCTTGTCCTCTCATGGCCTTCCCCCTGTGCCTGTGCATCCCTGGAGCCTCTTGCTCTTCTTATAAAGCCACCAGTTACATTGGATTAACATCCTACACTTACGACCTCTTTTTACCTTAGTCACCTCCTTAAAGGTCCTGTTTCTAAATACAGTTGCATTGGGGGTTAGGGTTTCACTATGTGACTTTTGCAGGGACACAAGTTAGTCCCTAACACCACCCTACTTGTTCTCATCCTCCACCCTCCACCCCCATATCTTTTAATGTAACTGCCAGCACTGCAAGTGTCTCCTGACACAGAGCAGAAGAACATTTGACTGCAGGTTAATACAGAAAGAAATTAAACACAAACTGGAATTAAAACCAACAAACCTGAATTAACTAAAGGAAAATGTAATAATTACCGGTTAAATAAATTTAAAGAAATTAAGCACCAAGGGTACTGCTGATTATATTGAACTCATCATTCTTCCACTCAATAAAATATCTGCAAATGTATTCACTAAATTTAAATGTCAAAATTGTACTTTTTAATCTCTCTAGGTCCGGATTGCCTAGATTATAAAGTAAAAGGTTACTTTCGTGTTATAAAAACAGAATTTAAGCATACTTGGCACCTGATTATCTTACTCATCTCCCAGAAAAAATACTAATGAGGTTTTGTTTTTGTCTCTTTTTAAAGAAAACCCTTAGGTCGCTCTATGGTGTAGTACTGTGACATAGTTGTAATAGTTAACCAACATGTCCATAAATTAGAAAAAGCAGTCCTGAAACAGACTCTAGAGTTTATAGTAATTGAGTGATAAATAAGCAGTATCAAACAATGGGAAAATAATGAATCATTCTACAAATCATGTGGAAAAATTGGCTAAATAGTTAAATAATATATATATATAAATAAATTCAAGTGGACTTGAAAATTAAATATAAAATAAATCATAAAATGCAGAAACATGAGTGAACATGTAATTGATTTAGGAGTAGAGAAAGACTTCTAAGCATGAAAATAAAAAAATTGTCAGGGAAAAGATTAATGAATGCAACTTTATAAAAATGAAACATTTCTGTATCAACAGCTAGCATTAAGTTGTTAAGAATGAGCAATTGAATTGAAGCATTTGCCTTCATTTCTTTCCAAGATCCTCTAAAATGCCCCAGAATGCTAGAGGGAAAGAAACAGCAAACCCACAAGGACAAAGAGGAGTGAAGATGACAACAACAAGATGCGGATGCGATCAAGCAAAAGAATTATTGATAGCCGATTGAGTAAACTGAGAAAACAGAATTCTTTCAGCAGTGGAGAAAGCTGAGAGGCAACTTGATTTGTACTGCAGACTCCCAAAGCTCAGGAATGTGTGGTACCAGGTGCCTCTGGAAGTGGGAATGAGGTTGGAGCTAAAAAGAAAGGAATGGCTTGAGGTGTGATTAAGAGGCACTTACTTATCTCTATCCCCAACCACTGCACTGTGAAAAGCAGCCCAGAAGCAATTCCTTTCCTAGCTGGCAGAAAGCCAGAGGTGTATGCTCTGAAGAGACCAAAATGGGTGTTTTCTACATTGGAGGACAACAGACACAATTGCAGGATTATTATTATTATTATTATGCTTAAAACAGGCAGATTAAGGAAAGTATAGACATTGAATGCTAAGAAATCACTCCCTCACCCCTGGCTTAGAATCAGCTCACAGAATTTTGGCAGGCAAGAGAGTAGAACATTCTTTTCTGTCAAACATTGAACAAACAAAGAGGAAACCTAAAAGTACTTAAATCATAGGGTTCCCAGTGTAGCAACAGCATCAACAACAACAAAATCTGTTCAGTCCATTACCCTGAAGCCTACAGTGACAGCCCTACACACAGAAAGATTGCCACCAGTGCTTAGTGTCTCCCTCTAACATTTTAACAATTAAGGAAAACTAGACGTCTATGCGAGGACATAGAAACTTAAAAAAATTATAACTTTCTCAGAGGAAATGTGGTCTCCAGGAAACAACAATGGAATTGTATTTTAAAATGCTACTTAAAAAGGGGGTCACTCCAAGAAATTATAAATCTAATAGCAAAAATGGGAAAAAATAGAAGAACAATAAAGATGAGGAAATTTTCCAGAATGCAGAAAAGATAAAAAGATGGAACTTAAGAAAAAAAAATCAGTATTTTTTAAAAAGAGAATTATTCTAGGATGTTTGATATCTAAAAAAAGTAGACATTAAAGAGA
>NW_012154173.1:13674161-13675381 GCF_000956105.1 Propithecus coquereli
TATGACTCAAGTCTAATATTGTTAATATGTTAATAAAATTTTGAATTTAATTTTAAAATTCACTAACACTTCAGTAGGACAAAAAAAAAAAGTGACCAGAGAAGAAATAATTCACAGGGTAAGAGATGTCAAAAAGTATAATCATTTTTTAGTAGTACAAATTGAAACAATAATGAGATTTATTTTTACTCATTAAATTGGAAAATATTAAAAAAGTGCTAGTATTCTACAATGAATGCTACAAATGCTCTTCCATAGGGTTTTTTATTGAATGTATGAATGATTCAATCTTTCCAAGAAGGCATTTGCCAATATGTATAAAGAATTTTTTAAATTCTCATGTTATTTAACTGGTAACTCAGTTTCTAGGACTCTTTCCAAGGGAAATAAAATCAGAATTGTAAATAAAGTTTTATGTGTTGGGAAATTGGAAACAACCTAAACATTCAAAATTTGCTTATTTTTGTGCTTCTTAGTCTGGCTGGTTGTAATACCAGTGTTTTTACTTCGTTGGCATTTATCAAACTGTACAACAATGATTTGTTCACCGTTCTATATGTATATTATATGCCATAAAAGTTAACAGTAAAAAGAGAGTGGTTAAACTCTTAAAAACCATATTTTTATTAAAAAATCAATCAAGTGAAAATGTTTATAAGTGAAAAAGCAGAAATATATATGGTATTATCCATTTTTTAAAAGTAATTATATAAAAAGTAAAAGCACACATTGTGTTATAGAATCTTGTATTATAGAAATGCATTATATTTATTTTATTATGGCATCTAAAATAATGATATTGAAAAAATGATATTTGTGTAGCAAGTCTGAGCAGAAAGACTTTGGAATCTGTCAAGGGCATTTTGTATTCAGGTCATTGTGCAACCACTTTAATACATTTCCATTCTTTTGGTGTTTATTTTCTAGAATCATCCCAAATTGCCTGCTGAACACATGAAGTGTTACCATGAGAATATAAGAGATACTGGCATGTTACTAGATTAACAGAAAAATCAGTAGTATGTATGTACATCAGAAACAAGCAGTGGAAAGCATATCAGTAAACAGGGTGCAAGTCATAAAAGCAAGAAACTAATACTTAAAACAACAACAAAAAAATGCCTAGGAATAAGGCCAAAAAGTTCATAAGACCTCTATTTAAAAAATTTTAAATTTCTAATAAAGGGAATAATAATGTCAGTTTTCTTCAAATTACTGCA
>NW_012154173.1:13675712-13676276 GCF_000956105.1 Propithecus coquereli
GAAACTCTCACACATAAGGAAACAAAGGATGTGATTACAAGATGTTTGAGGCAATCCAGATTTCCATCCCCAGAGGCGTTGATGTGATTCTGCGTAGGACAGAACACTTTGCCGCAGTCACTGAGTAAAAGTGACTGGTAGAGTAAAAAGAAACCAAGTGAGATTCATAGCACAATGTCACATATGAGAAAACCAATAAAATCCATACACACAAAACAACATTATGTACTATCCAACAATATGCATATATTTAATGAACACATGGAGGGTGGATTAGCAGGACAATATTATGTACCCTACAGTGGCTGTGTACATGGGGATTGGAAGTAGGAATGAGAATGGGGATGAAAAGGAAATATTAATACAAAACAAAAGAAGGACCTCGTCAATGACAGAAGAGGATTGCATGCGTGGACTGAGGATTATAATGAACTCAACTGTGTGAACCCAAGATCTTTATTATATAAATATGTACATTTGAAGTTTTTGTCTGTATTTTTAATAAGCACAACAAATGATTCTTAAGCAAGAGGGCTATGGGCCATTTGACAAACACTGACTGTA
>NW_012154173.1:13688651-13690139 GCF_000956105.1 Propithecus coquereli
TCAGTCATGAAATTTAAAAAGACATTTGCCCTCTCATTTAGCTATAAAGTAAAAATTTCAATCAATAACTTGGATATCTATTCCAAAATACAAATACAGTTTTAACTCCGAGTTGAGAGAACACAGTTCAGTTCAGTCATGAAATTTAAGAAGACATTTGCCCTCTAATTGTACTAACTATTAATATTTTCATTTTCATTTTTACCAATCTGATAGGCAAAAAAACCATGTTACATCTCTGGCAGTTTAGTAAGTTATGCTTTGATTACAAGTGAGCTGAATCATTTTCCACAGTTAATTGGGCAGATGTACTTCTCTCAGTGAATTTCCTGTTTTTGTCCTTTGTCCATTTATTTATTGTGGCGTTCATATTGTCTTCATTGACTGGGGGGACTTATCATTCATACAGATGGTAACTGTATGGACTGAATGTGTTCCCCCAAATTTATATATTGAAGCCCTAACCCCTAATGTGATGTATTTGAGATAGAGCCTGCAAAGAGGTAATTAGGGGTAAATGAGGTCATGAGGGTGGATCCCTAATGCAGTAGGACTGGTAACCTTGTAAGAAGAGAAGGAGACTCTAGGGATGTGTGTGTATAGAGAAAAGGCCACGTGGTGATCAACTGCAAGCCAAAAAGAGAGGCCTCAGAAGCACCCAGGCCTCCTGGCACTTTGATCTTGGGCTTCCAGCCTCTAGAACTGTGAGAAAATAAATTTCTATTGTTTAAGACACCTAAGCTGTGGTGTGTTATGGTAGCCCTAGCAGACTAATACAGTAAATAATATATTACCTATTATTGTGTTGCAAACCTTTTTTTTCCAAGTTTATTCATGGTATTTCAATTTGATAATTTCTTTAAAATTTTTAGAATAATAAAATTTGTTAATATTTTTCTTTAAGGTCTTTACCTTTGGATTTATGTTTGGAAAGATTTCTCAAGTTCTAAGATAATATCAATATTCATTTTTTTCATTACTTTTGTGATTTTTATCTTGAACATTTAAATCAAAGTTAGATTTAAGTCTGTGTGCATATATAATTTATTTTGCTGTATGATAAAAGTTAATCAATTATTCCAACATGATTAATTAAATAATTCATCTTCTTATTACTGATGTGACATGCTAATTTCTTACATACTAAATTCTTTTTTGTAATTTGGTGACTTTGTGTACACTGACCTGTGTTGACGTTAGCATCACAACCACAATCTTGTGACCCATGGAATATCGCAGAATATTGTAAAACCAATGGAGGGATCAAAGTCTCTTCTAGCTGCCATTGCCATGAAGCACACATCTTGTTTTTCTAACATTATCCTGACTATTTTTATAATTAATTGTCTTCAGATAAAAATTTAATCATATTTTCATGGTCTTACATTAACTACAATAGAATTTTCTTTGAGATTGACCTAAATATATATGTCATTTGAAGAATAGAGTTACATTTTTACCATTTTAAGTCTCGCCATTTTGAAATGG
>NW_012154173.1:13691030-13694552 GCF_000956105.1 Propithecus coquereli
TCAGCTTTTTCACTTGTTGAAACCATGGGAAAGTTCTTTTATGTTTTTTATTCCAGTTCCCTGCCTCTAAAATAGGAATAATAATAGAACTTACCTCATAGAGCTGCTATTAGGATTAAAGTGCATAAATCATTTCAAAAGAATCTGGCACATAGTAGGTGCTAAATAAAAGGTTTCTATTATTGTTGTTAGATAATATTCTATGTTTTAGAGGAGAATGAAAGTTTAGAGAGGTTAAGTAGAGTTGACTATGAAGCCTACAGTTTCTCAATCTTAGCACAGTGCATCACAGCAATCTCCTTACACAACGGTAAACTCACTTACGTTGTATTAGTAGATAGTAGCAGATGGTATTTTCCAAAGATGGTCACACAGTTCCTCCAATAGCACATCCTCTTCTGAAATGTGACTTTGCAATTCTCCCATCAAGAGATAGAGTTTATTTCACTGACAGACAGAATATGGCTGAAGTGATGCTTTGCCAGTTCTAGGCGTAACCCTTAACAGTCGAGCAGCTTCTCCTTTCTGCCTCTTGGCACTCTGACTTTTGGGATGCTCCCTCTTGGAACCAACATCCATGCTCTAAGAAGCCAAGTCAAATGAGTGGCCACGTGTAAGTGCTTTGGTTGTTGGCCAGCTGAGCTCCCAGCCAAGAGTCAGCATTAACTGTCAAGCACGTGAATGTGCCAGTTTGGACATTCTCACCAATCCAGTCCCCAGATAACTGCAGCCCGAGACAACATCACATGAAGCTGAAAAACCAGGCAACTCATAGAATTGTGAGACATAATAAAAAGATTGTTCTAACTCATTAAATTTAGCAGTGGCTTATTATGTAGCAATATACAACTAATAGGTATTACATGTCCACCATTATTTACATAAAATTTCAGGGCTCAACAAGGGTCCTATCTATGAGATAAAGTGCTGTGTTTCTTGGAAAATATTTTACAAATTCTAAATAACTGGCATATAAATCAGTTTTTGATAATTTGTCTGTAGTTTGGCACCATCTATATCAAAATTTGTCCAGGACTTACTGGGATACTTGATTCCAGCAGGTAGAGTTCACCATGAAAAAAGCTAAGAATATGAATTGGACATGGTTTGTTACTGGAATTCAGTATCATCCTATTTTGTTCTGTCTTGACCTTCCTCTCTTCCCTTCCTCGATCTTTTGATGTCCTCCTGCTATGTAAGACATGAGTCTCCAACCAAGACTCATCTTAGACTGTCCCAAATTCTAGACCTTTTTTTCCCCCTTTCAGACACACCAAAACCTATTTTCAGTGAATTCCACATAATCTAATAAATGATGACTAATAAAATGTTACCAACTGCAATTAATAATTAATAGCATATATATGGAATCCCCCCCTACTGTAAACTCAATACAAACTGATGAATGCCTAGGGGTGAGGGTGGAATTTTTTTCAGGCTGAAGTCTTGATCATCATCTCTATTCAGGCCATTTTTCAGACATTAGTCATGTCTGTAAGAAACACCCAAAAGTGGACATAACACAAATATATATTTAAAGAAAAGCACTTTGAGAAAAGTAACTAATTTATGTGACAATAAGTCTAGTGTCAACCATGAACATTTTTTTTCCTTTCAACCAGCGGATCTGAGTTCATTCAATTGGAGACATCTGTAAATTAGGCATATTCATTTGCATGTTCTACAAGCATGCACACATTTCACATGGTATATTTCTTGGCAAGGACCCTGCTTCACACACTGATTTACATAATGAATTGTAGAATAAACTAAAACAGAGTATCTGAAGCCAACCACTAACTTTCCTCTATAGAAAGACTATAAATGTTCTCCTGATGAATGTGTGTTAGTGGCTCTCCTCTGTCCTTAACTGGTAGCTCTCTGTTATTCAGTTATTTTATAAATGTGACTGCTCATGTCCTCAACACAAGGAACCAGCCATTGTCAATTTCATTAACCAGGTTCTATTTGTATTAATAGTTCTATTTTGAAAATTTATCACTTATTATCTTAAATTAAACACTCTGCCTGCTTCAGAATTTGGTTTCTCTAAAAATATTAACAAAGCATGTTCCTCTGGAGAATAAAAATATAGGAATTTTTGAACACATTTGTAAGATTCTGGGACATTATCTCCTACATAATGACTATCATAAACCAAGGAACCTACTTCTTAAGCTTACAGCATGATTTATAGCTGACGAATGGTAAGTATTATCCTAGTTAAAGAATTGATTAAGGGAAATTACTCTCATAGATATTAATCTTTGTTTAGACTTTAAGTGTTTAAATATACAATAGACTCACATGAAATACCACAGGTACAGATCTGGATAAATTAACCATATAATGAATGTTGATATCAAAAGAAACATTATTCCAAGAAAAGCCTTTAAAATGTGAATGTTATTATTTGAGAATCCCAAGAACCTTCCTTAGGTACGATCTGGTGATATCCTAACTTATTCTCAATATTTTTGATTGGTTAAAAAAAAAATTTCTGCCTATTACTATATACCATTTCTCTCTGGGTGAGCATTTCTTAAAGATTAGTCTAAATTACCTGGTTTATAATTTTTTAAGACACTTACAAAGATGACTATATCATGCATCAAACACACAACCTAAAAAGTTTATTTTTTAAAGCAAATATTTATTTTAAATTTGCAACTTCTTTGGTTTTCGTGACATAAATATGAATGTATCACTCACAGTGCGAGCTGCCAATAAACTAATCTCAAAACATGGTAAGAATCAGAATGATCACTTCGTTGCCATTTTCTGTGCAAATATTTACAATTGGAAACTATTACATGGTTCTCCAGCAATTAACTATCAGAATGGAGTCAAAGGTCATCTGGGATTAGATCAGCAGCTTTGAAAGATAATTTGGGCCTCTAATTTCATTGAACAACCTCATCCCCAGGGAGTTTGCCTTCTCAGATGTTTCAGGCTCCTGTGGAGCCACAAATCTTTTGCAGTTCCACTTACTCTCAACTAAATAGTGTTTAAGTCAGTGCACTGTTTCATGGTTCATCACAGTCCTTAAATTAGAAGTATGACAGACTCTTTTATTGTGGGTTTTAAACTTTGCTATTTGTTTTATAGGTTTAAATGATCACTACTATTTGTTGTTTGTTATATATCATGTTTTCTGCCTTCTTCATTCTATGCTAATTCATTTTTCCACTGACTATTGCACATTCTAAGGTCTGTCGATTGTATATTTTGGATGCTTATGCATCTTAAGATACAGGTTTTTTTGTTTTTGTTTTTGTTTCACTTTTTACTTTTTTTAAGGCTAGTCAAGTGGGAGTGGAGAATGAACAAAGAAATCTGCAACTGGTTGTGATCAATCAGTTGTAAACACCACTGCACCCAGACCAAGTAGTATTTTAAAAAATCTCATCATTTTTACACTATCAAAATTACAAACCTATTTGTTATAATATTTTGTGTTTCTTTCCCCATTATAGAACTATCTAATAAAATTCCTGCCTACAGTGGTATAAAGGCACTCCT
>NW_012154173.1:13698189-13699633 GCF_000956105.1 Propithecus coquereli
ACTCATACACTGCTGGTGGGACTGCAAACTAGTGCAACCTCTGTGGAAAGCAATATGGAGATACCATAAAGAGACACAAGTAGATCTACCATTTGATCCAGCAATCCCATTACTGGGCATCTACCCAAAAGAACAAAAGACATTCTATAAAGAAGACATCTGCACTCAAATGTTTATAGCAGCACAATTCACAATTGCAAAAATGTAGAAACAACCCAAATGCCCATCAATACATGAATGGATTAATAAAATGTGGTATATGTATACCATGAGTACTACTCAGCTATAAGAAACAATGGTGATATAGCACCTCTTGTATTATCCTAGTTAGAGCTGGAACCCATCCTACTAAATGAAGTATCCCAAGAATGGAAAAATAAGCACCACATGTACTCACCAGCAAATTGGTTTTAACTAATCAACACCTAAGTGCACATATAGGAATAACATTCATTGGGCATTGGGCAGATGGGAGGGGGAAGGAGAGGATGGGTATATACATACATAATGAGTGTGATGAGCACCGTCTGGTGGATGGACACTCTTGAAGCTCTGATTTGGGGGGGAGGAGGGTACAAGGGCAATATATGTAACCTAATCATTTGTACCTCCATAATATGCTGAAATAAAAAAAATAAGTAATGATAACAATTAAAAAAAGGGAACAATGAAATTTGAATAAGAAATTGCAAATCTAAACCCACAAAAATTCACATATGAAAATTATCAAATGCAAGATATAAAAAAATGATGCTCGCTATGTTTAAGAGAGAAAAGAAAAACAGGAAAATGTGGTATAGGATATTATACCAAAGGAAGAAAGAAAGGAAGAAAGAAAGAGAAGAAAGAAAGGAAGAAAAGAAAGAAAGAGAAAGAGAGAAAGAGAAAGATATTAACTTAATAGGTATGAATAAGAATGAAGGAAAATTTTTTAAATTCAAATATTAATTAATATGTAACATTAAGGACTTGTGAAAAGATGGATTAGATGTACTTTTTAAAATTTCTCTGATGAAATACAACTAAAAACCATGTGCAATATACATAAAACAAACATGAGAGAGTCTGAAAAGTGAAGAGAAGAAGGCAGACCAGTGAGGGCACTTAGGACCCAAGAAATGACATGGTGATGAGTTACTTGGCTTTTCTTTTTGCCTAATATATATATCTCAGACTTGACACTGATGATGCTGACAACCCTTAAATACCAACAGATACAGACAAAAGAGAGAGAAACACAGAGAGAAAGAAAGAGAGAGAGAGAGAGAGAGAGACTGAAAAAGGGCATGATCAGAAAGTATCAAGGAAAATCATAAAAATACATTGTACTGAATGAAATGAAGATACAATATTTCAAAATGCATGGGATCCAGCTAGGGCAGTGCTAAGAAGGCACATTTATAGCACTAAATATATATAATAGAAAAAAGTCAAAATCAGTTAT
>NW_012154173.1:13700213-13713219 GCF_000956105.1 Propithecus coquereli
AAGAGTTCACTTCATAAGAAAAGACTCATATGCACAAGTAAGAATTATTTTATATTTTATGGCTCTACTAACATAGTTTCAAAATATATCAAGGAAAAATTGACAGTTAACTAGGGGAAATAGAGAAACCCAAAATCAGAGTTGGGAATTTTAACATACCTAAGTAACTGAAAACAAACAAACAAAAAAACAAAGCTAAGAATTAGCAAAGAAGATTTGAACAATATGGTGAGTATCCTAGTTCTAATGGGCAAATGCCATTGTACCAATTTACTTTCTTTTCAAGCAAATCAAAGCATTACTAAAAAATTGACTATATATTTGCCATAAAAACAAGTTACAACATATTTAAAAAGAATGAAAACAGTAGAGCATCTCCTCTAATGAAATTAAACCAAGAATTATTAACTACATAATTAGAAAAAAATTTAAATATTAGGAAACATTTAAGAACTCATCATCAAATAAGAAATCACAATAAAATGGAAAGCATATTTTTAAACAAAATGATATTTAATAATTACAAATTAAAATTTGTTAGATACAGCTAAAACAGTAGGAAAAAAATGGTCAGCCTTAAATGTACATATTAGAAAAAAAGAAACTCAAATTAGGAAGATATACATCCATCTCAAGAAGCTAAAAAAAGAATAGCAAAATATACTCAAAAAATATAGAAGAAATAACATAAAAAAGGGTAGAAAAGATATTAATGAAGTAGAGGACAAAGAGAATGAACAAACGCAAAAGTGGTTTCCTTCAAAAGACAAACTGAAGTGATAAATCCACAGTAAGACAATTCAAGAAAAAGGAGAAACACAAATAACAAATATCGGAGGGACAAAGAAGATATGACTGAAAATGCTACAGTCCTTTAACGAGTAATAAATGGATATTATGAATAATTCTATGGGAATAAGTTTGATAGGTAAAATACATCCCTAAAAAGTATAATTCCCCAATCTGACCCAAGAAGTCAGAAGATACAAAACCAGTTTATAAAAATGACCCACGCCCTTGGATATATTAACAGAAAGTTTAAATAACGTACTTATTATGGAGTCATTTTGCATGTGTTTGAATCCCAGCTCCCCCATTTATTAGCTATTTGTGCAAGTTACTTAACTTCTCTAAATCTCAGATCTCTCATTTGAAAACTGAGACTAATAATCACTTCTCCTCCCAGGTTGTTTTAAGGATTAAACAAGATAATTCATGAAAAGAGCTTAGCATGATATTGGGAAATTAGCGTCAGACGTTATTAATGACATCATCATTATCATCAATCTTTCGAAGACTGAGTGGCATTTCACAGCCTCCCTTACATTTATATTTCTAGCAGTCTCTTGTATGCCCCTGATAGTTTTACATTATATGCTTCGGTGATGTTATTTGACAAAAAACATCCACGCTTATTATATTTTCCATATGAATTGCATATTCTTAGCAAGTAGGTGATACTCATTGTCTCAATTAATGACTTTTGTTTGGAATTCCATTTGTCAGATGTTGTATTATATTGTAGGCACTGTATTACATACTAATGAAATATAGAAGAAGATACAGTTTTGCCTTCCAGAAGCTCATATCATGTTGGGGATACAGGCAGATACACATAGAATTGCAGAGCAAATTGGTAAGAGTTTAACTGGAAGTAAGCTCAAATTTTTATGAAAAAATACAGCTTCATTCCATTGAAACTTGGATGATGGAGTTTGACGGGGTTGGGGCAAGAGAAGTCTTCCTAGAAAAGTAAACTTTTGCTTGCCAGTATCTTTAAAGCTGAGTAGCAGGCAGCGTGGCAAAGAAGTAGCAGAGTAGAGGAGAAAGAATTATAAATGTAGAAAAGTGTAAGAGTATGACAGAGGGAAAAGAATTACAAAGTGCTAAGATAGAAGAGACTATGACATCTATGGGAGATTGCAGGTATTTGGGGCTTGATTACTTTTGGAAAGATTACTATTGCAGTTAATTTTTTTTTTTTTAGGATTGGGCATTTGAATAGTAGTTTTATAAGATTCAAAAATATTTCACTTGTTTACTGATAATTCATTTAGAACAGAAGAAACTTCATAGTGATCTGAGGTTCCTTCTTTGGAGGCAGAATGTCTTCAGTACTGCATTGAAATAGCCAGTTAACATCACTGAGTAAGAATTCTCACAACATCAGTCAATCCAGAAATGTGGGATATTAAAAATATAGTACTAGAATACCAAACTTCAAAATGATACCAATTAGGTTTAACTCTGAACTAAACCATTTTAAATTTATATCTGCTATCATAGCGGAAGGGGAAGAAATGCCTTTATTATTTTTAATTTTAACTATTGATGGGGAAAAAACTATCTGTATCTCTAGTGCCAATGCCTGTACTGAACAGCTCCTTTTAAATAATCTCATATTCAGCCTAAGAACAAATTACTGGAGAAATGGATTATTTACCATATTAATGAAATATAATCAGACTCAATATCAAGACATATGAAGAAATGTTTCTATCAGCTTCATGAAACTTCTATATCTATATTTTTTTTTAGCAACGTGGTCAAAGATAGTGATGGAAAATGTGCATAAGTAAATTCTTGTTCAGTGAAAGAGCACAAAACATTTAGAAATAACAATTTTTATTCTCTGGCTCCCTAAGACACATATAGATATTTGCATCCATAATAGATACGAATTCATAATGAATTGAGAGATGTTTTCCACCACTGCACAGAAATCTAAGAGCGATTTAATTGATTACGTAAGTGTAATGTCATATTTTCTTTGTTGAACAGGTCATGTGGAATTGAACATTCTTAGAAATAAAGAAAAGATAAATTTTGTGCACCAAATAACTTTAAAAATATCAAATATCTTTCATCCCACTTTATCCCTGGGGTCTCCAGCCCATAGGGGTCTCTCCTTTGGCTAGAATGTTCAGCTGATTATTTATCTGCCCAGGGAAATTGATGGCTTGTCTTTTTGATTACAATGAAGGTCTTATTACTACCTTATCTCAGTTCTTTAGTATTTCAAAAGCTTCTACTGGCAATTCACCCCTTAAACATTTAAAAATATGTTTCTTGTCCTGATAAAAGGTAATGTATTAAATAAACTTACTATGAAAGATCAGACAAAATACGAACACAGGTGAGAGGCACAGCCTGCATGATCCAATGTAGCATATGTTACATATTGGTCATGCATAATTGCTTCATACGAGTTAGTTTTATTTCTTTGACTAAACTGTATGCTTCTGAGGTCTGGGACTTTGAGAATTTTTGTGTGTGTAACTCATAGCAGTTCCTCAGGGATAAGGAGGCGGAGATGGAAGCCTGGCTCTATGCCTCCACCCTGGTTTTAATGCAAGTTGCTTTATTGTTTTTTATTTTCCATATTGGAATAATTCTTTTCTAAAAAATACTCCAATGGTAATACAATTTTTGAAGGAAAGTGAAAGGAAGAAAGAAAGAAAAGGAAGGAAAGAAGGAAGGAGAGAAGGGTAGACCCTATTCCAAAGCTAGGAACAGAGGAAGACAGTGAGTTGATCCACCCTGACACTTTATTACCCAGGCATCTTTATTTCTTATTTCTCTTAAAGAAAAAAAAAATTTTGTTTTCAGAGTTAAGGGATGGTTGATTATTAAAGTTAAAATCAGATAACTTTAAAATTATCATGGATTTTATAGACTCTTACTAATCTGCACAATGTCATTTTATTAATATAAAAGGGCCATAAGTCCTTCTGGAATCAGACGGGAAATTCTTGCAATCTACAACAAAAAGAGGAGCTTTGAATTGATAATGATAAAAGGGCGAATGACATTTGACAGCAGGACTCCAGAGACAAAAACAGCACAGTTGTGCCTAAAGTAGGAGACAGTCCATATTACATAAACAAAATTTTGCAGTCAGTCCTCCTTTATTTGACTTAAAACTGATCTTTCAGAAAAATTTCTCTTAAATGCATATATGCTATTTCTCATGAAGCTGTATTTCTAGAAGACTTCTTTTATTAGATTCTTCTAAAATGCCAACAGATTTCTATTATCTTTTTTAAAAATGTGTCTAATATTAATAATTCATATTTGACATCCCCACTTTCTCCTCCATGTTTTTGTCATACAAAAATAAAAAGCTATCCGTGCAGAATTCCAACTTTAGAAGAGAGCTTTCCAACTTGGAGAAATCTCTGTCTCTTTTTCTTTGTACTCCAATAAAATAAGAAAAAATCTTTTGCACTGGTGACAATGACATTCCAAATTTTTCCCATTACCAAAACAAAATACAATAAGAACCAAAAAGTTAACTATGTCTTTAGTTTATAAAGTACTTTCTACTTCTCTTATGCATTCATTTAAAGAAAAATCTATAATTTATGCTGATTTATTCCTTCTGTCTTCAGTGTACGAAGTACCAAACTCCCCATCCTATTATATCTTATCAATGGTCTTCCTTTTAGTTTTGTTTTTAAATATCCCACTTTAGACAAATGCAAACAAGAGTCGTGAAATAAAAAAAATTTATCAGAATGACATAGTCCTGTGAATACCATTTTAGAATATGGATCCCCAAAAACAAAATTTTATCTGACAACTGCTTGTATATTAAGAAGAAATATAAAAAAAAAATTAGACAAAAAAATCCATGGGGCTTAAAAGAAAGAAAAAAGAAAAAAAGTTATCAGGAGAAATTCCATTTTGATATGTCAGATCCAAATTGGAATAATGAAGAAAGACTACGTTGATAATCCCAATTCTTGTCAAGCTCATTATTTGGCCAACACTAAAAGAGAAAACTCCAGTAATGTCTGCTTTCTCTTATTTGACTTCAAGAAAAGTGGAAAATTACATCCTGAGAGCACACAAATGTATTCTAAAAGGATATGCATGATTTTCTCCTCTTTGGTGTGTTATAATATTGTGGTGTAGATATTTTTATGTGACAGAATGGGTGGAACAGAATTTCCCATCCAAAAATCACTGAGAACTTTTTGTGCCCTATTTTGTAATTCTTTAAAATGACTACCTTGTTCTCTTACCACAAAAACCTTCTCTTTGACTTCTTCCTTGGGAGCTTATTACGATTTTCTTCAGTATGTTTGGTAAGAGAAGAAACATTTCTAAGTGTGATTCAGTCCACTGTTTGGAAACTTGGAATAAGAAAACAACACATTTTTATACCCATATAAATGTAATGTGGCTGACCAAGAAGTTGCTATTCTGAGCATCAGAGACAAGTCATAGGATTAGAATATCTATGAACTACTCCCACGCCCTATGAGACAATATATTCTCATTCCTCTCTGTGGTTCATGCTACCCTTTGTTGAAAATTCTATCACTCCTTTTAAAATAAGCATTCACCTATTAGTATTCACAGTGTTTCTACAGAATGAATTTGCATGGGTGTGAAGAGGAAGTGTATTTTATTCTTATTTACCCTAAGAGTGTGAGTTCCTTTTTTTAGAATCCTTAATTTTAACTACTTTAATATTTGGATTGTTTTCTGATTTCTCACAAAATGATCTGATGGTTTCTTTGACCTATATCCAACAGAGTAAGCATCAGCTCAGCGTGACCCTGGAAGGGTTCAGATTTTCGATAGTCTAGAATATAAGACCAATGCTTAAAGGAGAATGGACCTCTTTTGCCCGGGAGTGGCAGCCACGAAGCAACCAGAAAAATTTACAGGGTTTCTTCCAAGGTTTTTGTACCCACTTGTTTTGTGCTAAGTTCAATGTGATGATCCATCTGAGAATTAGCTCTTCAGAAGGGTAATACCTGAAACTTGCCTTGCAGTCTTTAGTTCTTGTTGTGGGTTATGCATTTTGGTGATTCTTTGTTTTCTACAGAAACATCACAAGAGTCAGAGTGTCTGGACCACACACACAAACATTCTAGACATACTTAACCTTGTTGATAAAGGCAGCACAGGTAATGACTAAAAGCTTTTCAACATTGCATGCCTTTCATTCTAAGCCCTTTAATATTCCAACATTCCTGTGAATGAAATATAAGTCATACTTATGAGTGGAACAAATAAGGAAAAATGGATTCCCAGAAGCATATTGTCAGGACAAGAGAAGAAAAGCTGAGTCCCGAAATGAATTCCTTATTTTGATATATGTTTAGACAAACTCCAAAAGATAGCAGAGTTCAGAGATTCTTATAATATACTTTTTCTCAGATTAAGCCTTCAAAAAAATCCTTAAACATCTGTTAAATAGACCTAAAAAATCTATTAAGTTATAGACTGGAGAAAATGATAAATTAAAAGCACTAGTTATTGTGCTTTATAAAATTATAATTCTTTTATATAATTTTTCCTAGTGATTGTATTGTTATCTGTTTATATATTAATAATATTATTAAGTAAGTCTTTGAATCCTTAAAAATTTAGGTC
The DNA here is from genome assembly GCF_000956105.1 of Propithecus coquereli. Classification (NCBI taxonomy): domain Eukaryota; kingdom Metazoa; phylum Chordata; class Mammalia; order Primates; family Indriidae; genus Propithecus; species Propithecus coquereli. The sequence continues at coordinate 13,706,604 of NW_012154173.1, forward strand.
TTGGAACTGTTGGAAATAAATTTATAATGCAAAGAAATTACTTGCTCATAATACCTATGATTAGGGTTTTTTTCTTTTTTCTTTTCTCCTTGATACATTTTAGGACAATTTCATGTATGTCTATTCATCCAAACCTAACCTAGTTGCCTTTTAGATCATAAGTAGATTCACTAAATATGTATTGATTTTTGTAATTTTAATTCAGTTCCATTCAATGAACACTTATTGAACATCTACGGCAGAAGAGACACTATCCAGAATGTGATGGGTCATAAGAGTTTGTTCTTTTTCCCCAGAGCTTAGAATCTAGTAAGAGAGGTAAGACATTTACAGACCAAATACAGGATAAAGAATGATAATCTGAAGTTGTAATAGAGGCTTACCACGCCAGGGGAGCAGAGTTGAGAGAGGGGCACTTTTGGATGGGTCATTGAGGAGAGGTGGCACTTTGCACTGGTATTTTGGCTTTGACTCCTAAAAGAGGAGGCAGTTGAGAGATGGAGTATCAGGTAAATTGCGCAGCTGGGGCAAAGGTGTGAAGGCAGGAAGTATTCAAGGCTGTGAAAAGATTGGGAAGAAGATGATTTGATGCAAACAGAAGGTTCATGATTGATGAAAGAAAGTAAGCTCATTGGAAAACATGGAAGGTCTCAAATGCCATGCTAAGTAGGTTAGAGTTGGTTCTATAGGTGGAAAATGTGGAAGGTCTCAAATGCCATGCTAAGTAGGTTAGAGTTGGTTCTATAGGAAAAGGAAAGCAGCGGAGGGATTTCAAGAGAGTGGTTGCCTGTGCTTCAGGAAGACTAGTCTGGTATTAGAGCACAGAATGAATGCAATTAAAAAAGGGTAAGGAATGGGAGAAAAATACTATTATTAATAAATAGGATATTCAAATAATTTAGGCAAATGGACATGATAACGTGATATTTTCAAATTTCGCATCCTACACATGTATGCACAAACACACACACACACTCTTCCTCAACCAAAGTCATCCTCCAACTGCTTCCTTCTATCTCTTTCTTCTTTTCATTCACAGCCAAATGGAAACAATTTTCCTCACTTACCATCTCCATTCCATTCTCTAACTTACCTCCTTAACACTCTGAAATGTAGCGTCCCCATCATTATGCTAATAAAGCTGCTCTGGCCAAATATACACGTGATCTCATTGTTGCTGAATCCAAAAGACGGTTCTTAAAATATGTTTTCCCACTGGCTTCCATTACACTGAACTTCTGAGTTTCCCTGCCACCTCTCTGCCCACTCCTCAATTTCCATCTGGAGTTCCTCCTCCTCCCCTACCTGCTGGTGCTCCCCAGGCTTCTGTCACAGAAGCATATCCTTCTAATTCCACGCAATCTTGTGAAGCGTGGTTCAACCACTCTCAGATCTCAGCTACCATCCATGTGCCAAAAATTCCCAAATGTGTCTCCCCAGCTGGATCTCTCTGGAGCTGAAGAATCACGTATGTTGGTTACGTACCTGTCAGTTTTGGTCCTCTGAGAAGCAGAAAACTCAGCTCTGAGAGAGTCTTGGCCAGGCCAGTGGTGGGCTGCAGGGCAAAGACCACCTGTTGGAGCATCCTGCTCTGGCAGAAAGGGCCTGGCTATCGGCCTCTGCCATGGTCCCTTGTTGGACGCCAGCAGCTCCGAGAGTGTGGCTGTGGCTGATGGCAGAGGTGGCTCATCAACCCCTGGTGCCTCTACAGGTTCTCTCGTACAGGCATAGCTGAGCCCTCCAGTGGCTGCCACTCCTGCCACTCACCGAACACCCCAACTGAGAAGTTCCCCTGACACCTCAACGTCCTCTATGCTGGGGACATTGCACATGATTTGCCTGTGAATCCCACCTCCCCTGAAACTTTCCTCTTCCTGTTTTTGTGTTACCATTAATACATTTTCCTGGTCCAGAAGACTGGGCTTCATTCCTAGGCCTGGTACTTTTATCTCTCAAATATTGATTAAATTTCCTAACTTTTCTTAAAGCCTGTTAACATTCTGTTACCCCATTAACACTCAGGCAAGACCCACCTGAACCTAACTGACTTCCTTCCTTCCTTCAGTTTTGTCCCATTTTAATCCCTTCTCTATACCACAGCCACATATATGATGGTATTGTATCACTTTACTGAGTGGAGCCCTTCTCTGATTCTCCATCAGTCGGTGGTAGGCCTAAAATGTTGGGAGGTAGAGCACAGGTTACTGGTAACAGCTTGTCCAGTAGAACCTCTGCTGGCAGATGGTTAATTTCTACATTCTCCTGCCAAACCCTGGAGAGTACAGTGAAGAGCTAGGAAAAGACTTGGCCCTAGTGGTTCTCTGTACCTGATTTTTCTTCCCTGGGAATTTGAAAAGGCCAAAGTCCCCCAGTGACGCTTATCATCCTAATCCCCAACTGCTGTGCTCACCATGGCTATTCCTCTTAGGTCAAAGTCCAGCCTTCTTAGAAGATACTACAGGAACCTGGGGGTCTGAGCTCATCCTCTCTCCAGCCTTATCTATGGCTACTTGCCACTTCTGCCAGACCGAATTCTTCCCGTCTCTCTGCTTAGAAAATCATCCCCGCCACCACTCCCATTTCAACATAAGCTTTCATCCACTCATCCTTTTACTCATCTTTCAAGTCTTACATAAAACATCTGGGTGCTTGGACCTTGTATTATATCTTTTGCTCCCCCTGTCATAGTGTTTATCAGACTGTAATATTACAGTCGCCTTGCCTCTTTATTTTAATTTGGAACTATTCCAAATATCCCCAAAAATGCACAAAATAATGGCACCCATTTGCTATTTTCACTCCTGATTTCTTTCTCTTTCTTTCTAAAGAAATGTACCACTTAAAATGAATAAAGTTGGCATTACATATTTTAAAATGGACAAATCTCAAAAACAGCAGACGGGGTTCTCTCTTTTCTTGCCTGCCTCCCTGATGAAACAGGAAGCCCTGCGAGGATGAGGCAGGGTCTGTCCCGTTGTGTTGTGACCTCGGTGCATTTCATACTGTATGTTCAAAAAGAATTTCAAACAAATAAATTAATGAAAGAGAGAATGAAATGTGGAAGGAAGGGACCAATCTGAGAGTATTTAACATGGAATTCAACCTCTTCTTCAGCATGATCTGTCTTGTTCGCAACCCACTGTTACTTTTGATGTTTTAGATACTGTTTACTGAGCAGTGGCCTTGGGTCTATGGACTCTCCATGACAAAGGAAAAACAAAAGCTCAGGTTTCAATTAAGGTTGGTAATAATAAGTTAACAAACAAAAATCCCAAAGATACTTCTGAAAAAGTTTAAGATCTCTTCTGAGTTTTAGAATATTGAAACATTGACTAGATAATTTCCTTCTTTTCCACCTGGGAGAGACAAAAATTCAAGAGTCTAAACCAAATGGGAAGCAGTTTATGTGACCTGCCACTCTACCAGGCTTAGTTCTCCCACTGTTCAGTTTCTTGTTGGCTGTAATAATCACTGCACTTGTGATAAATGGACAAATTTGACCTTTAAACGATCTGTTTTTATGTGGAATTAAGTACACTGAAATCATGCTTTAGAAGTGATAGAAATGGGAGGGTCAGCCACTTGGGCTATCGGGTTGCCAGATAATTTAGCATATTTGCTGTTGAATGATGTGTTCCACTTCACTAACAGATGTTTTAGCAGAGCATTCGTTGTCTATTTAAGTAAATTTTAATCTTTCTGGAATTATGTATGAGTTTGATCTGGAATTATAGGAAGAATGAGGAGATTCCACTCTACATAGCTCAAGCCGGAAAGTTGGAAGGAAAAAGAAGGTACAGGAAGCCCTGTTCTCTGCCTAGCTTCATGGAGCCCCCACCACAGAGCCAGAAAGTCTGTGTATTATCAACACATCATACAGGAGCCAGTCACTGCATAGGGAGCCACCTAGGGCTGACTTAAGTCTTTATTTCTTATGTTTGCATTCCTCTTAATCTCTCATTCTGAGCAAGCTATGTAACTTTATGAAGCCTCAGTTTACTCATCTTTAAAATGGGAGCAAACTAAACTGCTATCTTATGAACAAGTCAGGATATCTGATTCCTTTTCTTATGCTGCATTGTCTAATTCCTTCTTTCCTGCCTTTGAACACATAATCATCTTTAAAGATTCAGCTCAAGTATGGCTTGTTCCATGAAGCTTGTCTTATCTCTAGTCTGCTCTCTCCACCCATTTATTTTCATTCCCAAACTCCCACATCATGTAAAACTGCACACACCTTCTTTATCTCTTCACCAGCCCTTCCTCTGTCGTAGCACTGCCGTTGGTCATTGCTTTCATTTATTGCTATCCATGGCTCCCTCTATTGGAGTGCAAGCTCCTCACTGGCAGGATTCACACTTTGCTAACCTCAGTACCTACTCTAGAATGAGATCAATAAATATTTGGATAACTAAAGTGGTTTGCATGTTAGGATTTCTTTTTCCATTGCTGGTCATCAATGATAACGGAAAAATAAACCTGGAATCCTAAATAGTTTACATAATCAAAATACTTTAAAAATACTTTTCACCTGGATGCTAAAGAAATAATTACACTAGAATATTAAAGTGCAATAAAATAGGTATGCAAAAAATAGAGTGGTGTACAAAGATCAGTGTGATAAATTTAGCTTAAGTTGGCCAGGGAAGACTTACAGATATCTAGGAAGTTATATAAATACACATAGATAGCGTACAATAATTATCTATTACAGGTACACACATAACCATGTATTTATACAAATGATTTGTTCACATGCATAGTGAAGTACATAAACTGTTTTTCTTCTTTTGTTTTAAAAAATTCATTGCTTTTGCTTTAAAAGTGATGAAAATAAGTGATCATGTTTAGCTCACTAAAAGAGTTAAATAAAGAGTTAAATAAAATATCACTTCTTTCATGAAATCTTTCTAGATTGCCACAATTGGAGATAAACTCTTTGAGATGTGCCCAGGTGAGTTTTATGGTAGGGAACATTTGGAAAACATTGCTAATATGCATTTAGCCATTTATGTAAATATCATTCACTACACTCATTTCAATGTCTTATTAATTTATTTTGTTTTTAATCTTCCGACATGTGACGTTCAGTGTTTCTGATGCATTAGCTAATAAAAAAACTCTGCTTGAATTCAAAATTATCATTTTATATATACTTAAAATAGTACAACAAAAAAATATAAACAATAAAGACAAAGAGATATTCTATAGAGTCAGATATAATATTTGAGAAATAGCTTAATGAGTTTAAAGAGCATGAGAATAAGAGCATCTGGGTTTGGCTTCCGGATCCGTGGTTATCAGTTTGTCGTTTAAACTCTTTGACTTTAAAGTAAGACTTCTTGTCTCTAAAATGAGGGTGATAACATACATATTTTCTACTCTATCAAATAATGCAATGCATGTGAAATTGCTCTGTAATCACACACAGGCTAGTTATGACTAAAGAATCAAGTATCTTTTGGAAGTTTACATCTTAGGAGTTGAACATTTAATGGGCTTAGATAGGGAACAAAGTCCTTAAAAAGTGAAAATGGAAAGGTAAAAGAAATCTATTATTTGGCTAGACTTTGCCCATTTTCTTAGTCCTGCAAAAGTGTTTCTAAATTGAAAGCCTCCATAAGGGTGGTGATGTTTACTACTTAGTGACAGAAGAATGATTCAAACTTTCTGCTCACTCATTTTGCAAAATATTGGTCCAACATTTTGGAACCAAAAATTTTACATCTTCAGAATAACTTCCAGTGTTACATTTTAGTAACATCCTTCAAGAAGTGCAAAACCCACGGCCTTCCTTTCTGAAGTCCTTTCTCCTATCCCTCTTACAAACCAAAATTTGGACACAGATATAATGCGATGGATTGGAGTGGTTGAATGTGTGTTGGCGTTTTTTAAGTTTATTAAAATTTGCTGGGAAAGGGAGGATGGCAAGGGTGGGGTTAAACATTCTCAGCATAGATTAATGAAAGCCCAAGACCAGAAACACATAGAAGAGTGTCAGAAATTAACTTAAGCCAAGAAGGCTTTAAATCATACTAATGTGAATGTATTTAGTCTGAAAGAGAATTAATGCTTGGGAACAGAGCTGTAAAGCCACATAATCTAGTTGAGTAAGTTTGGCTTTAGGAATGAAAGGATATCTAAGCTCTTCTGGCGAGACTGTGGAGGGAATCTTGGGCAGTGGGGATATGTGACGGATGCGTGTGAAGGTGACCCAGGATGGCTGATTTTTCATCTGGGCTTCTGTTTTAATAGCAGAGGCTTAGACTGGGAGGTCAGAATGAAGTAGTTAGATACATCACTGCACATTTTTTGTGGTGGAGCTTGGTGGTGGCTCAGGAATAGGAAAACTTATGCAACAGAACAAACTTGGTTAGCCTGGGAGAAGAATCAATGAGACCTCCAATTTCTCAAGGTAGTGTTGGGCTGCCCTCTCTGACTCTCTGACTTGAGAGCCCAGAAACCTTAGGGATGGTCTAGAAGTGATCCTGCACCTGGCTGTAGTGACTAGTGTTTACCTTTGGATATGCAGAGGGTACTGATTCTTACAGATTATAGAAAATGCCATCAGATCTTGTAGTATTGTAGGGACAGGGTAATTTTTTTTTTTTTTTTA
>NW_012154173.1:13717103-13724051 GCF_000956105.1 Propithecus coquereli
TTTATAAGAGATACTGGCTGTAGTTCCCTCTCACCCCCATTCTTTGTCTGACTTTGGTATCAAGCTAATGATGGCCTCATGCCTTATAGAATGAGTGATAAATTGTTCCCTTCTCTTCTTTTTGGAAGGACTTGAGAAAGGTTGGCATTAATTCTTCTTTAAATATTAGGTAGAATTCACCAGTGAAACCATCTGGTCCTGGATATTTTTTTTTTGTAGGGTGCTTTTTGACTACTAATTTGGTCTTGTTACTTAATATTTTTAGGCTTTCTGCATGTTGGTACCCCATTCATGCAGCATGAATACAAAAAATAGATTTTATTGGGTAAATGCAAAAGCCCAGAATCAGCAAGAGGAAGAATATAACTCCCAATTCTCTCATCCCCTCACATAGAGGCACTCAGGTCCTGCTGTGCACACCACCAGGCTGCGCTCCAGAGACCGAACTTAGTTCCTCGTCGTGTTGTCTTTTTTTCTGTTTTTTATCCAAAGTGGTTGTACCATTTTACCTTCCCATTCAGCATTGTATGAGACTTCCAGTTGTTCCACATCCTTGCTAAAGCTTGTTAGGTCAGTCTTTTTAATTTTAGACAGTCTAATAGGTATTTAGTAGTTAGTGGTATCTTGTGGTTTTAATTTGCATTTTTCTAATAATGACGAGGTAGAGTACCTTTTCATCAGAATATCCTCTATGGTGAGGTGTCTGCTCAAATCATTTGCCATTGTCTTTTATAGTGCAAGCCCGAGAACAGCCTTGTGTGAGCTAATCAGTCAGTGGTCAGGGCTGGCACCTGGCTGCCTGAGTACAAGGAGTTGTCTGATAGCACCAGGGGGTTTCATGAGAAGAGACCTTCAGCCTCTACCTTTCCCATGGAAAGCTGAGTTCCTGGGGTGAATCCAGGGGCAGCCTCTCCCACTAAGGAGTGGAATGGAAGGATGTCAGACATAGTCCAGTCAAATGACCTGCCAATTTAGATTTTATTCCAGTGGCATCATGGAATGACATTAATAAGTAAAATATCAACTTTTAAAATATTATGACATACCTTGGTGCTCTGTTCTCAGTTGGTATGCCTCAGGCTAGGGAAAATCATTTATAAGAGGATTATTAACTTTTAAAAATTTTTATATAATCCTTTAAGGTCATTGTAATCTTTGAGATTTAAACAAGAAATATTATGGAAGCTCAAATAGCTCCATGAGATTTAAATAGGAAAATGGGGGATATATATTTTCATGTTAAACTTTGCTCATCTTTACTCCTAATCTCGACTTTTTTTGATTTTTAAACACACACACACACACCCCAAAACTTAACATCACACCGTACATTCTAGTTGTTTAAAAATATTTTCAACCTCCAAACCCCTGAGGTTTCTTGTTGGCCCTTCCCTACACTTTGTATGGTGTCTAAGTATTTTACTGACTACTCCCTTTTCTTCCCTTCCTTCCTCCTCTCTCATGCTTCTCTTGGAAACAAAACCAAACTCCTTTAATTTTTTCACACAAAGTAAATCAACAACTGCTATTGGTTTCCTGGGCCCTGACTCACACCCGTGCCTTCAGGATTTCATCATCTTCTCCAAGTAGGTTTTTAGGATATTTTCTTAAACAAAAACAGCTCTCCTATGTTAGTTATCTATTACTCCCAAAACTAGCAGCTCGAAACAATAAGCACTTATTATCTGACAGTTTCTGTTGGCAGGAGTTCAGGTGCTGCTTAGCTGAGCAGTCTGGTACAGATCCCCCATGAGGTTGCCCTCTGACATTGTCTAAAGCTATGATCTTCTGAAGTCTTGACTGGAGCCGGATGAGCCACTTTCCACAAGGCTCCCTCACATAGCTGTCAGCAGAAGGCCTCACTTCTTTGTTGGCTGTTGGCTGTTGGCAGACTTTGGTTCTTCCAACATGGACATCGACATAGGGTTGCATGAATGTCCTCCCTGCATGGTAACTGATTCCACCAGAGGGTATAATAGAGAGAGACCAAGAAAGAAGCCACAATGTCCTTTTAGGTCCTATTTCTGTGAGTTCCACATCATCGTCTCTGCCATATTCTATTTGCTAGAAGTAAATCACTATATATAGTCCAAACTCGAGTAGAAGGGAATTGACTTCCACTGCTTGAAGGAAGAAGTATCAAAGAACATGCTGATGTATTTTAATACAACCACACTTGTTAAAAGAAATTCTCATGCTAAAATGCATGTTTTCATCTCATTACTTATAAAACATTTCGTTACAACTGGATATAAACACTTACAGCAATACCTATCAGCATATACCCTGAACTGAGTAGATAATTTACTTTGGTCTAAAGTGGAGTTCATTTTGCTATATGTAACATTCAAGAAATATTGCACAGAATCTTTGCAAGGACTTTGCCTTATGATTTCTTTAAAGAGCTTTGTCAGGGCAGCAAACATGACATTTCTTACTAAACACCAGTGGTGCTAAATGGTAAACAAGTGTCTGGTGCAGTAACCATGGGTGGTATTGTATGTGTCAATGGTGTTTTTTTTAATTTTGCTGATTTGTTGAGTAATATTTTCATTCTTAATCTCCTCTTGGATGTTGCCAAAACTTCTTATATGGGAAACAGAAATGTTGAGCACCACCGTATACTTGTTTGATAGTTTCATTTAATAATTATTGGTTTTACTTTAAGGTGAAAAAAAATTAGGGCATGTATTCAGTTTAGATAAAAAATCAAAGACAGTTATTTAAGTTTAGTCAATGTGATAGTCATCCTCCTCTTATTTTCCAATATATATTGCTCAATTAATTGAAAAACAAATAAAAACCAGTCTACTAATTAGTTGTTTTTCTATTACGAAGCCCCCAAATTTAATTTGGCTATTTCTGTCTTTTAAGTGAGTCAATTCAATGTCTTGAAATCAAATATACATCTTCTCTCTTAGTCCTCTGGGATAAAATTACATCTAAGGAAACTGGGTTTTTAAAATCTAGTTTCCTTCATTAAAAATAAACTGAACTTGTCGGCAAGTGAGACCAAATACCCCAGGACAACTTCCACTGCACTGTGTTGTGCCTGGGCGACATGATCCATGAATAAAGCAGTGAGCTAATCTCATTGAAAGATCTGGGGGCCGTAAGTGATAATTGAGTTTCCTATGGCCAGACGATGAGCACCGTCAGAATTAAACTCCAGAATTTCTGACTCATCTTTGCTGATTAGATTTTGTACTTAATGTCTTTGTTCAGGTTGGAAAATTTTCTCTTGTGTGGCCAACAAAGAATGAAGAGCTATGGATGGATTCCACCACAGGGTTTTCCCAACCTTCCTCTTGGATCTGTGGGATTCCAAAAGAGACACAGGACAGCTGCATAATCCTCCTAAGCATCACATGAGAGAACCCCCTCATATTCTAAACCATGATATTTAACTCATCAGTAATAACCATTGAGCTTCAGAATACAATTGCATTGTTTAATCAACATGATTTGAAAGAGTCACAGAAAAGCATAATTACTAAGTTCTAATCTTCCAAGCACATCTCTGAAGATTGGGGTGTAGATGTCAACATAATAGCCTTTTCATACTCTGGGAATGTGTATGTATGTGTGCATGGACGTGGGAATTTCAATCACCAATTTATACTTTGAAGTTTATTTACATCTTTTTTCTCTAATGGCAGAGAAAACTATTGCAATGGGAATCTGTGACGAAATTAAGAACTCCAAATAACTAAAACAAAAAAACAAGGCGGGGAGAGGGGAGATGCTGAACAGCTCAGGTGAAGGACCTCCAGATACACTTGAGCTATGTGTATATAGTGTGCTGGTTGAGAGCGTGGACTCCAAGACCACTCTGCTGGCTCTGGGTCCTTGGCTCCACTACCTTAGAGCTGTGTTACCTGGACAGGTCATTTGATCTTTCTGTTCTTCACATGCCAATAGTGACACAGTAGTACAAAATCCACGTAAAATTCTTAGAGCAGGCTCTGGCACACAGTAAATGCTAAATAAATGTTACCTGTCATTACTATGCAGGAAAACAGCAGAAAAATAGCTATTTAATGGCTACTTTAATTGTTGATCTTTTAAATTTCTCAAACTGTGAAAGAGGTCAGCTTTGGTTACATGGCCAGGGCTTTTCAGAATGTTTCTTACAGTGTGATAGGACTTCAGGGATGCAAAGGAAGGCTGTAAAATGACAGCTTACCCTCCTAGCATCAACCTTGAAAGATAAACCGTTAGTGGGTGGCAAAGTTTTACTTGTAAAAAAGTTCTTAAAAACAACCTGGACAAGATGTAAGTTCAAATTTTTTTAATTCTAGAAGTTTTTATCTAAGTTTGGTGCTATCTTTTGAAGAAGTTGCATACTTTATATAGATAACTATCCTTACTCACCCATTTATGTATTAGGTTGCTCTTTTGGGAACAGACTGAATGGGGCCACAGGCAGAAGCAGAGAGAACACTAGGAGGCAAGAAATTGTGGCAACTTGGGTCCAGGTGGTAGCAGCAGGGCCATGAGAAAAGGCCAAATTCTGAAAATGTGGTACTTAAGGTAAGATTCAGTAGGATGTAATGGTGAACCAGCTGTAGATGTGAGTAAAAGACAAGAGTCCTAACGACTGAATTGTTTTTGGTCTGAACCGGGGGTGGGGAACCAGTGGCCTTCTAGGTCCTTAAGTGTGGCCTTTTGACTGCATCTAAACTTTACAGAACAAATCCTTTTCTTTTTATTAATGAATTTTTGTTCATCTTTTGTATCTTTATTTTTAAAATGAATATACTTAAAATACCAAAGAATAAAATAAGTTTCAATGAAATAATTCTCCCAGATTGACCAGCACAATTAGAACATTACTAAACCAAAAGAGCTAAATTGACAGCTACTATGCTCATGATTTAGTTCTAACTTTCCCCACCTGACTGGCGCCACTACTACACGAGGCTGGTTGGCGAGAGTTTATAGGGGTCGAGTACGCCAGTCTGTTATCAGCTTTTGACAACAGTGAACTGTGTTTCTGTTTGAAGTGGAATTTGTGAATAGTTGCACAGCTCAACAGTATTTTTTAATTCTGTCTGCTTAACAGCCCATTACGTTAAAGAAGACCAAGAGAACACTGAAGGAAGAAAACAGATTTTTTTAATGAGGATTGGGAATTGCAATTATTATCTTGTTTCTCCTAAAGATAAGATAATTTGCTTGCTTTGTGATACTGCAATATCAACACTAAAGAAATTCAATGCTCATCAGCATCATGACATTCATAAGGACCACAAATATTTTAAATTAGAGGGAGAGATGCAAAAGGTTGTATTGCAGAAATTAAAAGATGAAAAGCAAAAGCAAAGACAATTCTTTCAAGCAGCAACAAGACCTGGAAATAATGCCACTGAAGCAATTTGTAAAGTAGCTTATATACTCAGGAAAAAAGGGAAGCCATTCAGTGATGTAGAAATTGTGAAAGAACGCACTGTTGAAGTAGGACGCTTAGACCCCAGTAACGATTCAAAGTACAAACAACTGTCTCTTTCCAGGAGAACCATTACTGATCAGCAACATGAATTAGCCTTCAACATAACAGAACAACTCATACAATACTTCAAAAGGAAAATATGTATTATTCAATCACTTTGGATGAATCAACTGATACGACTGACTCGGAGCAGGTTTTATGCTTCATTTGGGTCATAACAGAAGATTTTCTTTGCTGCACAAAGTTACTTGCTTTGGGCACTCTTGCAAACAGAACATGGGAATAAATATCTTCAACAACTTTCAAGATAAATGTTGTGAAGTTGGACTGAATTTGGTAAATTTAGTGAATGTGTGTACAGACAGTACACCTTCCATGACAGGAAAACATGAAGGGTTTATTGCACACATAAAGAAAGTATTAACAAATCCAGATGCTCTCATTTCTTTTCATTGTATCTTGCATAAGCAAAATTCTTGTGCTAAAGCTACTATTTCAAGTGACTTTTTGCAACAAGTTATAAGTATTGTTAACTATAATTGGGCAAATGCAATATGGCATTGTCAGTTTCATAACATTCTAAAGATGAACTGTGGGTATTCAGTGTGGATTTGCTGTATCATTCTAAAGTGTGTTCTCTACTGCAGGGACAGGTGTTAGTCAAAGTTTTATCTCTGAGAGAACAGAGAGTTAAATTTTATGAAGAACAGAATCAGCAATGTCAGTTATTGAAAGAAGATTTCTACAGGAATGCAGCATTTCTGTGTGATATATCAAATCAAAAAGACTTGAATACTTCTTAGCAAGGAAAAACTAAGTTTATATATGATATGTGGCAAAAAAAATCCAAGCATTTCAAAAAAAGCTGTCTTTTTTTCAAAACACTTCCTCAAAAGGAAATTTCAGATGAAAGTCCCATTTTACTGGCATCTATATTTTTAGTTATTAAATCTGGCAACCCTATCAACTGAGGTGTAGGATAACAGGAGATGGGGCTGCAGAGTGGAGTCATCAACAGAAAGATGAGTTTTAAGCCATAAGGCAGAATGAGAGCATCAAAAGAAGGAGTGTGGACAGCAATATAAAGTGATCCAAGGATAAAGCAATAAAGTGAGTCCTAGGACTCAATGTAGAGGTCGGATGATGAGGAGAAATAGGAAAGGATACTAAGAAGGAGAGAGCAGAATGTTAGAGGGAAAACCAGGTGTATGGTAGACTGAAAGCCAAGCGAAGAAAGGGGCAAGTAGGAGGCATCAATGGTGTCCAAATGCTGCAAATAGTTGAAGGATGCTGAAGACGAGAACTAAGAAGATATCTATCAAAGAACATGTCCACAATGATTTTGACCAAAGAATTTTTAGTAGTAAAAGGGGAAACCTGACCAGGAATATATTCATAATTCTTTTGGAGATACCAAGTAGAGACAATTCTTATCAGGAGTTTTATAAAGTGAAGAAAAGGGATACAGTGTCTGTTGGAGAGGACAATGAGGTAAA
>NW_012154173.1:13724856-13733904 GCF_000956105.1 Propithecus coquereli
CCAAACACTAAGCAGTGTATTCCATATAGAACTTCAAATACAATTTAATAATAAGGATTTGTTTAAAAAATGTTGCCAATTATGTTCTTCCAAAATATTTACCCAGGTGAAATTATGTAGATATTTTCAAAAGGGTAGGAAAATATAAATAATTATTCTCAAGAATTCATCATATATTAGTGGCTGAAAAGTGCTGACATACTACCATATTTACAAATAAAATAATAGATGATTGTATTTGGTGAAAATATTAGGTATTAACTTCAAATGTCTATATAATTATGGCTGTGGTTTATTTGAGAATATAGGTTTAACCACACACTATGCAAATTGAAAAGATATTATATGCAGTGTTTATGTAATTGTGTAGTATTTCCTCTAAAATTATAGGGAAAATATCTATAATTAAATAAATGCTCTCTTCAATTATGGTGAAGTCTCATAAGCTTTTTGTCTCTGTAAACAAAGACCTACTATAACATCCTTATGAAGGATATATCCACTCATGACAATGCCACATATTTTTCACTTTATTTTAGAAGAAATAATCAATTAACTCTGCAAAAATGAGTTATCACATAAATATATAAATTTTCAATAATTACTGATAATACCAGTGTATTCATCTCATATTACAAATAGGCTGATTGTCTTTTTAATTTACATACCATGCCTTTAACGCTAAAATTGTTTCTGATATTTCCAAACATAAAATGAATTCTTAGTTATTTTTATAATCAAATGATCTATCTTTCATTTGTTCATACATTCCCAATAATCTCAAAGAAGTAACTACATCTGGATCCATTTTTACACTATTTGATGTAACTATTTTCAAAAGAAATGCTAGTTCAATAAATAATCAATTTAAAGTCTAAGCTTATTATAAACAGCTGACTTGCAAACATGTGACTCCTGAGAGCCATCATTCCTGTTCATTTTATCCCTTTTGGTTTCATTTGATTTGCAAATGTATTCCTTTCCTTTCCAGAAAAGAATTTTTCCTTATTATTATTGTTTTCTAATTCAGGACAAATTAACTTCATTTTTGCTATAATATTATTAGCCTGACACTTGACATTTACATATAATCAACATCTATTATCTCTAAATTTCTACCATCTCTAATATATCCACCAATTAAGCTTCCTTTGGGGGCCTGTCACTGTTCAGTGACTGCTTCCTTACCTCCCATGCTGTAGAAGTGAGCACTACTCTGTTTTCTTTGACAGTGACTATTTAACCAAAGCTGTCTATTGTTATTGTTTCCCTCAACTGAGACAGAACCAGATGACACTAGAGCTGGAATGGACTTCAGAATCCATCCTGTCCACCCGTCTTGACTTACAGCTGAGGAATGAGGTTCAGGGATGGAATTTAACTTGCCATATGTAGCTCAGTAGTGAGAGAACCAGGGTGAGCTCTCAAATCGCATTACTCTCAGCTGCGTGCTCACATTTTTATGTGCCTTGGTTAAAATTTCCTTTCCCCTTTACCTTCTATACGAATTGCCCAAGGTAATTCTTCTTTAGCTCTCCACAAAGGATTTTGTGCTTCGGTATCATTTTGTCTTCCTTCTTTGGATCATATCCATGTCTACAGATGCTGCTTCCATCTTGCAGGAATGCCATGTTGGCATGCCAGCCATCTCCCAGTCACCTGTGTTTTGCTTTGGTCCCCCAAACCTGGTGCCCCAGTCCAAGTAAATACTGCATAAGCAGTGGAGTTATTTACTTTTCTTTTGCGTCTTCTTACTGCCATGCATTATCTGTTATAGTACTCATTACTCCGGACCGTCATTGTTCAGTTAGTTGCCTGTTGGTTCTTAGAGACAAAGAAAACACTTCACTCTATGTTCTTATTGCCCAGAAAGCCCCCTCAACCTGTTTCCTGGCATTGCTCATGGCTGTGCACAGCCATGGGTCCAGAAAACTTTTCTTTTCCTTATTTTTCTTCCATCTCAGACTCCCAGACTCCAGAAAATCGGACGGTTGTTTTGCTTTTTTCCCAAGAGCTGCTTTTGGAAGTGGCCAGAATGCTGTCGTTTACTTCCTTAAGTTCTTCCTTCTGTGTCAAGCCAGAGATCACACCCCTAGAAATCGTTCAAGGTAGAAAGAACCTTGGAGGAGGCTGGTGGCGGACACCTGTATTCTGGGAAGTATCATCTTCACAAATGTTAAGTAGGAATAGATACAGGAAGAGACCTGGAAGTGGAGTAAGGTGGGTATTATCACTTCTAAGTACATCCACTTTGCAGAACCTGGAAGAACCAGGGAGAGGGCACTGGAGCACGGCAATGACTGGAGGCCTGTGCTACATGGAGAACGGGCAAGAGCCATTCCCATCAACCTCCCATTTAGCCATAGAAAGTCATTTGGCATGTTTATGCTTCATGTCATCTTAAAGTTTCAGAGAAAATTGAATTTTCTGAAAGAGGGATAGGATGGAAAACTGTTTCTGATAGAGGAAGCTGAATATAGTTTTCTGGTGACAGCTTAGCACAGTAGTTAAGTATTAAGCATTCTGTTTGCCTGGAGTCCTAAATCCTGCGTTACCACTTTTTTGGCTACATGGCTTTAGGTAGGTTGGTGCCTTTCTTGATGGTCTTTGATTTCCTCATCTGTGAAATAAAAATAATATTCACACTTAGGGTTACAAGAATAACAGTAAAGGAACCTTTATCGAAGCTCCCTCTATTTCAGATCTCTAGGTCTAGAACATTGTGTGATTGTTATTTTATTTCCACAAATACTGTATGAGTCTGTTCTGATATTTGCTCCATTTTACATATAAGCAAACTGAGATTTAGACAAATTAATTAACTTGCCCATGGTTAAACAGCAAGAAAGCAGTAAAGCTGGGATTTGAACCAAGTCTGTCTGACTCCAAGCCCCTAACCACTGTACTATACAAGTTACAACAAGATAGAATGAATGAGGCAAACAGGTATAACCCCTCAGCAAGTCCTAACACTCAGTTGTAGGCATTCCAGCAATGGGAGAGATTATTTGGCAGTACTTTGAGATAAATACATACTGTGATTCTCTGAAATCATGACTGAGGAGATTATGAAGTGAGACATTGCGCAGTTGTTTGATATCCTAACTGTATCCTCTTCTTAAAAATGAAGTTATATGGGCTGGGCACGGTGGTTTATGCCTGTAATCCTAGCACTCTGGGAAGCTGAGGTGGGAGGATTGTTTGAGCTCAAGAGTTCAAGACCAGCCTGAGCAAGAACGAGACCTCATCTTTACAAAAAGTAGAAAAATTAGCCGGGCATCATGGTGCATGATGTGTGCCTAGCTACTCATAAGGCTGAGGCAAGAGGATCACTTGATCCCAGGAGTTTGAGGCTGTATTGAGCTAAGATGATGCCACTGCATTCTACCCAGGGGTGACAGAATGAGACACTGCCTCAAGAAAAAAAAAAAAGAAGAAGAAGTTATATAAAGTAATAGCAATGGGTTGTCTCACAGCAAATGTGGGCTTGAGATTTAGGGGTCCTTCTTGTTCTGCAGCTGACTCTGAGCCTCATTTCAAAGTGGAACGGCATTTTTGCTTCATAGTTTTTACAAGATAACCTGAAGAAAAGTAGTATTGAAAGGGTTTATAACTGGTATCATTAAAAAATATTATGAAAGCTGGTATAAGGAATAATCAGCACTCTTAAAAAAGGCAAAATGTTTCAATATATAGGTATTTATGTATGGTCATTTTTTTCTGTATCAATCCAAAAGATCCTGTTGTGAGCTAAGACATAACAGATATTTCTTAATTAATATGTAATTGCAGGAATAATAAGAGTACTACATAAAAGATGCTTTCTACTGTAGCAGTTTATTTCATAATGACTAGTCTTACAATAAGAATTTCAGGATCTGAACAAAAGAGACACAAGTTGGTTATTAATGAAGGCTCTATAATTATATTAATTTTTTTATTATATTAATTCTTAAACTAAACTTTGGAAGGTCCTTCTGTAAAGAGATGGGCTCTGTGGAAGCTTGCTCTAGTTTTACTTATTAACATATCAGCGTAAAATGAAATTGAAGACTTAATCCAGATGTTTCACTTACATCTGAATGAATATAGAAGGGAGATATTGTTATAATCTCTATATGTTAATTGGAATTCAACTATTATTTGTTCATTAGGCAACTCTTGTTCCAAAAGTTGTGATATTTAATAAGCACCTCCAGAAAATCAGGCAAAGGCCAATTAAACAATATTTGGCATGTTAAGAAAATTACTCTGCGTTGTTCTAAGGCCTTACTTACAAGAAAAAAAAAATTTCTTTAAATGTCCCATATGAATTACTTGTCTTAAAAATCAGTGCTAGAGTCTGGACATAACTTGAGCAACAATTTAGTGATAAATATCAGATTGGTTACACTCACCAAGTACAAAGGAAAGCCTTTAAATTTATTCCCAATTGGGTGTATGCACCAATTTTTGTTTATCACCTTTCATGCATATTGATAATAACATAATTCTCACAAACTATCTCATGCAGGATAAGAAACAGACTTGATTTGACCCAAAGAAAAAACACATGAATTCACTCAGTAACTCTGGAATTAGATACATTGAATAGATCGTTTTGGAAACTGAAGGCATCAACGTGCTTTTGCTCCATCTATATCTGTTTTATCAGCTCAAGGAAATTAAAACGGCCAAAGTAAAGTAGTCATATCACTTAGAATAGTGCTTCTCAAAGGGTGATCTGCGAGAAGGAATCATCTGAGAGTTAAGACTGTGTATTTTCTGGGCCCCTGCTCCAAATCTGCTGTAGCCTCAAGAAAATAAAAACACAAAATGTTACCACCTAGTAGCATTGAAATGTTTTTTGTTTGTTTGTCTGTTTTGAGACAGAATCTCGCTCTGTTGCCCGGGCTAGAGTGCCATGGTGTCAGCCTAGCTCACAGCAACCTCGAACTCCCAGGCTCAAGTAATCCTCCTGCTTCAGCCTCTCAAGTAGGTGGGACTAAAGGCATGTGCCACTGTGCCCAGCTAATTTTTTCTATATATTTTCAGTTGTCTGACTAATTTCTTTCTATTTTTAGTAGAGATGGAGTCTCACTCTTGCTCAGGCTGGTCTTGAACTCCTGACCTCGAGCGATCCTCCTGCCTCGGCCTCCCAGAGTGACAAGATTACAGGTGTGAGCCAACACACCTGGCCGAAAAATGAATTCTTATGTTGACTTTACCACAAACTAAACATGTGACCCAGGCAAGTTGCCTAACCGCGTTGGACCAGAGTGGATTCATTTGTTAAGAAAGTGCTTCGGAATATGTTGTTAGCATCTTCACTAGTCTCTGATTCTTTAATCCTCTTATGAAAACACATTTTGCAATTAGTTAATTGTGTATTGTATTTCCTATCCTAATCATTTCAAGTTTCCTAGGCATCTCATGTCTTCTTGAATATAAAGTAATGATTTTGTACTTCTCTCGGGCCATCTTTCCGGATCTTTGAGATTAAAACATTTAAGCTGATTTGAGTTCTCACTACGTAGCAGTTGATGGTCTAGCTAAAACTCTCAACAATTCTGTAAGGTAGTTTGACATGATACCCTTTTGAATAAAAAGACAAACTTATACAGTCAAATAAGTTGCACAGGCAAATTGCTACAGTGTTCCTCTTCTAACCAAACCTTGTGGTTCATGGTAAGATCTCAAGATTTTTTTTGTGTGTGTGTTAATTAGGCTGGTGTAATAATTCCACAATGACACATGTTTAATACCACTCAAGATCTTTTTGATAGGGCATGGGAGTGCGAGAACTTGCAAACTTGCAGGGACAATTGAAGAGAAATGGAATGCTATTCATTGGCCAAAATTAAGAGTATATATCACTGTACATTCTTTTTGGAAGGAGAAATTGCATGAAGTCAGAATTTAAACCAATTTTTTTCATGCTACCCTATAATAGTAAGAGTTTTTGTTAAGTGAGTTAGTAAATTTTTTTTTAACATACTTAGAGTTTGGTCAGCTTTTACTATGCATTGAAAACATGACAAATGATACATCAAGCTTAAGGAAATAATCAAAAACATAGATACAATTTTTGTATAAAGATCGCCTTCATTATAACACCAACAACGAAAACAATAGCAATCCAATTAGCGTGATTCTGGCAAAACAGGGACCCTAAAGATACCAAGAATATTACAAAAAATATTTGATGACACTGAAAAATAGGTTATAGTATTATCTCTCTCAATTTTCAATTGTCCATAGAGTACAGGCCTGAACTTTTAAACATATATACATACAAAAAAAAAAGAGAGATAAATGTAAAAAAAAAAGTGCTAACAATTGTCTCTTAAATTTTAGATAATTTAAAATTTCTTTTTCATGACCTTTCTAAATGTTCACAATCACTTAGAAGGAATAGGAAGAATTTAACAATCAGGATTACATATGTGTATATTTTAAAAAGACCTTCAGGAATGGGAAACTTTACTTACAAGAAAATAACTGGAAATCCAGTTAATAGTAGTTGAGATCCTAGAAGAAAAAAATCAGTCATTAATGGCAACATATTCATCAATTTGAATAAAAATAGGGAGGAGACATGTCCTTCCATGCCGGGGACGTGATGGGGTTTCCACACTGTCATGTGGTAGGAAGCAGAGAAAGGAGAATTCTACATCCTTAGATAACATTCTTTTTTAGAGAAGAAAGGCGGGGAAAGTACCTATCATTGGAATTTGATTTCCAAGGATTTGTAAGTGGGCACAATGAGGTTAGGGCTACGTGTCAGATAATGGCGTAGGTGTTTTTAGCAAGGCTAACTTGTCGCAGGTGGTTCAGCCCCAGCTCAGCTTCCTCATACATCCCTCATTCTTCCCAGCGGCAGTGTTTCCTGGTCTCACATTCTTGATCCCTGAAAGTTACTTTCCCATTAAAGTGAAATATTGAGCCATGTGCTAGAATCATACATCTCCCTCTTAAAATATTTGATCAACAAAATGGGATTAAAAGTGTGTTGGCAAATGTGGGCTATAATGATTTTACCTATTGGGAGCCATTCATCTCTATGTTGTTTTTATCATTTCAGATGTTATTTGTGGAAGGAGAATGTCATTACTCGCCAAAATCTACATTATGTCATCTGCCCTGTTCTATAAACAGATTACACATACCGTACAGACATAAGCTGTGGGCTGTGGTTAGCTAATTATGTTCAATGCAAATACTCACACATGTACAATTCATTTTAAGGGGATTAATTATAAGTGCTATATTTTAGTTACAAGGATTTTTGGAAATACCTCATCATAGCAGTGCACTCGAGCCACTTACACTTTTTTTTTTAATGAACACAACCCATTTGGAATAATATATACAAAACTAATTTTTAAGAAAATATCCACTAACCACATCATATACTGTGAGCTAATTCAGCAAAAGTGATAATCTATATTACAAATAGGATTGGTCCAGGTGCATCTGTTGCTAAAACAAAGCCTTTTTATTTCAAATCCAGCATTACAAACTTTCCAAGCACACTCATTTGACCAATAAAGCTAAACAATGAAGCATAGTATTAGTTCTTCAAGAAAATAATTTGGATTAAAAAATTTAAGTATAATAGACTTTGTTGTTCTTAGAGAAAATTCAAAAAAATCTCATCATGTGGGACAGATGCAACATTTATATTGTTCACTCAAACTTCTGATCTTTATGACAGACACTTCAGCTTGTCTACCCAATGCCTATTCTCCCCTTCACTCTTTGTAATATAACCCGATTTTCACTGAGGCAATATGTTGCCAGCTGCACGATTGCATGTCCTAGGCTCCCTTGCAGCTAGAGGTGGACATGTGATAATTCTGGCCGATGAAATGAAAGCGAACATTTCTGGGAGGGACTTCAAGAAAAGCTCTTTAAAAGAGACTTCCATTTGACTGGTGTAAAACTTTTATTCTTCTACTTCCTCCTGCCTAAAATACTGGATGTAGAGAACCCAACTGATGACCACAAGATAACAGCCATGCATATGAAAGCTGCTGCATCATGGGCCTCTGAACAGAAAATTGGAAGGAGTTGGTGTCATTAAAGGTACTAGTCACCTACACCAGTCCTGAGTGTCCTAGCTCTGGGCTCCTTGTTTCATAAAAATAATAAAATCTATTCAGTGGAGTTTCTGTGATTTTGGTGTCTTGTAAAATGAGGAAAAAAATATTTTCCTTAATGATGGGAGTATCAATTATGATTGTTGGCTGAAGTCTATTGTTTCCAGAGGTTTTCAAAGTCCCTTAAAAATGGCTCATTCTCAGTTCATGAAACAAACAGTGCTTGAGTGACTCAAAATCTCCTCCTTCTCCCGCAGTGCATTGCTGCTTTGACTATCTAAGAAGGCTTTTTACTTCTGAAGAATGTTTATTAATATTAATGAGCTTAGACTCTTCTTTAAAAATCACGATTTTTTTTTTCAGGGTATTATGAAGGTACAAACATTATGGTTCACTTTATGTCTTTGCCCAAGCGAGGGTTAAAGGCATGCCCTTTACCCCTACAATGCTCCTTGTGTCCTTTAGTTGCGGGTTTACTCCCCCGTCCCTCTAATCCCTGGAGAGTATTACTGCCATGTGAGCACCCTAGTGTTCATCAGTTAGTACCAATTTGATGGCGAGTACAAGTAGAGCCCATTCTTCTGATCTTGTGGTACCTAACTTTGGATAATGGACTTAAGTTTAATCCAGGAAAATATAAGAGGTGTTAGATCACTGTCGTTTCTTATAATTGAGTAATATTCCATTGTATGCATATACCAAATTTTAATAATCCACTCATGAATTGACAGGCACCTGGGTTGTTTCCACATCCTTGTAATAGTGAATTCTGCTGCCATAAACATTTGGGTGCAAATGTCTTTATCATAGAATGTTTTTTGCTCTTTTGGGTAGATGCCTCATAGTGCTATTGCTGAATTGAATGGTGTTTCTATTTTTAGCTCTTTGAGGTATCTCCAAATTCTTTTCCACAGAGGTTGCACTAATTTGCAGTCCCACCAGCATGTAAGAGTGTTCCTGTCTCTCC
>NW_012154173.1:13735277-13737593 GCF_000956105.1 Propithecus coquereli
ACATAACATTGTCATTTTCCTTATTTTCACGCGGGTATTCTCAACCCATCTTTCTACCTATTCTTAACACTATCTGTCCCTCATGTACCGGACAATCTAAGGTGGGGGAGTTAGAACCAGGTTTAAATCGAAGGGTGAGGTAGAATTTAGCATCAAATGTTTAGCAGACAAATCATATAACCACAAGTTAAACACCACACTTACGCCTGTTAGACCGTCAAATATTCAAAACAAAGTATCTGCTCACTTAATGAGAATTCATTTTATATCATGAAAGGTCTCAATCTCAGTTACAGGTTTTCTCTTTTATTGATTTTTAAATCTTATTTTAAATCAATTTTACCAAGGCTTGTTTTATGTACTGTCACGTGCCATATGATGATGTTTCAGTCAATAATGGACTGCATATTCAGAAGTGGCACCATAAGATTATACCATATTTTTACTGGACCTTTTCTATGTTTAGATACACAAATATTTACCATTGTGCTACAATTGCCTGCAGTATTCAGTGCAGTAACATGCTGTAGGATTGTAGCTTAGGCTATACCATACAGATTAGGTGCACAGTAAGCTAGACCATCTGGGTTTATTAAGTACACTGTGTGATGTTCACACAACAATGAAATTGTCTAACAAGGCATTTCTCATAACATATCCCTGTCATTAACCAATGCATGACTGTGCAATAAATTCAACTATTTTAAGTGTACAATTTAATGAATTTTGACATCTGTATGCACTTATGTATACACCACCTTAATCATGACATAAAATATCTCCATCACCCCAAAATGTTCTCTTGTACCTCTTTGTAGTCCCCAATCCCTGCCCTAGGCAATCACTGATCTGTCCTGTCACTGTAGATTTATTTAGCCTCCTCTAGAATTTCATATAAAGAAAGTCAGACACTCTTTTGTATCTTTTTTCCCCTTAAAGTAATTTCCACATTGTTATGTGTATCAGTAATTTGTTCCTTTTAACCGAGCGGTTTTCCATTGTATGTATAAACTACCATTTGTTTATTCATTCACTTTTTGATGAACATTTGGTTGTTTCCAGCTTTTGGCAATTATGAAATAAGCTGCTATGAATATTCATATGCAAATATTCACCAGGGTGTATGATTTAGTTTATCTTGGGTAAATACTAGGAGGGAAATTGCTGGGTCATATGGTATATGTTTAATTGGAAAAAAAAAAAATTGGGCTAATTATTTTCCAAACTGGTTGCGCCATTTTATATTCCACTGGCAATATGAGGGCATTCTAGTTCCTCCATATCGTCATCAACTTTTGGTCCTGTCAGACTTTTAATTTTAGCCATTCTGATGGTGTATAGTGAGATATCATTGCAGCTTTAATTTGAATTTCCCTGATGGTTACGAGTGTGGAACATCCTTTATGTCTTTATTGGCCATTTTGTATCTTCTTTTGTGAAGTGTTTGTCTTTCTAGACACAGTTTGGGTTTTTTTTGACAGATTTATATATATCCCATATTTTTTAAATAGTTAATGGCCTGACTTTTCTTTCTCTTAACATAAGGTTTCCTTTAGAGAGCATATGTTTTTAATTTTGCCGAAGTCTAATTTATATATTTTTGTCTTTTGTGGCTTGTGCTTTTTGTGTCATAAGAAATCTTTGGCTGTGCCATGGACAAAAATAATTTTTCCTGTGTTTGCTCCCAAAAGTTGTATAGTTTTTGCTCTTGCACATATGTCTATGCTTAATTTTGAATTAATTTTTGTGAATGATGTGGAGTAAGAGTCAATGGAAAAATTTTGGCCATTCTTTTCAGAAAGTATTTTTCTCTGTTTCTGTCTCTCTCTTTCCTCTCCTTCTGATACTCCAATTATATATTTGTTATACTGCTTGATATTATTCCACAGGTCACAGACGCTTCGTTCAGTTTTGGTTTTTGTAGTTTTCTTTTCTCTAAATATCAGTTTGGATAGTTTCTATTGGTATGTTTTTACATACACAATTCTTTTCTTCTGCAGTGTCTAGTCTGCTGTAAGTCCAACAGTGATATTTTTAATCTTAGATATTGCATATTTTAGTCGTATCAATTCCATTTGTTTTCTTTCATATCTTCTGTTTCTGTTCTTATTATGTTCATATTTTCTGTTAAATCTTTGACCTTGTTTTTGATATTTAAAGCAGCTGTTTTAAAGTTCTTTTTTCCTAATTTATCATCTTATTGATAAAAATATTTTTTCATTGATAAACTTCCTCCTGGTTATGGGTCACAAGTTGATGCTCCTTTTGCATATTTAGCAATTTGTTGCTGGATGCTAGACATAGCTTATGTTTCAT